>NC_056003.1:74476350-74807871 GCF_018446385.1 Zingiber officinale | reverse complement strand
CTGCCTTGATGGGTCAGCAAGGCCACCCAGTCACCCCACCGGTGAATCCACTACCTGTTGTACCTACAGCCGCACCAGTGCCCCCGGCAGCCCCTACTCTGATGGTCCGACAAGAGGCCTATCTGATTCAGTGGCAAAGGCTTAAGCCGGAAGCATTCTCGGGAAACTGTGAACCATGGGATGCGCAAGCCTGGCTCAAAACCGTGGAGAACATAATGGAATTATTGGATTGGCCTGAACACGAGAAGGTCAAATGCGCGTCGTTCTGTCTTACCGGAGATGCCCGAATGTGGTGGGACAGAGTAAAGGCGAAAAGACAAATAAACCAAATGGAGTGGACAGATTTTGAGACAGAGTTCTTAGAGGAATTCTTCCATATGCGAGTGACCAACAAGCACTATGACGAGTTCACTGAGTTCCGGCAAGGTGATCTGTCAGTTAATGAAGCCATTAAGAGGTTCAACCGCCTAGCCCGACTGTGCCCAGAACTGGTATGAACTGAAAAAGAAAGAGTCTGGTTAATGTTAAAGATGCTCCGACCCGAGATAGCTCTAAACGTAGCCGGCGGAGTTAATAGACCGCAGACTGCAGAGGAGCTAGTCAGCAGTGCCCTGATTACCGAGCACTATCAGGAAGCAATGAACAAGGGCAAGAACCAAGCACTGACCGGAGGACAAAAATCGCACAATACCAGAGCCGACTGGAAAGGAAACTCAGGTGGAAAGAGGAAACAGTGGAATAAATCCAAAGGTGGCCCGGCCAATAAGCAGATCAAGTACCCTCAGTGTGCCACATGTGGGAAGATGCATTCTGGAGTATGTCGTCTGAGCACCAAAAAGTGCTACAACTGTGGAAAGGAAGGTCATTTGATAAGAGATTGCCCTACTCAGCCTCAGGCACCACCTTCGCAGAACTTCCAGAACAGGAGTGCCCCCGCACAGCTTCATCAGATGCAAGCTGCCATAGAAGGGACTTCAATCAGCCAAGGAAGATTGGAGGCCCCTCCCACTATGACCAATGCCAGAGTCTACTCTCTCGCTCAGGAAGACGTGGCGAACGCCTCTACTGCTGTCACAGGTCAGCTATCTAATTTCAGTCAGTATGCTAGAATTTTATTCAATGCTGAAAGCAAACTGATGAGGGAATCCATCGAGAAACTAAAACATGTTTCGTATCCATTAGTTGAAACCATGTCCGGACGACTTTCTACCCTCACCATAACACCAACGTTATTCGAGAACATGTTAGAGAAGCAAACCAGGGACCCGAGCCTTCAAAGAATTAAACAAGAGACCACAGAAGGAAAGAATGACGGGTTCCGTATCGCAGACGATGGAATATTATACCTTAGGGATCGATTATGTATTCCGGAGGATCCAGAGTTGCGAAAGAAGATACTGGAAGAAGCCCATACAACGCCTTATGCAATGCACCCGGGTTCCACTAAGATGTACCAGGACCTGAAAAAGAAATTTTGGTGGTCCGGTATGAAAAGAGAAGTGGCTCAGTACGTCAGTACTTGTCTGACGTGCCAAAGGGTAAAAGCTGAACACCAGAGACCCGGTGGATTATTACAACCTGTCCAAATTCCAGAATGGAAATGGGAAGAAATCTCCATGGATTTCATTTCAGGTCTACCCAAGACGACAAACGGGTATGATGCTATATGGGTGATCGTGGACAGACTGACGAAGTCTGCACACTTTTTGGCGATCAAGATGACTTATTCAACTGAACAACTAGCTCAACTATATGTTAAGGAAATCGTCAGATTACATGGTATCCCTAAGACCATTATTTCTGATAGAGACGGACGTTTTGTCTCACACTTTTGGGAGTGCGTTCAGAAGGCCCTCGGCACGAAGTTGTTGTTTAGCACAGCCTTCCACCCACAGACTGATGGGCAGACTGAATGAGTAAATCAAATATTGGAGGATATGTTAAGAGCTTGTGCCCTGGACTTCAAGGGGAGATGGTGCCGATATTTATACCTGGCAGAATTCGCCTACAATAATAGCTACCAAGCTACTATTGGAATGACACCTTACGAAGCTCTATATGGGAGGAAGTGTAGATCTCCTATATGCTGGTATGAAAGTGGTGAAAAGAAGGAAATGGGGTTCCGAACGAAACTTATTGATGACACCACCCGAGCTATACAAAAGATCCGTCAACGAATAGAAACTGCTCAGAGTCGGCAGAAGAATTATGCCGATAAACGGCGCAGACCGCTAGAATTCAACATCGGAGACTTGGTATTCCTTAAAGTATCCCCCATGAAAGGGATAATGAGGTTCGGAAAGAGGAGCAAGCTAAGCCCACGATACGTAGGACCGTATCGGATTTTTGAAAGAGTGGGCCAAGTTGCATACAGACTAGAACTACCTTCAGACATGGCCGCCATTCACAACGTGTTCCATGTATCGATGCTCAAGAAATGTACTCCCAGCACAGATCAAGTGATTGAGCCTCAGTCGGTACAGGTGCAGGAAGACTTAAGTTACGAAAGTAAACCCATCCAGATTCTGGACCGAGAAATAAAGAGGTTAAGGAACAAAGAAATACCCTCAGATCCATGAATACTGCTGGAGCATTGGTAAGCCCAAATGGCATTACCAAGAATTCATAGTGACCATAACGAGTGCGAAATGCTGTCTTCGGAATATCTGCATCTCTAACCCTGAGCTGATGATAGCCTGAGCGCAAATCAATCTTAGAATATACACAGGTATCCTTCAGCTGATCAAATAAATCCTCTATACATGGCAATGGATATTTGTTCTTAACAGTGACCGCATTCAGTTGTCAGTAATCAATACATAATCTCAGTGATCCGTCTTTCTTCTTAACGAAGAGTACTGGTGCTCCCCACGGAGAAACACTAGGACGGATAAATCCTCTGTCCAACAGCTCCTGCAGCTGAACCTTCTGCTCCTCTAACTCCTTTGGTGCCATGCGATAAGGGGTCTTGGATACCGGTGCGGTTCCCGGAACCAGCTCAATAGTAAACTCGGCTTGCCGGTTAGGAGGCAAACCGGGGAGTTCGTCAGGGAACACATCTGGAAATTCTCGAACGATAGAAACATCCGAGAGTTGTGGTAATGTATCCGAACCAGCTTTAACCATGGACAGCAAATATCCTTGACAGCCTTGTGCCAATAATCTCCTCGCTTGCATTGCTGATATGACTGCTATCCCATCACTTCTGGTTCCAAAGAATACCCAAGATGGTAGACCGGGAGGTCGGAAAGTGACTACTCTAGCTCCGCAATCGACTGTGGCATGGTTCATGGCCAACCAATCCATGCCTAATATAATATCAAATTCCACCATCTCTATTACCTGCAGATCCACTATAAGAGTCTGACCATTGAAGTCTAAAGGACATCCTTTGACTTCCAGACTAATACTTAGTACCTCGCCAGATGGTAGAGATACCGTCAACCCATGAGTCCAATGAGTAGGCAGCCTCCCGATTTTACCAAGAAATAGTCGAGATATGAATGAATGGGAACTACCTGTATCTATCAATAGATCTGTAGTAAAGGCATAAACTGATATAGTATCTTGGAAAACCGATCCTTCAGCCCGCTGTGCCTCCTCTCGTGTGATAGCATAAACGCGACCCACCTCTGAGCTCGGCTGTGGCATCCCTGGAGTGGTTTGTGCTGGAATCGGAGGTGCAGAAACTGGCTGCTGATATTGAGACTGAGGCTGCTGCTGATACGCTGAGTAAGGCTGATGTGGATGAAAATCCTACTGTGCTGGAAATGCCTGATGAGAAGACACTGTGGAAGAATACTGTGTAGTCGCTGGTTCCTGACCCTGCACATGATATATCTGTCCCTGAGAAGGTGGTGGTCGCTGTTGACGGGGAGTACTCTGAGTCTTCTGATATCTCCTCTGTGATCATGACTATGAGGGTTGTTTCCCCTGAGATGTGACTTTAGGAGTCTCCAATTGTGCTTTCAGGGTACAATTCCGACTCTCATGGCCTGGAAGTTTACAGTAGAAACATATAGCATGATCCAACGGACCGTTGCTCCTGGTGTGACTCTTGGAACCACACTGAAAACATGTGATTCCCCCAAAGTCCTTCCGGTCACCACGAGAGGGTCGAGAACCTCCATCCGCCGTTCGCCGCGTCTTCTGAGGCCGAGAAGATCCTCCAGAATGAGCTCGAGAACTCTGGCTCCTATTTCCTCTCTTCTGAGACAGCTGTTTTTCATTACCTTTCTCTAGAGACACCTGCTGCTGTGTCATCTCGATATACAGCGCATGATCCAAAACTTCTCGGTAGGAGCTACCCGAAAAACCTGACATCCGGATCCGAATGTATGCAGCAAGACCCTGAGTAAACTGATGCATCCGATCGTAATCTTGTGCCACTAGCTGAGGACAAAATTCAGCCAACCTACTGAACTCTGCATTGTACTCCAATACTGAATGATCGCCTTGCTTGAGATTCAGAAACTCCTGGCGGCGAGCAAGAAAAAAAGTAGCAGGGTAGTACTATCTTTCGAAGGCATCACGAAACATCATCCATATGATGTGTTGCTCCCCGAAGATCGTCTTCTGCATATCCCACCATGTGACCGCCTGATCTCGGAGGTGATACGCAGCCAATTCCACCTTCTCTTCATCTGTACAGCTCATGTACCTGAAAGTGCTTTCTAAATTCCTCAACCAACTACGAGTAACCCAAGGGTCAGCTCCGCCCGAGTATAAAGTAACTCTATCCGTGACGGACCTCGCCAGCAACGGTATACGAGCTCTATCCTACATCCAATCTGTAGTAGCAGGTGCAGGTTCCACTGATGGTATCACAAAAGGAATCCCCTGTGTCTGAAATCCCTGATCTCTCACAGGTGGTACTACCGAAGGGATCTCTTGAGGCTGACGTCCCTGATCTCTATGAGGAGTCTGATGGGCCGGTCCTCGACTAACAGTCTCAACATTAGTCAGATCCCTAGAAGAATCCGCCTCCAGAGTCACTGGTTCTGGTTCCTAAGCCTCAGTGGGTTGTTTCCGTGGTCGTCCTGGACCACGACGAGAACCGACTGCTGACCGACCTCGTCTCATACCTGATAGCAACAATTAATAAGTACTACCAACAATTTATAATTATACTTGTAAAACTTATAGCCTATAACTTGGAGGTGTTCCGCCACGGCCTGGTCCCAAATCCTAAAAAGTCACTTCGAGGAATAAAATCACGGAAAAATTCAAAACGTACGAATTCGGCATCGTAAACCGGTGGCTCTGATACCAATAAATTGTCACGCCCCGAGAGTAAGGTTTTCCGACGAAAATCGGACAACACATCACCTGTAGCAGTCACATATAAACCAATATACATAGCCAGCAGATATACACATGCAAAATATAGCCAACACGGCTAGAACTAAACACAACCACGCAGATAATAAGCAGCCCACTCGGCCGGTAAATCAAACACAGCGTAAAACAAAAAAAACAAGTACCAAAATACCAAAGAACTCACCGCGGGCCTGCCCGACTTGACTCCTTGACAAAGCAAAACCAATCACAGAATAACATCAAGTCCCAAAAAGGGTTATTACAATACCAAACTCCAAAGTTCAACTCACAACTAGAAATCTAAACAAAACCAGAAATCCGTCCTCAGAAGCAACGTGGGGCTGACAGTCGGGATCCCCCCAAGTGTACCGGCATCACTATCGGCTACCTGGTGAAATTACCAATGGACGAGGTGGTGAGTATAAAACTCAGCGAGTAAAGAATAGATAGTGCATGAGTAACATAAATAGCCAAGAGTACAACAGGATACAGTCTCAGGAAGATAAATAGCATATACTACTGTGTAAATAAAATATATATATCCATACCTGATACCATATCCTAAGCTAGTAGTATAAGGTCAGAGGTAACATAAATTGCTACAGTACTGCTCATAACTACCAAGATCACATATAAGGTATATTGTCACAGTAATCAGTGTCTAAGCATATAAACAGGTATATGATAACAGAAACTGAACAAGTAAGCATATAACAACATACTCAATAAATAACAGAGAAATAGCGTATGCACGGATGGTCACTCCCGCCCACCCCTCAAGTACCATGACCCCAGTATGGACGAGAGGCCGGGTCAATGACAGAATGTACACCCTCCATCTACCACTACTCTCGAGCGGCCGAGGGGACAGTTGCATAGTAGCTGAATAGCCACGTTTGCGTCGGGGTCCCTGCTGCCCCGACTCCAGCTATGACTACCCAATAAGTGTGCGAGTGGGGGGCATGACAGGACATGCGACATGCTCCAAGCTACCACTACCCACGAGTGGTCGAGCGTGCGGCTCAGGCCAATGACTGTCTCAACCACAAGGGAGCCAAAGTCATCGGCGATGCATGTAATGACATGATGCGAACAATGCAACAGTCATCATATATACGAAATTAGGTATGCTACATGAAGCCGCATGCTCAATACAAAGCATAAATAAACAGTAGTCCAAACAGGTAACATGGTATCTAATATCTGCTAATTATCAGGAATAACAACGGGAGACTGTATAGATACGAATGTGAGCTTCTCGAAGATTGAGTGGATAAAGTAACAAGCACAGGACATAATACGAGTGGAGTCATGGTAAAGCTCTACTTTATCCGAACTACTCATGCACCACGAGAAATAACTAAAGAATCAAGTCAAGAAGTACTCGCCTCTAAGTGTAGGCTGAATCCAACGCCAATCTCGTCACGACGCTCGTCCCGATCAAAGTCCTGTGTCAACGTATCAATTTTAGCTAAATACATATGCAACTGATTAACTGTACTACTGTACAAGACAAGCGACTTTAATCCGAGTTCCATTCATTAACCAAATAAAGCCACAAGGATCTACCCAAAACCAGTCCACCTATCCAATTTACATACTCCATTCCCACAATTCCAACACCCACTATGACAACTACAATCCCAATTCATGCATTTGTTCCCCAAACACCAATGCACAAATACATATTCAATTAAACTAAGTACCTAAAATCTAAAGCTTACCTTACAGTAGTCTCCCCCACTGATAACTCACTGCCGGAAGGTGATATCTCCGGCACAAACTCATCGGAGCTGCTTGGTGTCGTAGATCCACAGACCAGAGCTCCTATAGAGCTACAAACCACTACAAACACACAAATCAGCACACCATACCACCTGAATCTTACATATAGTCATCAGACTTAACTTCTGGAGCATTAGAGACCTTACCTAACGCTTCCCGGATGAAGAACAACGTCTGAGAGTTGTGGCCGAACCCCTCACGGCGAGCCACTGCCAGGAACGAACCTCTATCAATCGAAACTTCTCATCCATGGCTTCCAATCACAACTCCATGGTCAAAGAAACCTAATCGACAATCTACAACTCCACATACCTTGTTGCTGGAACCTCCACGATCGGCGAAGAGAAACCCGACGAATTTGGCTCGGCCCTAAGGCTCGAGAAGACGAGATATCTTCCTGAGGTGCAGATCCTCGACCAGCTTCGAGCTCGGGAATGGCGATTCAATCTCCGGCGTCCCCAGAGCTCAGCTCTGCTCTCCCGACCATGGATTCTTCGCGAGCAGGGGCGTTTTGAAGGGAAAGCTGCAGATGAGGCCTCCAATCAAATGTGGAGGAGGCCGGAGACTCGTCTCGCAACCAAGCGCCGACAATCGGTTGCGGCGTGCGTTGGAGATGAATCCGTCGGTGAGATCAAGTGAAGTGGTGAGGGATCGACAGAGGTAGAAGGCACGAAGGAATAAGGGAAAGCGACGATTTAGGGCTAGCACTGTAGCTTCTTATAAACAGTAGGGTTTGGGTTAGGTTGAGTTCTCACTATCCCTTAATTAACCCTCCTCTAATGGTGAGTTCTACCACCATCTTAAGCTTAACAATTTATCCCCTTAACACTGTCATACGACCTCTATATAAATCCAGAAAAATGTCTAAAAATTCCCATAAATTATTATAGGTTATTTACTTTGCAGTATCTCACATCATCTTCACTTGAGCTCCTTCCTTCTTCTTGTTCGGATTAGGTGGAGGCTACATCATCAATTCCCATTAGAGCAAAATGGGACACATGATGCTCTTCTTCCTCCGATGACGATGGATCATCACATGTTGCTTTTAGGTTTTTGACTTTCTTCCCTTTTTCTTTTATCTTTTTCTCCTCCTTCTTCTTTCCTTCCTTCTTCTTTAAGAGAGGACAATCATCTCTTATATGTCCTTCTCCTTGACAATTATAGCAAATGATCTTCCTTGTCCTATTTTTGCTTCTTGAACTTTTCCTAGCATGGGTTTGTTAGATGAAAATTTTTTAAATGCTCTTCTCATTTTTCTTACCATATACGCCTCTTGGTCGCTATCCATTGAGGCGCTTGATTCTTTGGAGTCGGAGGATGGTAGGGATGAAGACTTCTTTTTCTTACCCTTTCCCTTGTTTTCCACAAGGGCTACTACTCTTGATCTATGGGCTTCTCCATCTAACCCTTCAACTCTAGTTTCGTGGAGCTCCATTGTTGAAAAGAATTCATCTAGAGAAGATTTCTCTAGATCCTTTGAGATGTAGAATGAGTCTACAATTGAGCTCCATGTTGAGGTTCTTGGGAAAGTATTGATGGCTTTCATTATGATGTCTCGGTTTGTAAGTGCCTCACCTACACTTGTTAGGCCATTTAAAATTTCCTTAATTCTAGAATGTAAAATTGATACATTTTCTCCTTTTTCAAGCTTGATATTGGTGATTTGAGTTTGAAGGAGGTCTCTTCTTGCCAATTTCGCTTCCAATGTCCCTTCATGAAGCTCCACTAGCTTTTCCCATAGTTCTTTAGCGCTTGAGTAGTTTCCAACCCTTGTTACTTCTTGTTGGGGAAGGACATTTAGTAGATGATGTATTGCTTTTGAATTCGCTAAATGTTCTTCCCTTTGCTTCTTGCTCCACCTTATTTTCTCAAGTATCTTATTGTCTTGATCCCTAGGCACTTCGAAACCATTTTCCATGATTAGAATCATGTTAAAATCGGTTTCGAAAAATACCTCCATTCTCTTCTTCCACCAAGAGAAGTTCCCTTCAAATTTAGATGGATGAATATTTGAGCCGGTCATTTTGATGAAGTGCTCTTCTCGGCGATTAGTCCATTGAAGGGCGTCCTTGCTCTGATACCACTTGTAAGGGATCAGTGGTCGGCTTGAAGGGGGGTTGGATAGCTAGGCCACCCCCAATTCACTTTCTTCTCTACAAGATGTTAGTGCGTAGCAGAAATACGAAAACTAAAACAATGAATATAAACAAGAATACAAACGCTAACACAATTCCTTTACGTGGTTCGGAGATTGCTTGCTCCTACTCCACGGCGTGTCCTTGAGGTGGACGAACCCTTGACCCTTCGGTGGATCAATCCCCGACAATCTCCGGCTAGCTCTTCCTCCTTCTCGGTGGAGTACAACCTCTCACAAATCTCTCTTCATCTTACAAGATGAAGACTTAGATTAGGAGGAAGAGAATGGCTTGGAAGCTTTAGACAATTGCTAAGGAGTTATTCAACAAGCATGAGTAACCTCCTTCAAACCCCAAAGCTTCCTATAAATAAGAGGAGAGAGTTGATCATCATATCAACTCATCTTGGCACCAGTCGACTGTCAAAACCATCAGTCGACTAGTGCTACCGTTGGAGGTAGCCAACGGCTACTTCATAGCACCAACGGTTGGCGAAAGGTCATTTACCAGTCGACTGCTAGTTTTAGCAATCGACTGGTCGCTTCCGGCTGAGCGAACAGAATGCTTCTATTTGCTTCCAGTCGACTGCTAAAACATGCAGTCGACTGGTGCAGTTGACTGCTAAAACATGCAGTCGATTAGTGCAGTCGATTGCTAAAACATACAGTCGACTGGTGCAGTTGATTGCTAAAAGTTGCAACCGACTGGACTCCACCTTGTTACACACTCACACTCATCCTCTCCGGAGTGGCCCTTGAAGTCCTCTTCCTCGGCTTTCATCCCTCAGATACACCCGAGCCCGCGGCTCCTCTCCGTGCCATCCTTCACGTTGCCTTGAAGTCCGCTTCCCTCGGTTCCACTCCGTTGCTCCTCGTCCGGCGGTCCCTCAGATGTCTTCCACACCATCCTTCACCGACTCAAGGATCTGAGCCCTAGGATGAGCTTCCCAAGCTTAGCTGCACCAAGCTTCTCATGTGTGTTTCACCAAGTCTTGCAAGACCCAAACACACATATCAAACACATATGAAAGTCTAACTTAAACTCTTTGACACAAACATCAAAACCATGATCATACCGATCAAGCATAGGTCGATTGCATCAACAATAACATCATTAAGTAGAGAGGTAACCTAGGAAGTTCGGTTAAAAGGGAATCCCTGTCACTAGGACCCCACGGTCATACGTTCCTAGATCACACAGTCACTTCCTAACGGTAGCACTAGAGTATCCACTTCATTTAGAATGCCCTAACAAGAATTAGTCCCGATGTTAAGATCTTTTGACTCTAGAAAATGGGTAAGTATCGATGCCCTCTATCACTAAGGGTATAATATGTCTAGTTGAATGGATATCCTTTAGCAACCTTAATATAGAGAGAAATCTCTCATGTCTACATGAATTGACCTCACACACATTTCGTCAAACACATACAAGGCACAATACACATAGAACATGATATAAACACTTCATAACATAGAAAAATGTCCAAATATATAGTTCATACATCACAACACATCACAACTACTTTATACATCCTAGATCTAGAGAATATACTCCCTAGCAAAGGAGAAACAACCAACTGACGATAAATATAACATCTACAACTCAATACATGAATATAAAGAGAGAAGAGAATGCTTACCCTTGAAGCATGTCGTCCATGGAGGTGTTCCCTTGCTCTGGAGGTGGATGGATCAGTGAAGATTGGTGATGATGAAGCCTAGGGCTCTCCCAAGGGGGAAAACACTTCCCCAAGATCCAAGATAAGTCAAAGAATGAGGTTCTTGACACTTTTATACCTCCTCCAAACTACCTAGGAAAACCAGGATTATAAGGTCTAGTAAACTGAGTTTTTCACCAATTAAACCCAATTTTCTCATAATTCACCCTAAATCAAAGATGTATCTCTTAAAATTATCTACAATCTGATATTTGGATCGAGCCCTAGTTCTAACCGAGCCGGAAGTTATGATTGTTCAAAGTTTGGTCTGTAGTTTGGACGAAGGTCCCATTGAAGCCGTAGTTTGGAGGCACACCCATGTATTTTAGCATAGCTAGGCTCTAGTTTCTCTCTGTTGATCCTGAAGAAAAGTTGTATATCTTGAAGTTATAGCTATGTTTTAGTATAAAGAATAACCCGTAAATCCAACCAAGCACAAAGTTATGACCATTTTATGATTGGTCTGCAATCTACCCAGAATTCAGCATGACTTTATTTTTGGGTGGCACGGCCTCGGCTTCTCTACCACATGACCATGTCAAAAGATATGACCGTAGCATGCATAGTCTTGGCCAGAGAAGCACGGCAGTGTGGATTCACACGATCACAATCATCTCCTGCTTTGAAAATTTCATACGATCGTGTGGATCCACATGGCCGAGGTTTGCTTTGCCTCTAGAATATGGCATGGTCATGCCATTCGACACGGCCTTGTGCTGCCTGACCACAAGAGGAGGGACAAGCCATGTGGTTTCACACGACTGTTAGAGTGTATACTAAAAGCCTAGCTTTTTGTATAAATATTTATTTAGAAATAAGAATCACATTGGTCAAATGTTTACATTTATATGCTAAGTGTAGTTGTTCAATTAATTTATATTGTCGATAACATGGTGTGTGGTGTCACATACAGAAGATCATATTATCAGTTCTTTATAAATTATAAATAGTAGCTCACGACTAAAATGGAAAGGAACAAACCATTGGAACAGTCGTAGTGTAATTTGGTATTAGTTTATCTTAACTATAAAATTACACTAGTACACTCTGAGTGTATTGAGCATGGCCATTTAAGGTAAGTTCTTTTTATGCTGACTTAATAAAAGAACAAGACCTTAGTTATTATAGAAGTGTGTGCTCTTAATCCTAATATAATAACAAGCACATTTATTTAGTATTTATTTCTTTGACTTATCAAAGGGTAAGATTTAGCTCGATAAATAAATAGGCCCGATAAGTTGGGAAATGATATTACTGTTGGTTAGTCCTAGGAAAACCGTACCGGCTCCACTGTACAAAAATTTTTATACAAGTGTCGAACCTTTCCTTAAATAACCTATTGTGTTCTTTAGAAGTTAAATTAGGAATCGCAAACGGAACTTAACATCATTGATTCCAAATTTAACTTATCTGTTCTTAATGGTTTAGATTTGAATCACAAGCGGAACTTAACACTATTGATTCAAATCCACCTATGTTATTAATTTCATTAAATATTAATTTCCAAAATTGGCTTCCAGGACTGCATGGTGAGGCACATGGCCTTCTTGGATATGGGAGCAACCACCACCGCCTAGACAAAGCCTTTTAAGGAAAGCTAATATTTAATTTCCTTAAATAACTCTAGGTTAACCAAAAAGAACAATCGAATCACAAATTTGAAAACAAAGAAAACACAAACTCAAAAAATAAATTCGATAAACTAGATCTAATGCCTCTTGTGTTTGGAATTCATACAAAAGAAATACAACTAGTATGATGTGGAAATTAATTACTAATTATACCTTCCTTTGTAAACTTTAATGACCTCTTGATCTTCTACCATATTCCTCTTCTTATCTCGGACGTTGTGTGGGCAACGATCTTCCGAGACGAAAACCACCAAGCTCCTTCTTCTCCAAGCTAGATTCGGCCACCATTAATTCTCCATGAGAAGTAAAGGTCCGACCACCACCACCAAGCTCTAAGGGATGCTAGAAATGAAGCCTTCTTTCTCTCCTTCTTCTCCTAGCTAGAACCGGCCACCATGGACTTCCCTTAAGTTGATGCCACCGGCCACAAAGGAGGAAGAGAAAAGAAGGAGAAGAGGAGACCCTAGGGCCGGCCACACCAAGGAAGAAAAGAGAGGAAGAAAAGAATAGAGTCATTCGCCATGAAGGCACCTCTACCCCCTCTTTTATAATCCTTGGTCTTGGCAAATAAGGAAATTTAAATAAAAACTTCCTTAATTCTTATGCCATGAAAAGGAAAATTTATTTAATTAAAAATAATTTTCTCTTCTCAATTTGTAATGGCCGGCCACTTTCTCCCCAAAACAAAGAAAATTTAATTCACACAAGAATTAAAACTTCCTAATTTGTTTCCAGAAATTTATAAAAAATTTCTCCAATAATTTTAATCCCTTCATGATTGGTTAGTAAAAAGGGAATTTTATAAATTAAAATCTTTCTTTTAAACATGTGGATAATTTCCAAAAAGGAAAGTTATCTCTAAAAATTAAAATCTCTTTTCAATCTACAAATAAGGAAAGATATCAAATCTTTTCTTAATCTTTTGTAGAAACTAATAAAAGAGAATATTTAATTTTTAAACTCTCTTTTAAATTATGAACATGGTTAAAAGAGGAAAGTTTTCTCAAAAATTAAAATCTCCTTTCAATCTACAAATAAGGAAAGATTTCAAATCTTTTCTTAATCTTTTGTAGAAAGCTATAAAAGGAAAGATTTAAATTTTAAACTCTCTTTTAAAACCATAATATCCACATAAGAAATAATTTTAATAAAAATTTCTTTTAATTTTCTAGTGGCCGGGCCACCTAAGCTTGGGACCCAAGCTTTGGCCGACCACCAACTTGGCTCATCCACTTGGTCTTGGCCGACCCTAGCTTGGGTTCCAAGCTAGCTTGGCCGGCCCCATTAGGATGGGTAAGAAGGTGGGTATGTGGTGGGTATAAATCTCTATATACAAGAGGCTATGATAGGGACCGAGAGGAGGAATTGGTTTTGGTCTCCCGATGAAATTAAGCTTCCCGTGTTCGCCCCGAACACACAACTTAACTTCATCAATAATAATTCATACCATTAAAGAATTATTATTGAACTACCGCACCAATCCCAAATTACATTTTTGGGCTCCTTCTTATTACGAGTGTGTTAGTCTCCCTATGTTTAAGATGTCGAATGTCCACTAATTAAGTGAGTTACTGACAACTCATTTAATTAATATCTTAGTCCAAGAGTAGTACCACTCAACCTTATCATCATGTTAGACTAAGTCCACCTGCAGGGTTTAACATGACAATCTTTATGAGCTCCTCTTGGGGACATTATCAACCTAGATTACTAGGACACAGTTTCCTTCTATAATCAACAAGTCACACTATAAGTAACATCAGTTCCCAACTTATCAGACATTTTGATTTATCGAACTAAATCTCACCCTTTGATAAGTCAAAGAAATAAATATTAAATATATGTGCTTGTTATTATATTAGGATTAAGAGCACACACTTCCATAATAACTAAGGTCTAGTTCTTTTATTAAATTAGTATAAAAAGAACTTACCTTAAATGGTCCTGCTCAATACACATAAAGTGTACTAGTGTAATTTATTAGTCAAGATAAACTAATGTCTATTTACACTACGACTATTCCAATGGTTTGTTCCTTTCCATCTTAGTCATGAGCTACTGTTTATAATTTATAAAGAACCGATAACACAATCTTCTGTGTGTGACAACACACACTATGTTATCTACAATATAAATTAATTGAACGTCTACATTTGGTATATATAAATGTAGACACTTGACCAATGTGATTCTTATAAATGTTTATACAAAAGCTAGGCTTTTAGTATACACTCCAACAATCTCCTACTTATACTAAAAGACTATGCTGCCATACATCTGATTCCCAAATCTTTAACATGCCTATCAAAAGCTCTTGCCTCAAGGACCTTAGTGAAAAGATCTTCCAGGTTATCATCTGATGTAATCTAGGCGACAACAACTTTTCCTCGTTATACGAAATCTCGTATTGGGTAGTACTAGCGCTCTTTTGTGTTTACTTGCCTTATGGACTTATGGTTTCTTCGAGTTTGCTACTGCACCACCATTATCACAAAATTATAATAATCTTTTGGACAAATCAGAAATCATATCTAAGTCTATCTTGAGGTTACTGAGCCATTCAGCTTCTATGGCTGCCTCAGAGGCTGCCATATACTTAGCTTCCATAGCGGAGTCTGAGAAAGCACCAATGCTTAACACTCCTCCATAGTTATGGCTTTACCTCCTAAAGTAAACACAAAACCCCGAGGTTGACTTACTATTATCCCTATCTGATTGGAAATCCGGATTCGTGTAACTCACAGGGAGCAAATCATCTGACTGGTAAACTTAGCATATAATCTTTAGTCCTTCTAAGGTACTTCAACATATGTTTTCACAGCAGTCCAATGTCCCTGTCCTGGGTTACTTTGATATCTGCTAACCATTCTCACGGCAAAAC
This sequence comes from Zingiber officinale, assembly GCF_018446385.1. NCBI lineage: Eukaryota > Viridiplantae > Streptophyta > Magnoliopsida > Zingiberales > Zingiberaceae > Zingiber > Zingiber officinale. Next base: position 74,792,397 of record NC_056003.1, on the reverse strand, counting down.
AGATATCCAGTCTAGTGCATAGCATACATTAGGCTTCCTATAGCCGTAATATAAGGAACTACCTTCATACCCTTTATCTCCTTTGATATTTTCGGAGATATCTCTTTAGATAAAGCCGCTCCATGTCTGAGAGGTAGAAAAACCTTTCTTGGAGTTTTGCATGCTAAAACGAGCTCATTGTATGAAGCTTGGGATAAGCACAACATTCTTTTCCTTGTGATCCTTGATCCCAAGAATATGTGCTCACTCTCCTAAGTCCTTCATAACAAATTGCTTGGACAACCATACCCTTACTTCCGATAACACCTTGATATTATTTCCAACTATCAAAAATGTCATCTACGTATAGTACAAGAAATACCACCACGTTTCCATCACACTTCTTATATACACAAGACTTATCCGGTAACTAAATCCATAAGACTAGATTACTTCATTAAACCGGATGAACCAAGACTTTGAAGCTTTACTTCAGTCCATAGACCGATTGAGCTTACATACTAGATGCTCTTTGCCCTTTGCAATGAACCTCTCTGGTTGCTTTATATGGATGCATTCTTCAAGGCTTCCATAAAGGAAAGCTGTCTTGACATCCATTTGCCTAATCTCATAGTCTATATGAGCAGCAATAGATAAAAGAATCCGGATAGACTTAAGCATAGCTACTGATAAAAGGTTTCCCTTTTTCAACAAGCCTTGCTTTGAAAGTTTTCACTTTCCCATCTATCCCTTTTTTCTATTGTAGACTTATTTTCACCCAATGGCTTTTACACTATTTGGTGATTCTATAAGCTCCCAGAATTTATTAGAATACTAAATTCTATTTCTATATTCATCGCTCTTTGCCAAGATGCTGCATCTTTATCTTGGAGTGCTTTGTCATATGTTTGGGGATTGAGTTTATGTTGACCAAGGATCAAGTCCAAAGACTCTCCCAAAACATGAATCTTTTAGGTTGCTTAATAACCCTCCCACTACGATGAGGCACTATCTATAATTGTGTATCATTTGTGATACGTGTTGCAGTTTCTTGTGATATTTCATCTTGTACAGTTGGTACTAGATTAGACGTGTCCTTTATTATTTTCTTAAGAACAAATTTACTTATGGGCTTGTGGTTCATTATATAGTCCTCTTCTAAAAATCGGTCATTGATGCTAACATTGACCTTCTGATTTTTAAGACTATAAACCTACTTTCGTTTATCTAGGATAACCCACAAACAAGTGAACTCCTGTCCAACTTATCATTGTCTCTCTTCAACATATGTGCTGGACTACCCGAATCCGAATATGCTTCAAAATAGGCTTACACCTATTCAGCAATTCTATATGAGTAGAGAGTTCTGACTTGGAAGGTACTATGTTCACTTTCGTTTTCAGAGTATATCCTTAAAACAAATTTGGTAATTTTCTGAATAACTCATCTTCAATCTACTCATTTCCATAAGAGTCCTATATCTAATTTTTTCTACACCATTCTGTTGGGGTGTACCAGGTGCAGTTAATTGGGATTGAGTCCCGTCTTCTGATAAGTGACTCCTAAGCTCTCCTAAGAGGTTCTTGCCACTATGATTTAACCATAGTGTCTTGATACTTTTACCTTGACGTTACTCCACATCAGCATAGTACTCTTGAACTAATCAAAGTACTTAGACTTGCGGTGTGTCAAGTAAATGTATCCTTATCTCGAATAGTTGTCTATAAAAGAGACGAAATATTCGAAACAACCTCTTGCCTGGATAGTCAAAGGTCTACACAAATCAAAATGAACCAATTTCAACATATCTTTGGCTCTAAACCCCTTAGGCTTAAAAGTTTCTTAGTTATTTTTCCTTCCAAGTAAGACTCGCAGGTTGAAAAGATTTCCACTACCAAAGAACCCAAAAGTTCATTGGTTAATATCCTTTGAATCCTACTCAAGTTAATATAACCTAGCCTTAGATGCCAAAAATATGATTGGTTCATTTCCGAAGGTTACTTTCTCTTTAAAGTTAGAAAATATGTTATTAATTTCCATTTATTGCATCATGGGAGTTATTGGATTATAAATTATCAACCAACGTACTAGAACAGATAACTTCCCTATTTTTCTTGATAACAAGTTTGTTATCAAAATAGATAGAATATCTGTTCTTTAATAGTTTAGAAACCGAAATCAGGTTCTTTCTAAACCTAGTACGTAAAGACAATTTCTGAAAAATTATCCACATGTTTTAATAGAAAAATTTTAATTTATAAAATTCCTTTTATAACCAACCTTGAAGGGAAAAATTGTTAGAGAAATTTTTATTTTAAAATTTTCGGAAACAAATTAGGAAGTTTTAATTTTGTGTTAAAACTTTCCTTGCTTAGGAGCTATGAGGTGGCTGGCCACTTGAGTTAAGAAAAGGAAATTGGTTTTAATTAATTAAAATTTCTTTTTCATGGCAAAGTAATAAGGAAGTTTTTATTTAAATTTTCCTTATTTGCCAAGACCAAGGATTAAAAAAGAGGGGGTAGGGGTGCCTTCATGGCTAACAACTCTATTCTATTTTCCTCCCTCTCTTCCTTGGTGGTGGCCGGCCCTAGAGCTTCTTCTTCTCCTCTTCTCTTCTTCCTTAGTGGCCGGTTTTCATCCCTCTCTTGGAGCACTCCTTGGTGGCCGGTTCTAGCTAGGAGAAGAAGGAGAGAAAGGAGGCTTTGTTTCTTGTATCCCTTGGAGCTTGGTGGTGGTGGCCGAACCTCTACATCCTTGGAGGAGTCTTGGTGGTCGAAATTTGGTGAGGAAGAAGAAGGGCTTGGGTGGTTCTCATCTCGGTAGATCGTCGCCCACACAACGTCCGAGATAAGAAGTGGAATACGGTAGAAGATCAAGAGGTCATTGCATACAAAGAAAGATATAACTAGTAATTATTTTTCGCATCATGCTAGTTTTTTCTTTGTATGAATTCCAAACACAAGAGGCATATGATTCTAGAGTTTCAAATTTGAGATTCGAGTTTGTGTTTTTTTTGTTTTTCGAATTTGTGATTCGATTGTTCCTTTTGGTTAAACCTAGAGTTATATAAGGAAATTAAATATTAAATTTCCTTAAAAGGCTTTGTCTAGGCGGTGGTGGATGATCTCATACCCAAGAAGGATTAGTACCTCGCCATGTAGTCCTGGAAGCCAATTTTGGAAATTAATATTTAATTGAATTTATAACATAGGTGGATTTGGATCAATAATGTTAAGCATCGTTTGCGATCTAAATCTAAACTATTAAGAACAGATAAGTTAAATTTGGAATCAATAATATTAAGTTTCGTTTGCGATTCCTAATTTAATTTCTAAAGAACACAATGGGTTGTTTAGGAAAGGTTCGACACTTGTACAAAATTTTTGTACAGTGGGGCTAGTACGATCTTCCTAGGACCAAGCAACAACGGCCTGAACTTGCTGTGCCATGGGCAAGACCACACGGCCGGGTGGTTTCATACGGCTAGAGCTTGATTTCTTTCGGACTTGCTCCCGTATGCATTTTTACTATATTTTCACTCCAAATAGCATCCTATCAATAAGAAAACATATAAAGAGCAGATATCTGACAAAGAAGTAAAAATATGATATTACAATGAAATAGGGTTTAATAAGCGTAGATTATACTCATAAAATACAAGTAGATGTGCTTCAAAACATGGATAAAAGTGTATATAATCTACGCACACCAATATGTCTTTACAGGAAGGATTCAGCACAACTCGTCATCCTCTCTTCAATGTTGACAATTTCACTTATTGGAAGGGAAGAATGGAATACTATCTGATGAACGGTATTGAAAACTATCTTGCAATCAAGATGAGTTTTGAGCTACCTAAAAATTCAGATGGCACCATAGTTATTTTTAAAAATTAGTCAAGTGACAATAAAGAGAAGGCTCATGTTAATGTTAGAGCCATGACCACATTGCAATGCAGGCTAACACAGGAATAGTTGACCAAAGTCAGCCAATTTAGCAACCTTAATCAACTTTGGGATAAGCTAATTGAATTACTTGAATGTATAGCTGACTCACGAAATGCTAAAAAGGATTTATTGCTAGGACAACTTCAAAATAGTCAAATGAAAGAAGGTGAAATGGCAAGTGAGCAGCATAGCCGCTTTAATGAAATACTAAATGACATCCATGCAATCAGTGAATAGGTAGAAAATCATGACTTGATCAAGTATACACTTAAGGCATTTCCAAGGTCCACCTTGTGGGCATCAATGGTTGAGGAATATAAAGGATCCAAGGATTTGTCTACTATTAAGTTAGATGAATTCTTTTATGATTTTAAACTACATGAACAGAATAATCTTAATCAAAAGGAGAAGGGTATATCTTTAATTGCATGTAAATCCAAGCCAAGATCCAAATCTAAAGAAGCTATCAAGTCAGATTCGGAATCTGAATCAACATCTGACAAAGATAAACATTTTTTGAAAGTCACACACTTGGTTAAAAGGATGATCCAATGGAAAAGGTTCATCCAGAGATTCATGAAAAGTAACTTTCCAAGAAGGATTTGGAAAATGTTTGATGCTTCGAATGTAAGAAGAAAGGACATTCAGAATCAACTACACTGTTGGGATTTTCGGGCCGCGAAAATCGCTTTTTGGCGTCGCGGAAACCCCGAAACTCCCTAGCCAATGGATCCGTGCAAAGAAAATTTTTTCGGAAAACTACGAGTACGAGTTTACCTAGATCTACACTTAGATCTACAAGGAAAAAGGTTATACCTTTGAAGCGAAGCCCTTCGCAATCCCGCAAGTCCAAGGTACGCCGGATCTCAAGATTGTCAACGTAGACAATCCTCTAGAAGTATCCACACGATCAAGATGCGTTCTCTAACACACAAGGATGGAGAAGAGAGCACCACAAGTGTGCTAGCACTTCCTAGGGCTCTCGGGTAGGATTTAAAAGTGAGAAAAGAGAGAAAATAAGAGGAATCTCATACACTCCTCTAAGTACCCTCCTTGTGAACTTTCACTCCACCCTTTCCTCTTGAAACTCAACTCACTCACCTTCTCCTTGCTTGGAACTCACGGCAACAGCAAAGAAGGAGGAAGAAAACCCAAGGAAGAAGATCCAATAATAACCACACTTAATTGCCACAAAATGAAAACCCACATTTCAAAAAAGTGGCCGGCCACACATGTAACTCTCATTCCATTTAATGTGGCCGGCCACAATAAATGAAAATGGGATTTTTAACCTCCTTGATGACTTGGAGATGATGTGGCAAGGCTAGTCATGCCATGTAGGATGAGTCATCCTTCATGAAGTGGCAATACATCAAGTCAAACTTGATGTTTCAACTTCCCATTTGGTCAAGTCAAAATTGACCAATTTTTCTTCCTTGTTGAGCTGAATCCAACCTTTGATTCAAGCCAATTTCAATCTAATGAATCTCAATTCATTAATATAAATTGACTCAATGAATCAAATTTAAATTAGACTCATTCAACAATTGAATCTAATTGAGTCTAACTCAATAAGTCTAATTTGAATTAATCTGAATCCAATCTTTGGTGCATCATAACCTAATCCAATTGGTTCATCATATGAACCTAATCTCCATCCACTTGTTCTTTGTATGTGACCCAATAGGTTCTTGTAACGTTGGCAATGTTTCTAAACTCCTTTAGAAACATAAGCAATGAGCGGCATCTAGCAATACATCATTGCTACCCAAGTTACAAGAATGTTGAGATCCAACATCACCTTGTGACTACTAATTGTGACTCCTCATGATATATGACAAGTGTCCTTCTATCCTAGACATCTAGATTGATCAATGTGAGGCATAGACCATGTCATCCTCTAATCAATCTAAATCTTGAACTCCAAGTAGACTCACTCAATCAAATGAGCTCAATATCCTATATTGACTCATTTGGGCATGGCCATGCACTTCGTGGTCTCACTCTATCAAGAATATCGATGTCACTCCCGTCATATAGGAGGGATAAATTCCATCTACATCACTCACATCCCTCCGCATAATTTTTTACATACCCAGTAATCGCCTTTATAGTCCACCCAGTTACGGGTGACGTTTGACGAAACCAAAGTACATAACTCCTTATGTAGGGAACCATGATGACTTCAGGTCTAAGGACTAGTAGTCATACTAATAGCCACATGAGAAAGTATATGACACTCATATAATGATCCATGATACTTTCTCATGGCGAGTCATTCAGTATACATTCTCCAATGCATACCCATGTGTCAACTTGATATCTCCATATCCATGACTTGTGAGATCGAGTCATCGAGTTGACCTACATGCTAGTCTTATTGCATTAACATTGTCCCTGAATGTTAATACTAGACTAGGAATGATTAAGTGTAGTGTTCCCTATATCATCTCACTATCGATTCAACCAATCGATTGATATAGGTAAGAACCTTCTACTCAAGGACGTTATTATACTTAGTTTATTTGGCACCAATACAAGTAAGTATAATAACCAAAAACCAAATGCCTTTATTTATATAGAATATGATACAACAAGTCCAAAATACAATCATCAAATGATTGGCTCTAGGGCTCTAGCTAACAATCTCCCACTAGCACTAGTGCCAATCAGTGTAGGCTCTAAGTCCCAATGACCTAGTGTGACCATCATGCTTCCTCTGTGCCAAAGCCTTGGTCAAGGGATCTACGATGTTAGCCTCTGTAGGTACTCTGCAAATCTTCACATCTCCTCTCTCGATGATCTCTCGAATGAGATGGAAGCGCTGTAGTTTGTGTTTGGTCCGCTGGTGTGAGCGAGGTTCCTTCGCCTGTGCTATAGCTCCATTGTTGTCACAATAGAGCTCAATAGGGTCAGCAATGCTAGGAACCACCCCAAGTTCAGTGACAAACTTGTGAATCCAAACTGCCTCCTTTGCTGCCTCTGATGCAGCAATATACTCGGCCTCTGTCGTAGAATCAGCTACTGTGTCCTGCTTCGAACTCTTCCAGCTCACAGCACCACCATTTATGCAAAATACGAATCCTGACTGCGATCGATAATCATCCTGGTCGGTCTGGAAGCTAGCATCACTGTAACCCTTTACAGCTAGCTCATCATCGCCTTCATATATCAAGAAATATTCTTTAGTCCTTCTTAAGTACTTAAGAATATTCTTGACCGCTAATCAGTGACTTTCACTTGGATCTGACTGGTATCTGCTCGTCATGCTCAAAGCATACGAGACATCAGGTCGAGTACATAGCATGTCGTACATGATAGATCCTATGGCTGAAGCATAAGGGATCTGATCCATGCGGTCTCTCTCCTCTCTAGAAGAGGGACCTTAAGTCTTCGAAAGACTCACGCCATGTGACATCGACAGAAATCCCTTCTTGGAGTTTTGCATGGCAAACCGAAGGAGTACCTTATCAATATATGTACTCTGACTTAGGCCAAGTAATCTCTTAGATCTATCTCTATAGATCTGTATCCCTAGAATGCGGGATGCCTCACCTAAGTCCTTCATTGAGAAGCAACTCCCTAGCCAGGTCTTGACAGACTGAAGCATAGGGATGTCCTTCCCAATGAGTAGTATGTCATCCACATACAATATGAGAAGACAACTATATCCCCTAGAACCTTCTTATAGACACAAGGCTCATCTTAATTCTTGATGAAACCAAACTATTTGATTGCATCATCGAATCGAAGATTCCATCTTTGAGAAGCTTGCTTTCGTCCATAAATGGACCTATGCAGCTTGCATACTCTGCTAGTATGCTGTGGATCTATAAAAGCCAGAGGTTGTGTCATGTACACATCCTCGAGTAGGTTTCCATTCAGAAACGCGGTTTTGACATCCATCTGCCATATCTCATAATCATGGTAAGCTGCAATAGCAAGCATGATCCGAATGGACTTAAACATCGCTACTGGAGAAAAGGTTTCATCATAGTCAATACCATGAATCTGCTTGGAACCTTTAGCTACCAAGCGACCCTTATAGATAAGTCCATCCATGTCAGTCTTTCTCTTAAAGACCCACTTACACCCAATGAGTTTTACCCCTTCAGGTGGATCAACCAAAGTCCAAACTTGGTTGGTGTACATGGATTCCATCTCGGATCTCATGGCCTCTAGCCATTTCTCAGAATCTGGTCTCATCACAGCTTCCTAATAGGTGGTAGGCTCATCCTCTATGAGCACAACGTCATCATGGTCAGACAAGAGAAATGAGTATCTCTCAGGTTGACAACGTACCCTATCAGACCTGCGAAGAGGTATGTCTACTTGATCTGGTTGTTGTTCCTCAACTCCTTGTGGAACAACATCATCCACAACACTTTGTGGTTCCAGTTCAACTTCCATTGAGGCTTCAGTGCTATTGTTCGCATCTTGAACTTCTTCAAGATCGAATGTACTCCCACTAGTCTTTCTAGAAACATAGTCCCTTTCTAGAAAGACTCCAGTCTTTGCCACAACTATCTTGTGCTGACTGGGAATGTAGAAGTAATATCCCTTAGTTTCCTTGGGATATCCTATAAAGTAGCACTTGTCGGATTTAGGTCCTAATTTATCTGAGACTTGACGTCTAACGTAAGCCTCACAACCATAATCCTCATGAAAGACACCTGACATCTCTCCCAGTCCATATCCTATATGGTGTCTTTATCATGACCTTGGATGGAACTCGGTTGAGTATAAAAGCTGCCGTGTCTAGAGCATAGCCCCAAAGGAATGTTGGAAGATCTGTGTGACTCATCATAGATCGTACCATATCTAATAGGGTACGATTCTTCCTTTCGGATACACCATTCCACTGTGGTGTTCCAGGAGGAGTGAGTTGGGATAGGATCTCACACTCAGCTAGATAGTCATAAAACTCATGGCTAAGGTATTCTCCACCTCGATCTGATCGAAGTATCTTAATACTCTTGCCAAGCTGGTTCTGTACTTCATTCTTGAATTCTTTGAACTTTTCAAAGGATTCAGACTTATGTGTCATCAAGTACACATAATCATATCTACTGAAGTCATCAGTAAATGTGATGAAGTACCTATAACCGCCTCTAGCAGCGACATTGAAAGGGCCACATACATCACTATGTATAAGTCCTAACAAATCAGTCGCTCTTTCGCTATGCCCACTAAAGGGAGTCTTGGTCATCTTGCCTCGTAGGCATGACTCGCATATCTTACATAATTCAAAATCAAATGAGTCCAGCAAACCATCCTTATGGAGCTGGGATAAACGCTTGTCATTTATATGACCTAAGCGACAGTGCCAGAGGTAGGTTTGGTTCATGTCATTTGACTTGAACCTCTTGGTATTTATGTTATAGATAGGGCTCTCAAGGTCTAGAATATAGAGTCCGTTCATCAGAGGTGCACTACAATAGAACATATCATTTAAATAGACGGAACAATATTTGTTCTTTATTGTAAACGAAAATCGTTTCTTGTCCAAACAAGAAATTGAAATTATGTTCTTAGTCAAGGCAGGCACATAACAACAATCATCTAATTCTAGTATAGGCCCAGAGGGTAGAGATAGATAGTAAGTTCCTACAGCAATAGCAGCAACCCGTGCTCTATTGCCTACTCGTAGGTCTACCTCACCCTTCGTCAATGCCCTGCTATTTCTCAGCGCTTGTACATTAGTACAAATGTGCGAAGCACATCCGGTATCTAATACCCACGATGAAGAAATAGAGAGGTTGACTTCTATAACATGTATACCTGAAGTAGAAATCTTATTTCTCTTCTTCTTAAGATCTTCTAGGTATTCTTTGGAGTTCCTCTTCCAGTTCCTTGCTTATCCTTGATATAGGTGACAAAGATGTTCAACCATATCGTAAGTGCCCATCAACTCATGTTGCTTCTGAAGCTCAGAGTTCATGGTCGCGAGCATAAGACAGGACACATCTAATGCGTCATCTTGATGCTTCTTGTAAGCATCTTGGTCTGCTCGCGTGGCAGTGGCAGGAGGAGCCTCCGGAATGGGCTGCTCCAGAACGTACAGTTTATGTTCTTGGGTGAGAACTATTCTCAGGTTCCTGTACCAGTCCAGGAAATTTGCTCCGTTGAGCTTGTCCTTCTTAAGGACAGAACGCAGAGAGAAGTTGTTCGTGTTTGACGTCATGGAAATTCTACAACAGAAATAAATGCAGAAATAAATATCATATTCTTTTAAATCATTTAATTAGGCATTCAACTAAATGATGCTCTCACTGAATTCTATAATTCATGTGGGACAAGATCCACATCATACTAACCCTTGAGTTAGCTTTGACTAATACGCCCAAGATTTAGTATGATCGGTAGGTAACGATTTACCAATTACATCTCTATGCAACTCTTGTTTATAGGATCATTATTGGCAGTTATATTAAAACTTGAGTTAGCTTTGGCTAATATGTCCAAGAATTAATATAAATGGGATCTATGTCCTATCTTTCTAACCGTTGGAAGAATGCCTATAGTTGTACTCGATCCAATTGAGTTAACTAGTTACTCAATCTAATTGAGTTATACTCACCCATGCGTTGATAGGCGGGACCAAGATTGTCCCTCCGTACCCTACCAAGATAATATGTGTTGCTCTGCTTTGGCAGATTCAACAACGACATGTGATCGAGGTAGTAGTAGGTATCACGGCACGGTAGACATTTTGAGTTGTCGTGATTTAGATCTAATCTAAATATCGATGTTGTATCATATACTCGATATAGATCTAATCTAATCGATAGGGTGCATCTTGTACACGATGTAGATCTAATCTAATCGTAAGGGTGCATCTTGTGCACGATTTAGATCTAATCTTAATCGTTAGGTACTAATTAATTACTTAATTAAACATGCATCACATACACAAGTAATTAACTAAATTTTGTGATTATGTCATGGCCCTACTACGATCTTCTCAAGCCAATGAGAAGATCGGATGGTCAACCTAAGGTCAACAGCTTCTCAAGCTCCTTCCTTTGACCACCTCGTGTTGCTCGCGCCCTCCTCGTAACTCCGTCTCGAGTGGACCTTCCACCGCTTCAAAATTTACATTACAATTTTGAAACTCGAGTTACATTCGAGTCTAAATCTAATTTACAACTAGAATATAAACAGGGAGGCACGACGCACAGGTCGCGTATCAAATACAGCACACATAAACACATGACGGCACACAGGCCGTATTATAAATTACAACACAAATCCAATCATATTAGGTCTTTTTGGGCCATGACTATCACAAAAATAATATATAATTTTAAATTATATATTTTTCATAATTTTCTGTAATTTTTCATAATTTTTACAATTTTTATGAGTAAATTTTTCCCGGCGGTCCCGATTAGCGATTTCGGGCTCAATCGCGGAGCAAATCCCCTTGCGGGGTTAGGGGCAGTACCCCTACCCGCAATCTAACCATTGCGAGTTGCTCCTAAGCAATCCTACAGCGCCTTAGCCCGCTGTCCCAAAAAGTTTTGGGTCGAAACATTGCCGTAACGGAAAAATCTTCTCGGTAGTCGAAGCCTACAAGTGTCTAAACACTTGTGCTTCGCTTCTACGAGAAAAATACCCTTTAAAACTATAAAAATCATGAAATTAAAAAAATTCACAGAATGCTTATTTTTCATAAAAACCAAAATAAACTCGTACACGGCTTCGCATGTGGCTCTGATACCACTGTTGGGATTTTCGGGCCGCGAAAACCCCGAAACTCCCTAGCCAACGGATCCGTGCAAAGAAAATTTTTTCGGAAAACTACAAGTATGAGTTTACCTAGATCTACACTTAGATCTACAAGGAAAAAAGTTATACCTTTGAAGCGAAGCCCTTCGCAATCCCGCAAGTCCAAGGTATGCCGGATCTTAAGATTGTCAACGTAGACAATCCTCTAGAAGTATCCACACGAACAAGATGTGTTCTCTAACACACAAGGATGGAGAAGAGAGCACCACAAGTGTGCTAGCACTTCCTAGGGCTCTCGGGTAGGATTTAAAAGGGAGAAAAGAGAGAAAATAAGAGGAATCTCATACACTCCTCTAAGTACCCTCCTTGTGAACTTTCACTCCACCCTTTCCTCTTGAAATTTATTTTATTGACCTTTTCCTGGATTGAACCTCTCGGCAACAGCAAAGAAGGTGTAATAAAATTTAATTAATAATTTTTAAAAATAAATATTTAATTATAAAATAAAAATTATTTTTTAAAATAATTTGTTTTTTTAAAGAATAAATTTTTTATTTTAAAATTATTTTTAAAAGAATAATTGTAAAATAATTTTTAAGTTTAAATAATTTTATTTAAATAATTTTCAAAGTTAAAATAATTTTGTTTAAAAAAAATTAATTTGTTAATTTTAAATTTTTTTAGTTAAAATTTTTTAGTTAAATTTTTCTAGTTAAAATTAATTTTAAAATTTAATTAGTTAAATTAAATTTTAAAATATTTTTTAAATAAATTTTAAAAAAAAAATTTATGTTAAATTAATTTTTTAAAATAATATTTTTTTTTAAGTTATATTAATGTGAAAATACTTTAGAGATAATTTTTAATTTAATTTTTTTTTTTAAATTAATTTTTAAAGTAATTTTTAAATTGTTTTAAAATAATTTTTAATTTAAAATAATTTTTAAGTTAAACTAATTTCTTAAAGTAATTTTTCAGTTAAAATAATTTTTAAGTTAAAATAATTTTAAAAATAGCTTTTAAGTTAAATTAATTTTTAGAAAAATTTTTAAAATAAAATTTTTATAGTTAACATAATTGTTTTTTAAAAATAAATTTTTAAAGTTAACTTAATTTTTTTTTTGAAAATAAATTTTGAAAGTTAACTTATTTTTTTTTGAATAAATTTTGAAAGTTAAAATATGAAATTTAGAAAGTTAAAATAATTTTTAAAGTTAATATACTTTTTTAAAATAAATTTTAAAAATTTAAAATATATTTAATTTATTTTAATTTAATTTAGTTTAATTTTAATTAAATTTAATTTCGTTTAATTTTAATTTAATTAAATTTAATTCAATTCAATTTGATTTGATGTGATTTGATTCGATTCGATTTAATTTTAATTTTAATTTTAATTTATTTTATTTTAATTTAATTCAATTCGATTTGATTCAATTTATTTTTATTTAATTCAATTTGATTTGATTCAATTCAATTCGAACTGAAGGAAGAACGCTGGGAGATTGAGGTCACACCGGAGAACCCCTCCGGCGAGGTGGAATTGGTTGGAGCTCGCTACCACCACTGAACCTTGAAGTCCTAGCTTTTGCAACCCACTGTGGCCGGCCTCTAGGGTTCGAGGGAAGAAGATAAACGCCGGAGAACCCCTCCGGCGAGTTGAGTTTAACTGAAATCATCGCCGAAGTTCGTTGCCCCTGCTTAGAATGCTACCGCCATTCGCCACTGGAATCTAGAAGAGGAAGTGGTCTGAGGATGGCCGGCTGACCGACGGAATTAAAGAGAAGAGGAGAAGCCACCGGCCGGTGGTGAGGAAAAGAAGAGAAGCGCTGCTGTGAGGAGTTGTCTCGCGTGCCCTAGCCGTGTGAGGAAGAGGAATTAAAGCTACTGTGCCGTGCGTGAATGAAAAAGGGGAATGGATTCTTAATGGGTTTCGGATTTGGATTAAGGAGGGGAATCCGAATCCAATAAGAAATGTGAAATTGGGTTTTAAAATTGGGCTTTAAGAGTGGGCTTGAGGATTGGATTGGGTTTTTGAAATTGGATTTGGAATCACATTGATTTGGAGCTCCTCTTTTTAATGAACTCTTGGATTATTTGATCCTGATCAACGATTCAAATTACTCCCCTACAAAATAAGATGCACTTTTTAGATAAAATATCAGAAAATATAGGAAAAATTAGATCAACGCTCTAAATAAATCTCAACTCGTAAAACATGATATAAATACAGAATTAAGCATACGAGAGGGTAAAAATGCTAAGTATAAGAGCCAAAATAGTACATCAAAATGCTAGTGATCATGGTGTCACACAGAAGATCATGTATTGGTTCCTTATAAATTATAAGTAGTAGCTCACAACCAAGATGGATAGGGACGAACCATTGGAACAGTTGTAGTATAATTTGGTATTAGTTTATCTTGACTATAAAATTACACTAGTACATTGTATGTATTGAGCAGGATAATTTGAGATTTTTTGATTTGTACTAACTACATAAAAGAATAGAACCTCTGTTATTATGGATGTACACCCTCTTAATCCCTATATAATAACAAGCACGTATACTTAGTATTTATTTCTTTAACTTATCAATGAGTGAGATTTATTAGTTAAATCAATAAGCTTGATGAGTTGAAAGATAGTATTATTTATATGGTATGTTGTTGATTATAGAAGGAAACTGTGTCCTAATTATTTAGGTTGATGATGCCCCCTTGAGAAGCTCATAAGGGTTATCATGTAAACCTTGCAGGTGGACTTAGTCCGGCATGATAATAAAGTTGAGTGGTACTACTCTTGGAATCAGATGTTAATTGATTGGGTTGTCAGTAACTCAATTAATTAACGAAAATATGATATCTTAAACACAGGGAGATTAACGCACTCATAATAAGAAAGAGCCCATATTGTAATATGGGATTGGTGCGATAGTTCAATAATAACCCTTTAGTGGTATGAGTTATTATTGATGGACTTGAGTTGGGTGTTCGGGGTGAACACGGAAAACCCAAGCCCATCAGGAGGCCTAAACCAATTCCTCGTCTAGGTCCGTATTGTAGCCTCTATATATATAAAGCCTCGCATCCACCCATCCATAACCGGGTTTGGTTTAACTTAACTTGGTTTGATTTAACTTAACTTGGTTTGGTTTAACTTAACTTGGTTTGGTCTAACTTAACTTGGTTTGGTCTAACTTAACTTGGTTTAGTTTAACTTAACTTGGTTTGGTTTAACATAGTTTGCTTAGATTTTTTCTAAACAAAATTTTGTTAATTTTTCTTTCCTTGTAACCGACGACAAGTCTATAAAAAGGAGTAGGATGTGGCCCCTAAAACCTAACTTTCTAATTCTCCACAACTTCTTTCTCTCCTAGAGCCGGCGACACAACCAATTCTCTTCTCCCCTTATGGCCAGCGCCACCTTCTTCCCCACCTAGGGCCAGTGCCAACCTCTCCCTTGCAAAGGGCCGGCGGTTTCCTCCTCCACCTTGGCTAGGGTTGGCGGTTCCCTTTCTCCCTTTGTGATCGACGCCTCTTCCCATCCATTGGTGGCCGATGGCTTGAAGAAGAGGAGGAAGAGAAGAAGAAGAGGAAGAAGAAGAAGATGAAGAGAAGGAAGAAGGTTAGAAGATGCCCCTGTAAGGAACTAGGGCGCTAAACACGCAAAAGCGCAGCGGAAAACATCTAGTTCCTTTCCAATAAATCCATGCGAAAGGAAACCATATACTAAGTATTAATTATCTACATGAGAAAGTTATACCTTTGTTGCGTGCCCTTCGCAATCCCGATTCCAACGTTTCGTTAGATGTGGATCTTAGGGCGATCAAGTGGCCGCACCTCTAAGGTATCCACGCGAACAAATCTCGTTTGTCTCACAAACTCACAAGGTGGAGAATGAAACAACCAAAGGTTGTGCTAGCAACCTTTCTTGGAGGTTTCGGCCAAGTGGAAGAGAGGAGGAGGAAGAAGAGCTACAACACCAAAAACTCATCATGAAAATGAATCCAAAACCCCTTTTTATAGATTCATGAAGTTGCCTCATGCCTTAATGTCAATTGTCTTGATTGACATTAATATTTGTATTCATCCAATGAATCCAATGCATGTGCAATTCAAATGGTTCACTCTTCATCCAGTGAATTCAATGCATGCAATGCATGCAATGCATGAGCAATTCAAATTGTTCACTCTTCATCCAATGCATCCAATGCATGAGTAACTCAAGTTATACACTCCTCTTTCTTCATGAATTCAAATTTCATGAAATCATATAATGAGTCCAACTAATTATTCATTAATTAATTCATGAAATCATATAATGAGTCCAACTCATTAATCATTAATCCAATTGATTCAATGAGTCTAATTTGAATTGGACTCAATCCAATAGTTGGATTTAATTGAGTTTACTCAATGAGACCAATTTGAATTAGACTTAATCCAATGATTCATCATATGAATCCATCTCCATTGACTTGTTCTTTGTGTGTGACCCAATAGGTTCTCGTAACGTTGGCAATGCATCCAAATCAACATTTAAAAACATAAGCAATGAGTGGCATCTAGCAAGGCATCATTGCTACCCAAGTGACGAGAATGTCGAGATCCGACTTAACCTTTCCATGACTATTATCTTATAACTCAATCCTTCTATTCTAGATATCTAGATTGATCAATATCGCATAGACTGTGTCATCCTCTTATAAATCTTTATGTTTCTTGATCTCTAAGTAGACACACTCAATTAAATAAGCTCAATATCGCATATTGACTCATTAAGCATGGTCATTCATTCTTGTGTCCTACTAATCAAGAGACTCATAGATATCACTTCCGTCATATAGAAGTGATAGATCCCATCTACATCACTCACATCCCTCCGCATAATTTATTGCATACCTAGTGATTGAATTTATAGTCCACCCCGTTACGGGTGACGTTTGATGATATCAAAGTATACAACTCCTTATTTAGGGAACCGTAGTGACTTCATGTCTAAGGGCTATTCATACCAATAGTCACATGAGAATGTTTATGATACTCATACGATGATCCATGAAACATTCTCATGGTGGGTTATTCAGTACATATTCTTTAATATATACCCATGTGTCAACCTGATATCTCATATCCATGACTTGTGAGATCAAGTCATCCGTTGACCTACATGCTAGTCTCAACGCATTAATATTGTCCTTGTATATTAATGCTCGACTAGGAACAGTTTAGAGTAGTGTTCTATGTATATCTACAATATCTCACTATCAATTCGGCCAATTGATATGTTGTAGATTAGAATCTCCTACTCTAGGACATTATTATGCTTATTCATTCAGCACTAATTGAAGTAAATATAATAACCAACTTTACCTTTATTAATAATGAAATATGATACAAAAGGAGCCCTTAACGATCATCTCATAATTGGTACTAGGGCTAATACTAACAATCTCCCACTAGCACTAGTGCCAATCACTGAAATATCTAATACCCAATGACCTAATATGACCATCATGCTTCTTCTGTGCCAAAGCCTTGGTCAAGATATCCACAATGTTAGCATCGGTTGGTACTCTACATATATTCACATCTCCTCTATCGATGATCTCTCGAATGAGATGGAATCGCCGTAGTGTATGTTTGGATCTTTGATGAGAGCAAGGTTCCTTAGCCTGTGCAATAGCCCCATTATTATCATAATAGAGGTCTATTGGGTTTGCTATACTAGGAACAACACCAAGCTCAGTAATGAACTTCCTGATCCAAACAGCCTCCTTTGCTGCAGCTGGAGTAGCAATGTACTCGACCTCTGTTGTAGAATCAACTACTGTGTCTTGCTTTGAACTCTTCCAGTTCACAACACCACCATTTAAGCAAAATACATACCCTGACTATGATCTATAATCATCCTTGTTAGTTTGGAATCTAGCATCGGTGTAACCCTTTACAACAAGCTCTTCATCGCCTCCAAAGATCAAGAAATAATCTTGAGTCCTTCTCAAGTACTTAAGAATATTCTTGACTACTGTCCAGTGACCTTCACCTGGATCTGACTGGTATCTGCTCGTCATGCTTAATGCATACGAGACATCTGGGTGAGTACAAAGCATATCATACATGA
The DNA here is from genome assembly GCF_018446385.1 of Zingiber officinale. Classification (NCBI taxonomy): domain Eukaryota; kingdom Viridiplantae; phylum Streptophyta; class Magnoliopsida; order Zingiberales; family Zingiberaceae; genus Zingiber; species Zingiber officinale. Next base: position 74,774,614 of record NC_056003.1, on the reverse strand, counting down.
TAGACCCTATTGCAGATGCATAAGGAATCTGATCCATGCAGTCCCTTTCTTCTTTAGAAGAGGGGCATTGAGTCTTCGAAAGACTCACACCATGTGACATAGGTAGGAATCCCTTCTTGGAATTCTCCATGGCAAAACGTTTAAGCACCTTGTCAATATATGTACTCTGGCTTATACCAAGCAATCTTTTAGATCTATCTCTATAGATCTTAAGACCTAAAATGTAGGCTGCTTCACCTAAGTCTTTCATTGAAAAATAATTCCCAAGCCATGTCTTCACTGATTGAAGAGTAGGGATATCATTTCCAATGAGAAGTATGTCATCTACATACAATATGAGAAAGATGACTGTGCTCCCACTAACCTTCTTGTAGACACAAGGTTTATCTTCATTCTTAATGAAACTAAACATTTTGATTGCATCATTGAATCAAAGATTCCAGCTTCTAGAAGCTTTCTTTAATCCATAAATAGATCTTTGCAACTTACACACCTTTCAAGCATTCTTTGGATCTACAAAACCCTCAGGTTGTGTCATGTACACATCCTCGAGTAGATTTCCATTAAGAAATGTAGTTTTGACATCCATTTGCCAGATCTCGTAATCATAATAAGCTGCAATAGCAATCATGATCTGGATGGACTTGAGCATCACAACAGGTGAAAAGGTTTTATCATAGTCTATACCCTGATTCTGCTTGAATCCTTTAGCCACCAATCTACCTTTATAGGTATGCATATGACCATCCATGTCTGTCTTCACTTTGAAGACCCACTTACACCCAATGGGTTTGATCCCTTCAGGTGGATCAACTAAAGTCCATACTTAGTTAGTGTACATGGATTCCATTTCAGATCTCATGGCCTCTAGCCATTTCTCAGAATTTGGGCCCTGTACAACTTCCTGATAAGATATAGGCTCATTGAGACCACTAAGCTCTACATCACCATGGTTAGACAAGAGAAAATAATATCTCTCAGGTTGACGACGGATCATATCAGATCTACGTAGAGCTTGTGATACTTGAACAGGTTGTTGTTTCATAACATCTTGCGGTGTAACAAAAATCATGATCCACAACATTTTGTGGTACCTGTTTAGTTTCCATCAAGGCATCAGTGCTAGTTTGTGTATCTTGAATTTCTTCAAGATCGACATTACTCCCACTAGTTCTTCTAGAAATAAATTCCCTTTCTAGAAAGACACTAGTTTTGGCAACAAACACTTTGCCTTGTGTGGGATTATAGAAGTAATATCCCTTTGTTTCCTTGGGATATCCTACAAAATAGCACTTGTCTGATTTGAGTCCTAGTTTATCGGAGACTTGTCGTCGAACGTAAGCCTCACATCCCCAAATCTTCATGAAAGACATCTTGAGACTCTTCCCAGTCCATAGAGTATATGATGTCTTTATGACTGCTTTGGATGGAACGCGGTTAAGTGTGAAAGTGGCCATCTCTAGAGCATGTCCCCAGAAGGAAGCAGGAAGTTCTGTTTGACTCATCATCGTTCGTACCATATCTAATAAAGTATGATTTCTCCTTTCTGATACACCATTCCATTGTGGTGTTCCAGGTTGAGTGAGTTGAGATATTATCCCACACTCAATGAGATGGTCATGAAACTCTTGGCTAAGATATTCCCCACCTCGATCTGATCGAAGCATCTTAATATTCTTACCAAGTTGATTTTGTACTTCATTCTTGAATTCTTTAAACTTTTCAAAGGATTCTGACTTATGTCACATTAGATATACATAAACATATCTACTGAAATTATTAGTAAAAGTAATGAAGTAATGGTAGCCTCCTCTAGCTGCTATTCTGAAAGGGCCACATACATCTGTATATATGAGTCCTAACAAGTCATTAGCTCTTTCGCTATGTCCACTAAATGGAGTCTTTGTCATCTTGCCTTGAAGACAAGATTTGCATATCTCATAAGATTCAAAATCAAATGAGTCCAAAAGTCCATCCTTATGGAGTTGGGATATGCGACTCTTATTTATGTGACCCAAGCGAAAATGCTAGAGATATGTTTGGTTCAAATCATTAGACTTGAACCATTTGGTATTTATGTTATAGATTGGATTGTCAAAGTCTAGAACATAGAGTCCATTCACAAGATGTGCACTATAATAGAACATTTCACTGAAATAAACGGAACAACATTTGTCCTTTATTACAAATGAGAATCCTTTTTTGTCCAAACAAGAAATAGAGATGATGTTCTTAGTTAAGGTAGGCACATAACAACACTCTTCAAGTTCTAATACAAGTCTAGTGGGCAAAGATAAGGAATATGTTCCTACAGCTATAGCAGCAACTCTTGCGCCATTGCCTACTCATAGGTCCACTTCGCCCTTTATCAATATTCTACTATTTCTCAAGCCCTGCACATTAGTACAAATGTGAGATGCACATCCGGTATCTAATACCCATGAAGAAGAAATAGATAGATTGACTTCTATAACATGTATACCTGAGGCAGAAGTTTCACTTTTCTTCCTTTTCACTTCCTCTAGGTATGATTTGTAGTTCCTCTTCCAATGTCCGGTCTCACCACGGTGGAAGCAGGTTCCTTCCTTAGCCACCCCGCCTTTGGGTTTCAGTGCATGAGCTTTGCCCTTGCCTTTGGCTTGGGTCTTACCCTTACCTTTGGTCTTCCATTTGCCTTTGCCCTTTGGTACCATTAAAATGGTGCTAGGCTTTGCCTTCTTAAGGTTGAGTTCAACAGTTCTCAACATGCTCAACATCTCAGGCAATGGTTTATCAATTTCATTCATGTTATAGTTCATGACAAATTGACTACAGCTTTCGGGCAATGATTGTAATAATTAAGTACGGTCGGTTGCCATATTATTATTATTATTGTTTTACATTCTGTTTGATCTAGATTACATGTAAATTCCTTTGTGAAATATAGGATCGATAAATGTAAAATTTTATTTTTGTTGCGGCTTGTATCCTTGCTATGCATTGTGCTATTTTGAGGACCTTAGGCGCGACAGAGAAGGAAGCGAGATAGACACGACTGCTTGAACCATTGGCGGCACATTGGAGGACAACGATCCATTGGCGACATATTGGAGGACAGCGTTGGATGAGGCCATAATAGTTGAAAATTTTATTTTTCATGTTTATTGCCTCATATGCTATTTTTATGTATTGTGATGTGTGTGCTTTGATGTGCGTGCATGATTAAAATTCCTTAATTTAAATAACTAAGTAGGAGAGGGATTATTTCAATAAATTCCACGGTCTCCATTACTGGTTTGTAAGTGATGCATTCAAACTTGCGCGTTGGCTTTGAGTGCCTTCCTCCACATCGGATGAGTTTGTTTGCGGGTCACTAGATCAAACTTCCTCTATGGATGATTATAGGAAATTATTTAGGTTTGTGTGATCTTCTCCATCTAAAGGGGCACAATCCTAATTAATGGGCTAAGTATCAAGTAATGGTGTATACTTAGGCGCATTTAATAGTATCCTCCCCATCGGAGTCACTGCTATTATTTGTGTGACCGAAGATGAACCAACTATTAATTTTATTTGTCATAAAGTTAGGTTGACAAGATAATAAAATTAATGGGTAAAACCTCCTCTTACAAATGTTTGAATTAGTATACGTCCACACTATCATGGCATACGAAATTCACGGTATTTTGAGGTGTTGGTGAATTTAAATTATATTGTTTGAAGAATCAATATTATTTTAAATTCTAAAGTTTTGACCAAATATTTTATTTTGTGATTCTCAGGATTTCAAAATGTCTTTCAATCCTCTTGCTATTATTTTAAAAGAAAATAAACTTACTGGTCCAAATTATATTGATTGGAAATGAAACTTGGATATTATCTTAACTGTTGAAGAATACAAGTTCGTACTTCTTGAGATCTGTCCTAGCGTGCTTGATAAGGATTCTAGTGAAGAGGAGATAGAGAGATATAAAAAATGGGTCAAGGCAGATGAGATGGCATGGTGTTACATTTTGGCTTCTATGTCAAATGTGCTGCAACATCAACATCAGACTTTACCCACTGCCTATGACATGATACTCAATCTCAAGGAACTCTTCGGACACCAGAATCGAGCTGCCAAGTAGGAGAACAATAAAGGTGTATCTTATTCATTAGTTGTTGAAACATGTTTAGCGGTGTTATCTACCGGTACCTGGTGTATAGATACGGGAACCACTGATCATGTCTGTAATTCATTACAGGGGTTCCAGGAAATCCGACGACTACATGAAGGGGAAATCACCGTCTACGTGGGCAATGCTACGAGAGTGGCAGCTGTTGCAGTGGCAGATGTTTATTTATCTTTTGATAGAAATAAAACTTTGATTTTGAGAAATTATCTTTATGTATCATGTTTTAGAAAGAACTTGATTTCAGTTTCTAAATTATTTAAGGATGGATATTCTATTTTTTTATGACAAAGTGGTTGTCAATAAAAATAGGGTGGTTATTTGTTCTGGTACGTTGGTTGACATTTTGTATACTCTTAATCCAATAACTCCCACGATGCAACAAATGAAAATTAATAACACATCTTCTAATTCTAATAAGAGAAAGAAAGCTTCGAAAATGAACCAAGAATATCTTTGGCATCTAAGGTTGGGTCATATTAACTTGGACCTTTGGGTTCATTGGTAGTGGAAAACTTTCTGACCTGCGAGTCTTGCTTGGAAGGAAAAATGACCAAGAGGCCTTTTAAAGCAAAGGGGTATAGAGCCAAAGAAGTGTTGGAATTGATTCATTCTGATTTGTGTGGGCCTATGACTATCAAGACAAGAGGTGGTTTTGAATTTTTGTCTCTTTTATAGACGACTATTCGAGATATGGGTACATTTACTTGATGCACCACAAGTTTGAGTACTTTGATAAATTCAAAGAGTATAAGGTTGATGTGGAGAAACGTCAGGGTAAAAGTATCAAAACACTACGGTCTGATCATGGTGGAGAGTACCTCTTAGGAGAGTTTAGGAGTTACTTATCAAAGGTCGGGATCCAATCCCAATTGTATGCACTTAGTACACCCCAATAGAATAGTGTGGCTGTTAGTATTAGCCCTAGTGTCAATTATGAGATGATTATAAAAGGCACATTATTGTATCATATTTCATTATAAATAAAAGGCAAAGTTGGTTATTATATTTATTTCAGTTCAATGCCAATTGAATAAATATAATAATGTCCTTGGGTAGTAGGTTCTTATCTACAGTATATCAATTGGTTGAATTGATAGTGAGATATTGTAGAGAACACTACTCCTAACTATTCCTAGTCGAGCATTAATATACAAGGACAATATTAATGCGTTGAGACTAGCATGTAGGTCAACAGATGACTTGATCTCACAAGTCATGGATATGAGATATCAGGTTGACACATGGGTATATATTAGAGAATATATACTGAATGACCCGCCATGAGAATGTTTCATGGATCGTTATATGAGTGTCATAAATGTTCTCATGTGAATATTGGTATGAATAGTCCTTAGACCTGAAGTCATAATGGTTCCCTACATAAGGAGTTGTGTACTTTGGTATCGGCAAACGTCACCTGTAATAAGGTGGACAATAAAGTTAATCACTGGGTATGCAATGAATTATGCTGAGGGATATGAGTGATGTAGATGAGATCTATCCCCCCCATATGATGGAAGTGATATTTGTGGGCCCCTTGATTAGTAGGAGACAAGAAAAGCATGGCCATGCTCAAATGAGTCAATATGAGATATTGAGCTCATTTGATTGAATGTGTCTGGATGACATAGCCTATGCCTCATTGATCAACCTAGATATCAAGGATAGAGGGACCAAGTCATACAAGTTAATAGCCACGGACAGGTTAGGTCGAATCTTGACCTTCTCGTCACTTGGGTAGCAATGATGTCTTGCTAGATGTCACTCATTGCTTATATATCTAAATGTTGATTTGGATACATTGCCAATGTTACGAGAACCTATTGGGTCACACACAAAGAACAAGTAGATTTGGAGATATATTCATATGATGAATAATTGGATTAAGTCTAATCCGAATTGGACTTATTGAGTTAGACTCAATTGAATCTAATTATTGGATTAAGTCCAATTCAAACTAGACTAGAGAAAGTCAATTCAAATTAATGAAATGGTGATTCATTGAATTTGAATTGTATGAGGATTAATTGAGTAAGACTCAATTGAATTAGACTTGAGTTAGACTCAAGTGGATTAGACTTGAGTTAGACTCAAGTGAGACTTAATGGAGGTATTCATTGAATTTTGAATTCAATGAATCATTTTCATTCAATTCAATTTTCAAAATTGATTTGAAAATGAGGAGTTTTCAAATGTGGTCCTTAATGGAGAGTGAATGAGCATTAAGGCTCATTAATGGAATTATTGATCATTAAGTGTTTTCATTGGATGAAAATACTTAAGCCATTTTTTCTTCTCATTTTTGTGATTGATTCATTATATCCTCCCTCTCTTCTCCTCTTGGCCAAATCCTCTTTCTAAGGTTGCTAGCACAACCTTAGGTGGTAGGCATCTCCACTTAGTGAGTTTGTGAGACAAATGAACCCTTGTTCGTGTGGATACCATAGAGGCGTGAGCGTGTGTACGTGCTGAGATCCGAGCTGTCGGGAGTCCGTGAGCATGCAACAAAGGTATACTTCATCATGTTTTAGATCTAACTTAGTATAAAGTTTTGTTTCCCTTCGCATGGATCTTCTGGGGTAATAGGTTTTTCCGCTGCGTGTTTGCGTGTTTAGCAACCTATTACCTTACATTGGTATCAGAGCCACTTGCGAAGGGATATACTAAGTTTTAGCAATTTTATATGTGATATAGAAAAGCATGATAGGTTTATTATGATTTTGCAAAAATTATGAGTTTTGACAAAAAATTAAATGTTTTGTTAAGAATGAAACATAGTTGGTATGTGACCAACAAGGTCTCGGCCAAAGGTGTTTTTTCAAAACGAAACATGGCCGGTCTTAAGGTTTGTAGGGTCTTGGACATGGCAGTAACTCATAAACGAGGATGAAAAAATTAATTTTGCTTCGGGGGCGCTGCCCCTTGAAAACCCCACAAGGGGCGCTGCCCCTTGACCCCGCCCGCTAACCGACTAGCGGGACCGCCGTGGCGTTGCGTCTCATAATTTGTTAATGCAATCATAGTAAATTTATGTCGTAAATATATTATGAATATATGTGACATGGTGCATGGTTATGACCCTTAAACCCCCTATGTGATTGTGTGTATTGTTGTAATTCATAATATGACCTGCGTGTCATGCCTTCATCCCTTTCATTCTAGTTGTAATTTAGACTACACTCGAATGTAACTCGAGTTTCTTTAGTTGTTGTAATGTACAAATTAGAAAGAAATTAGTCTACTGGACGATGGGTGAAAAGGAAGGAAGGAAGGACAACAACACACGGCAACAAAGGGAGCGCTTGGAGAAGCTGCTTTGACCTAGGTGGACTCATCGCTCTTCTCATTGGCTTGAGAAGATCGTAGTTTATGGGGGCCATAACCGTGTCACATTTTGATTTATGCATATATGTGTGATGTGTGCTATGTGATGTATTTGATACATGTTTAGTTTAAAAGATTAGGTCTTTTTAATATATGCCTACCAAAAGTTTAATACTCACTTTTGGCTCGATTAATTGTAGTCAGGTTTTGCCAAAGTAAAGTGACTCAATTTATCTTGCTAGAGTGCAACTGGACAATTGTGATGTCTGAATATTAAACTTTGGGTACAACTTAAGTTGTCTCACTTAGATTGAGAATTTAAAGGCATATCCCATAAGATGGAATTCAAATTGTACTAATCTTGGGTGATTAGCTAAAGCTAACTCAAGATGAGCTATAATATGAATTTTATATGATGGGAAAAACGAACAAATAGTCTTGTTCATCTCACTATACAGGAGTTGCATTTGATGCAATTAGTATATGATGCCTACCTACATTATACGAGTCTTGGGCGATTAGCCAAAACTAACTCAAGATGAGTACAATAAGGATCTTGTCCCACATGAATGTCATTGCGATTGGATTTGGAGCTAGTAGTGTGGGTAAAACCACAACCATGACTCGCTCCTACCAAGCTTTACAATTCAGTGGGAGCATCATTTAATTAAAGACCTAATTAATGATTGATATATGATACTAAGTTCTGCATTATGTTGTTGTAGATAATCATGTCGTCAAACACGTCGAACACTCTCTCTCTGCAATCTGTCCTTGATAAGGACAAGCTCAATGGAGTTAACTTCTTGGACTGGTACAGAAACTTGAGAATAGTTCTCAAGCAAGAACGAAAACTGTACGTCCTAGAGCAGCCCATTCCTGAGGCACCCCCTGCCACTGCCACTAGAGGTGATAGGGATGCTTATAAAAAGAATCAAGATGATGCATTAGATACGTCATGCCTTATGCTCGCCACCATGAATTCTGAGCTTCAGAACCAACATGAGAACATGGATGGTTATGATATGGTTGAACACCTTAGACAACTATATCAAGGACAAGCAAGGCATGAGAGATTTGAGATCTATAAAGCACTGTTTCAATACAGAATGCAAGAAGGAAGTCCCGTAGGACCATATGTACTCAAAATGATTGGGTATGTAGAAAACCTACAGCGGTTAGGATTTCCACTAGGCCAAGAATTGGCCATTGATCTTATCTTGCAGTCTTTGCCCGATAGCTATAGTCAATTTGTCATGAACTACAACATGAATGAAATTGACAAACCACTGCTTGAGATGTTGAGCATGTTAAGAACTACTGAACTAAACCTTAAGAAGGCAAAGCCTAGTTCCATTCTAATGGTGTCTAAAGGCAAAGGCAAGTGGAAGCCTAAAGGTAAGGGTAAGACCCAAGCCAAAGGCAAGGGCAAGGCTTATGCACAGAAACCCAAAGGTGGGGTTGCTAAGGAAGGAACCTGCTTCCACTGTGGTGAGACCAGACACTGGAGGAGGAACTGCAAAGTTTACCTCGTGGAACTGAAACGGAAGAGAAGTGAGACTTCTGCCTCAGGTATATATGTTATAGAAGTTAATCTATCTATTTCTTCTTCATGGGTATTAGATACTGGATGTGCATCTCACATATGTACTAATGTGCAGGGGCTGAGAAATAGTAGAGCATTGACAAAGGGTGAAGTAGACCTATGAGTAGGCAATGGTGCAAGAGTTGCTGCTGTCGCTGTAGGAACATATTCTTTATCTTTGCCCATTGGGCTTGTTTTAGAACTAGAAGAGTGCTGTTATGTGCCCGTTTTGACAAAGAACATTATCTCCTCTTGTTTGGACAAGAAAGACTTTTTATTTGTAATAAAGGACAAATGTTGTTCCGTTTATTTCAATGATATGTTCTATTGTAGTGCACCTCTTATGAATGACATCTTTGTTCTAGACTTTGAAAACCCAATCTATAACATAAATACCAAATGGCTCAAATCTAATGATTTGAACTAAACATATCTCTGGCATTGTCGCCTAGGTCACATAAATGAGAGTCGCATATCCCAACTCCATAAGGATGGACTTTTGGATTCATTTGATTTTGAATCATATGAGGCATGCGAATCTTGTCTTCGAGGCAAGATGACAAAGACTCCATTTAGTGGACATGGCGAAAGGGCTAATGATCTGTTAGGACTCATACATACAGATGTATGTGGGCCTTTCAGAATAGCTTCTAGAGGAGGCTATTATTACTTCATTACCTTCACTGATGATTTCAGTAGATACGGCTATGTGTATATGATGAGACACAAGTTAGAATTCTTTAAAAAGTTCAAAGAATTCAAGAATGAAGTACAAAGCCAACTTGATAAGAGTATTAAAATGCTTCGATCAGATTGAGGTGGGGAATACCTTAGCCAAGAGTTTTATGACCATCTCATTGAGTGTGGGATCATATCTCAGCTCACTCCACCTGGAACACCACAATGAAATGGTGTATCATAAAGGAGAAATCACACCTTATTAGATATGGTACAATTGATGATGAGTCATAAAGATCTTCCTACTTCCTTCTGGGGACATGCTCTAGAAATGACCGCTTTCACACTTAACCGAGTTCCATCTAAGGCCGTCATAAAGACACCATATACGATATGGACTGGGAAGAGTCCCAAGATGTCTTTTATGAAGATTTGGGGTTATGAGGCTTACGTTTGATGACAAGTCTCAGAAAAACTTGGACCAAATCAGACAAGCGCTATTTTATAGGATATCCCAAGGAAACAAAGGAATATTACTTCTATAATCCCACAGAAGGCAAGGAGTTTGTTGCCAGAACTAGTGTCTTTCTAGAAAGGGAATTTATTTCTAGAAAGACTAGTGGGATTGAAGTCGGTCTTGAAGAAATTCAAGATACACAAACTAGCACTGATGCCTTGATGGAAATTGAACAGGCACCACAAGAAGTTGTGGAGCAACAACCTGTTCAAGTAGCACACGCTCTATGCAGATCTGATAGGACCCATCATCAACCTGAGAGATATTCATTTCTCTTGTTTGACCAGGGTGATATAGAGATTATTGGTCTTGATGAGCCTACACCTTATTAGGAAGCTGTACAGGGCCCAGATTCTGAGAAATGGCTAGAGGCCATGAGATCCGAAATGGAATCCATGTACACTAACCAAGTATGGACTTTGGTTGATCCACCTGAAGGGATCAAACCCATTGGGTGTAAGTGACTCTTCAAGGTGAAGACTGACATGGATAGATATATGTATACCTATAAAGGTAGATTGGTAGCTAAAGGTTTCAAGCAAATTCATGGTATAGACTATGATGAAACTTTTTCACCAGTTGCGATGCTTAAGTCCATTCGGATTTTACTTGCTATTGCAGCTTACTAAGATTATGAGATTTGGCAGATGGATGTCAAAACTGTATTTCTTAACGAAAATCTACTCGAGGATGTGTACATGACACAGCCTGAGGGTTTTGTAGATACAAAGAATGCTGGAAAGGTTTCTAAGTTGCAAAGATCCATTTATGGATTAAAGCAAGCTTCTAGAAGCTAGAATCTTTGATTCGATGATGCGATCAAAACGTTTGGTTTCATTAAGAATGAAGATGAACCTTATGTCTACAAGAAGGTTAGTGGGAGCATAGTCATCTTTCTCATATTGTATGTAGATGTCATACTACTCATTGGAAATGATATCCGTACTCTTCAGTCAGTCAAGACTTGGCTTGGGAATTGCTTTTCAATGAAAGACTTAGGTTAAGCAGTCTATATTTTAGGCCTTAAGATCTATAGAGATAGATCTAAAAGATTGCTTGGCCTAAGCCAGAGTACATACATTGACAAGGTGCTTAAATATTTTTCCATGGAGAATTCCAAGAAGGGATTCTTGCCTATGTCACATGATGTGAGTCTTTCGAAGACTCAATGCCCCTCTTCTAAGGTAGAAAGGGACCGCATGGATCAGATTCCTTATGCATCAGCTATAGGGTCTATCATGTACGCCATTCTTTGTACTACCCAGATGTCTCATATGCTTTAAGCATGATGAGCAGATACCAGTCAGATCTAGGTGAAGGTTACTGGACAACAGTCAAGAATATTCTTAAGTACTTAAGAAGGACTCAAGATTATTTCTTGATCTTTAGAGGCGATGAAGGGCTTGTTGTAAAGGGTTACACCGATGTTAGCTTCCAAACAGATAAGGATGATTACAGATCACAGTCAGGGTATGTGTTTTGCTTAAATGGTGTTACTGTAAGCTGGAAGAGTTCGAAGCAGGATATAGTCACTGATTCTACAATAGAGGCCGAGTATATTGCTGCTTCAGCTGCAATAAAGGAGGCTGTTTGGATCAGGAAGTTCATTACAGAGCTTGGTGTTGTTCGTAGTATAGCGAGTCCAATAGACCTCTATTGTGATAACAATGGGGCTATTGCACAAGCTAAGGAACCTCGCTCTCATCAGAGATCCAAACACATACTACGGCAATTTCATCTCATTCGAGAGATTATCGATAGAGGAGATGTAAAGATATGTAGAGTACCGACCGATGCTAACATTGCGGATCCTTTGACGAAGGCTTTGGCACAAAGAAAGCATGATGGTCACACTAGGTCACAGGGTATTCGATACCTTAGTGATTGACACTAGTGCTAGTGGGAGATTGTTAGTATTAGCTCTAGTGTCAATTATGAGATGATTATAAAGGGCACATTATTGTATCATATTTCATTATAAATAAAAGGTAAAGTTGGTTATTATATTTATTTCAGTTCAGTGCCACTTGAATAAATATAATAATGTCCTTGGGTAGTAGGTTCTTATCAACAGTATATCAATTGGTTGAATTGATAGTGAGATATTGTAGAGAACACTACTCTAAACTATTCCTAGTCGAGCATTAATATACAAGGACAATATTAATACGTTGAGACTAGCATGTAAGTCAACAGATGACTTGATCTCACAAGTCATGAATATGAGATATCAGGTTGACACATGAGTATATATTAGAGAATATATACTGAATGACCCGCCATGAGAATATTTTATGGATTGTTATATGAATGTCATAAACATTCTCATGTGACTATTGGTATGAATAGTCCTTAGACCTGAAGTAATTACGGTTCCCTACATAAGGAGTTGTGTACTTTGGTATCGGCAAACGTCATGTAGGTGCAGCAGAGGCCGGCAAGAGGGGGGTGAATTGCCTGCAAATAAAAATTATACCCTCCTCAAACTTTCAACTTAAAAATAGCAACACTAAAATAAAACAATTAGGAAAAAGAAATAGAGAAGATCCGGAATTAACTTGGTTACAACCAAGACGGTTGTTAATCCAAGGCGATGAAAAAGAACAATAAGAAAACTCCTTCTCTGAAGGCGGAGAAGCCTTTTACACACTTAGAAAGCTTAACAATTGCTAGGAAATCTAATACTGAGTTGAATGAATAATTTCTAGCTCCAGGAGCCTTTATATAGCTCCTGGAAAGTCTATCTCAAGGGTCCAAGGCGCCTCCAGCTCGGTCAGCGGATAAAGTTTTATCCGCAGCGCAAACGGTCAAAACTGGCCTGTTGAAGGCGCCTTCATCAAGCTTTAAGGCGCCTTCATGTTGAGGGTGCCTTCATGCTGGTTTTCCAGCTTGTGCTTATTTTCCAGCTCCAATGCATTGGCTTCCGATGCTCCGATAGTTTGGGTGATTCGGCCAACCGAAATAGGGCTCACTCGAACCCAATTTCTGGCCTTCTCCTCGAGCAGCCTTCCTCCCCGGCTTAACATCCCTTGAATGTCGTGCGCATTCTTCTCGTCCACCGGTGTACTCTTCCACAGCTCTCTCGTCCTTTGGGCGCACTGAGCCGGTCGGCTCCCTTCCCGTGCCGTCCTTCTCGCTAGCTGCGTCTTCCGTCCGACTTCCTACGCTCCTAAGCTCCTGCACACTCAGACACAGGGATCAAATACAAAGCAAGACCTAACCAACTTGGTTGATCACATCAAAACACCCACGGGGTCCAACAATCTCCCCCTTTTTGATGTGCATCAACCCAAGTTCAAGTTAGGGTATAAAAATAAACAGTAATTTTAAAGAAATTACTAACTAACAGTTTAAGCATAAAAATTGCAATAAAAATTTGCAATACTAAAAGAATTTTGAAATTCTTAATACTCCTAACTTCCCCTAAACTTGTACCTATTTCTCCCCCTTTGATCACAGCAAAAATGGGGTAAATTGAATTTTTTGAAAATTTCAAGTAAACTGAATTTTTCATAAAAAATTTCTAAGTCAAAAAATGAATTTTTAGAATTTTCAGAAAGAATTTCTAAATAAAAATTCGAGGTAAAAAATGAATTTTTTAAAAAAATTCTAAGTAACCTGAATTTTTTTTAAAAATTTTCCATAGTTAAAAATGGTTTTTTTTTGAGTTTTCAAGAAAAAGTTTGAAAAACTTTCAAAGCATTATTTAATTTCTAACTTTTAATGCTTTTACCAGAAAGTTGATTAAATATTTTATTTCGATATTTCGACTTCCAGGTCGTGGCGAGGCACTAGGCCTTCTTGGTTATTGGAGCAACAACCACTTCCTTAGACAAAGCTTCATAAAGAAATTCATTGTTTAATTTACTCTGTGAGATCTCAGGAAAAATTTAATTATTAGGGTTATTTGAGAAATAGCCTTATAGAATTTTTTCGAAATTTTTAGAAATTTTCTGGGAATTTTTCGGAGCTCGTACGACGGGTTTTGCGGGGACAAAATTATGGGTTCGGATAAAACCTGTTTGGGGTTCCCATTTAAGTGAGGAAAAGTTTTAATTATAAATTCTTTTTCTTATTTCTTTTCCCCAAACGCCGACTCTTCACCCAATCCGAACACCTTCCTCCCCCGATCTCCCCGACTCCTCTCGCTGCCTCTCGCCTGCGGATGAATCGGCGCCGACAGGAACGGAGCTTCGACCTCCGGCGATCTTCCTCTGCTGGCATCGACGCCTGGTAAGCCTAGATCCAGTTGAGGCCCTTCTCCTTCTAGCTCTGATCTCTTCTCCTCGCCACTGGTTCTCTGACGGGGATGAACCGATGCTACTGGATCGAGCTAGATCCACTTGATCGCCGGAGTGGAGGAGGCAGTTAGGGCTCCGGTGGAGAGTAACCGATCCTACTTCTTTCGGTTCTCTCCGACTCACACTGTCGCCAATCCTTTCTTCTTTATTCTCTTGCCTTTGCCCTAAGTCACCGACGCACCATTTCCAGTGATCACTTGAGTTGATCGCAACGGATCTATTTCCTTGGTTGTCTTTATCCCTCTGCCGATGCTAAACAGATCGATTCTTCTTGCAATCTGATCGTCGGGAGAAGGAAATTCAATCGAGGGAGTCAAGATGATGCTGTGGAATTGGCATTGGGGCTTCCAGTAGCAACATTGTCGGATCCTAGGTCATCACAGGCAGTAAGAGGGAGAGGTAAGGTGCACAAATGGTTTTCGGAATTAGGTTGTTGATTGATTAGTGATTTCCATTTCTTGATGTTGTTTTAATCCGGTTGATTCTAGTAGGTGATGAGGTTCTGTTCTGTGGTGTTCTTGATGTCACCTTGGATCGATGGAGTAGGGAGGGATTTTAGCAGGATTGTGTTATGTGCTGTGGTGTTCTTTGATCCTTTCTTGGTTCCGGCAGCACACCAACCAGCAGCCCCCTAGTTCCAGCAGATTACCTTGTATTCCAATGGTTGAATTGAGGTACGTGTAGAGGTAGTTGATACTTGTTGTATTCGATTTGATTTAGTTGTTATGTGTAGGTATTTGATCTTGGTTGTAGATCATAGTATAATTTTGATTTCATGATCATATGTAGGTTTGACTAGAGGTTGTAATTAGTGGTCGATTGTGATTAGATTTGTTTGCTTAGATTAAACTAATGGAAGGATTAGGGTTAAGACAACTAACCCTAGCCAACTATTGGATTTAACCTAAGTTTGGATTTCTAATCTAATTGGTGATTAGGGATTAGGTAACTAATCCTAATTAACCATTAGATTTAATTATGTAGATTGAGGTTGTGTGATTAGGGTTTTACCCTAATTTAGTTTTAGGGATTTTATTTAGCTATTCATTTGGATTTAGCTAAATAAAATATATATATTGTTTGTTGACACAGGACTCTGATTCGAGACGGGCGTCTCGACCTTGGATTGCTTGATTGTACCTTCTATTTGAGGCGGGTACCCTTTGACTTATCTCTTGATAGTGTCTTATGATATGTGCAGTTTATATATACTTACTAGTGATTGGTAGATTTATCACTTCCCCGGTTATAGTTTATGTGATACCTGCAGGCGGGTACCCTCTGACTTATCTTTTGATAATGTCTTATGATATGTGTAGCTTATATATATTTACTAGTGGTAGATAGTAGATTATTCTCCCTCTTGGTCTTAGCTAGTTGATACCTATCACATGCTTCATCTGCTAGTTGCTTTACTTTAGGATTGGATACTTTTACCGCTTGCCATGTGTATATGTTCATAGAGATGTATATCTATAGTGCTCTACTCTACTGATTAGTTGCTGTACATGTGTGATACATGCTCTTGGATTCATGATACTTATATCATTGTTATATGTGATGTCTTTGGATTTATGCTGTTTTATATCATGGTTATATATATGCGGTTACCTTTTGGGCACACACATATATGGAGGAGGCTATGTTCAGGTATGACATACTGTAGCCGCATGCACCATATTGCATGATTGCATGCTGGGCGATTGACGACTCCATTATTGTTGAGCTCGTCGGCCGGCTACATGGACCCGCACACAACGTGTTCACTGCATGGGTAGTGGCACAGCACTCAGGGTGTGTAGGGTAGATTGCCCGGTAGTGCTCCGCTAGGACGCTCATGGGTAGCGTGACAGGAGCGTGGTAGCACACCGGGGTCCCTCCCCGTCATTGCGTACCGGGAGATGAGAGCGTTACGCTCCCTCACTATGTTTGAGGCAGGAGGATAGGTGTACTCCGACAGCATCCCGTCCACTCGGTCACTCATCAGGGGTAGTGACGGCAGAGTGCACGGTTGTCACAGCCCTACCCACTCGGTCTCACCATTGTGTGTGAGACGGCTGAGCATGGCAGTAGGGGTGACCAGGACATGTCATTTGCATCATATGCACAGATTGCATTACTTATGATTGATGCATTTTGGTGATTGCATATGATTGACATGCATACAGGTTATATGCTTTTGCTCTGACTATTTTTATCTGTGTATGTTCACAGTCAGTTGCACAAGCCTCGCAGGTGAGTACAGTTTATTTCAGTTATGCATTTTCTTATTTTTCTTGCTATAGACTGTACTTTATGCCTATTGCTGGTTATTACAGTTTATTTCAGCTATGCATATCTGTTATACTGTTAGGAAACTGTACCGTAGGTTGTACTGTTAGGAAACTGTACTGTATGTTGTATGGTTAGAGAACTGTACTATTGATCCTATGGTTTAGGAGACTGTACCTTAGGTTTTTACTGGTGGATATATATTGCTGTACATGTCTATTGGTTTACCTGCTGAGTTCTTTGAACTCACCCCGTTGTTACTATTTTTCAGGTTGAGGCCGTCAGGAGAGATTCCAGTCGCTAGCCCCTTTATCGCGAGGATTTGCCTGTTGTCGGGATATGTTTTGTTTTTGCATCTTATATACTTGTGATGTGGGTTTTGTATTGTGGACTTTACATTGAACATTCGGGTTTACTACTTTTGTTTTCCGCTGCGGTTGTATTTTCATTACTTCGTGGATTTGTTTTCTTCGTTGTAGTGGAGTAGGCTGTTTACATATATCTTCGAGGTTCTATATCGTCTTTCCTTATTAAACTGCGTGGATTGATCATATATTATATCTGTGTGGAATGTTGATATAAACTGCGTGGTTTGTTTCTTCATTGTATTGTATTATTCCGACCATGTGTGGCCGAGGTATGGAGATATATGTATACTGAGCTTCATATTGTCCGCCGTACAGGGGAGATGCTGCCGAAATTTCTTCGGACAGGGACTACCTGGGGCGTGGCATACTCGCTGTAAGCTCTACCTTCAAAAATTCTAATTTATCAAAGACTTTGGAATCCAGTATAGATTTCTTCCTACTAGGTTATTTAAAAATCTAGGGGGTACATAAGTTTTAGGAATTTTCCTAAGTTGACCTTGATGCTTTCTAATATACCAGTTTAATTTACCAAAAAATTTTAATTTAGATTTTTGAAAAACATTTGAACATGCAGCAGATTTTAATTTTTCAATTTTGCATTCTCTAATTTCAAATGTTCATTTTCTTTTTCTAATTGATCTAACTCTTTAGAAAGAGACTTGATAAATCGAAAAGACTGAGTCGGGGTTAGATTGCATACCTGACTTACCTGACTCGGTGAGGCTCCCCCTTCACTGTAGCTTTCCTCTTCGGATGATGTTCCTCCCTCTTCATCTATGCTCATCTCGGAGCAGCTTTCTTCGTCGTCTTTAGGTCGGTATTCAGCTATTAGTGCTATGTTGTGGATATCCTCGATCTCAGATTCCTCTGATGACGAAGCGATGTCCATTGAAGGGTCAGATTATTCTTTTCTTGATGTTTCGTGATGTTCTAAGAACTTTTCCCAAAGTTCTTTCACACATGTATAGTCACCGATCTTTTCGAGTTCCTGCACAGGTAGAACAGTAAGTAAATGAAATTCAGCCTTACCATTTGCCATGAATTTGATTCTTTGTTGTTCGTTCCATCGGTATTCCTCAAGTACTTTTCTATCTGTTGTTTTAGGTACTTTGAAACCCTTCTTCATACTCAACATGATGTCGAAGTCCGTCTTGAAGAAGACCTCCATTTTGTGTTTCCAGAACTCGAAGTCTCGATCAAACTTCGGGGGATCAATGCTTGTTCCGGCCATCGTCTTGATCGTTATGCTTCAGTCGGCGGTTAGTCCTTCTGAGACAGTCAGACTCTGATACCAATTGTAGGTGCAGCAGAGGCCGACAAGAGGGGGGGTGAATTGCCTGCAAATAAAAATTATACCCTCCTTAAACTTTCAACTCAAAAATAGCAACACTAAAATAAAACAATTAGGAAAAAGAAATAGAGAAGACCCGGAATTAACTTGGTTACAACCAAGACGGTTGTTAATCCAAGGTGATGAAAAAGCGCAATAAGAAAACTCCTTCTCTGAAGGCGGAGAAGCCTTTTACACACTTAGAAAGCTTAACAGTTGCTAAGAAATTTAATACTGAGTTGAATGAATAATTCCTAGCTCCAGGAGCCTTTATATAGCTCATGGAAAGTCTATCATGAGGGTCCAAGGCGCCTCCAACAAGGTTCAAGGCGCCTCCAACTCGGTCAGCGGATAAAGTTTTATCCGCAGCGCAAACGGTCAAAACTTACCTGTTGAAGGCGCCTTCATCAAGCTTTAAGGCGCCTTCATGTTGAGGGTGCCTTCATGCTTCATGAAGGCGCCTTCAAGCTGGTTTTCCAGCTTGTGCTTCTTTTCCAGCTCCAATGCGTTGGCTTCCGATGCTCCGATAGTTTGGGTGATTCGGCCAACCGAAATAGGGCTCACCCGAACCCAATTTCCGGCCTTCTCCTCGAGTAGCCTTCCTCCCCGACTTAACGTCCCTCGAACGCCGCAGACGTTCTTCTCGCCCACCGGTGTACTCTTCCACAGCTCTCTCGTCATTCGGACGCACCGAGCCCGTCAGCTTCCTTCCCGTGCCGTCCTTCTCACTAGCTGCGTCTTCTACTCATCTTCCTGTGCTCCTAAGCTCCTGCACACTCAGACACAGGGATAAAAAACAAAGCATGACCTAACCAACATGGTTGATCACATCAAAACACCCACGGGGTCCAACACGTCACCTGTAACAAGGTGGACAATAAAGTCGATCACTGCGTAAGTAATGAATTATGCGGAGGGATGTGAGTGATGTGTATGGGATCTATCCCTTCCATATGATGGAAGCGATATCCATGGACCCCTAGATTAATAGGACACAAGAAAAGCATGGTCATGTTCAAATGAGTCAATATGAGATATTGAGCTTATTTGATTGAATGTGTCTACTTAGAGATCAAGAAACAAAAGGTTGATAAGAGGATGATACAATCTATGCCACATTGATCAACCTAGATATCAAGGAGAGAGGGACCAAGTCATACAAGATAATAACCACGGGCAGGTTAGGTCGGATCTTGACATTCTCGTCACTTGGGTAGCAATGATGCCTTGCTAGATGTCACTCATTGCTTATGTATCTAAATGTTGATTTGGATACATTGCCAACGTTACAAGAACCTATTGGGTCACACACAAAGAACAAGTAGATTTTGGAGATATATTCATATGATGAATAATTGGATTAAGTCTAATCCGAATTGGACTTATTGAGTTAGACTCAATTGAATCTAATTATTGGATTAAGTCCAATTCAAACTAGACTAGAGAAAGTCAATTCAAATTAATGAAATGGTGATTCATTGAATTTGAATTGTATGAGGATTAATTGAGTAATACTCAATTGAATTAGACTTGAGTTAGACTCAAGTGGATTAGACTTGAGTTAGACTCAAGTGAGACTTAATGGAGGTATTCATTGAATTTTGAATTCAATGAATCATTTTCATTCAATTCAATTTTCAAAATTGATTTGAAAATGAGGAGTTTTGAAAATGAGGAGTTTTCAAATGTGGTCCTTAATGGAGAGTGAATGAGCATTAAGGCTCATTAATGGAATTAATGATCATTTAGTGTTTTCATTGGATGAAAATACTTAAGCCATTTTTTCTTCTCATTTTTGTGATTGATTCATTATATCCTCCCTCTCTTCTCCTCTTGGCCAAATCCTCTTTCTAAGGTTGCTAACACAACCTTAGGTGGTAGGCATCTCCACTTAGTGAGTTTGTGAGACAAATGAACCTTTGTTCGTGTGGATACCATAGAGGCGCGAGGGTGTGTACATGCTGAGATCCGAGCTGTCAGGAGTCCGTGAGCACGCAACAAAGGTATACTTCATCATGTTTTAGATCTAACTTAGTATAAAGTTT
Organism: Zingiber officinale; assembly: GCF_018446385.1. Taxonomy (NCBI): domain Eukaryota; kingdom Viridiplantae; phylum Streptophyta; class Magnoliopsida; order Zingiberales; family Zingiberaceae; genus Zingiber; species Zingiber officinale. Next base: position 74,754,041 of record NC_056003.1, on the reverse strand, counting down.
TGTTTCCCTTCGCATGGATCTTCTGGGGTAATAGGTTTTTCCGCTGCGTGTTTGCGTATTTAGCAACCTATTACCTTACATTGGTATCAGAGCCACTTGCGAAGGGATATACTAAGTTTTAGCAATTTTATATGTGATATAGAAAAGCATGATAGGTTTATTATGATTTTGCAAAAATTATGAGTTTTGGCCAAAAATTAAATGTTTTGTTAAGAATGAAACATAGTTGGTATGTGACCAACAAGGTCTCGGCCAAAGGTGTTTTGTTCAAAATGAAATATGGGTTAAGAATGAAACATAGTTGGTATGTGACCAACAAGGTCTCGGCCAAAGGTGTTTTGTTCAAAATGAAATATGGTCGGTCTTAAGGGTTGTAGGGTCTTGGACATGGCAGTAACTCATAAACGAGGATGGACCGCCGTGGCGTTGCGTCTCATAATTTGTTAATGCAATCATAGTAAATTTATGTCGTAAATATATTATGAATATATGTGACATTGTCCATGGTTATGGCCCTTGAACCCCCTATGTGATTGCGTGTGTTGTTGTAATTCATAATACGACCTGTGTGTCGTGCCTTCATCCCTTTCATTCTAGTTGTAATTTAGACTACACTCGAATGTAACTCGAGTTTCTTTAGTTTTTTTGTAATGTACAAATTAGAAAGAAATTAGTCTATTGGACGATGGGTGAAAAGGAAGGAAGGAATGACAACAACACATGGCAACAAAGGGAGCGCTTGGAGAAGCTGCTTTGACCTTGGTGGACTTATCACTCTTCTCATTGGCTTGAGAAGATCGTAGTTTATGGAGGCCATAACCGTGTCACATTTTGATTTATGCATATATGTGTGACGTGTGCTATGTGATGTATTTGATATGTGTTTAGTTTAAAAGATTAGGTATTTTGAATATATGCCTACCAAAAGTTTAATACTCACTTCTGGCTCAATCAATTGTAGTCAGGTTTTTCCAAAGCAAAGTGACTCAATTTATCTTGCTAGAGTGCGACTGGACAATTGTGATGTCCGAATATTAAACTTTGGGTACAACTTAAGTTGTCTCACTTAGATTGAGAATTTAAAGGCATATCCCATAAGATGGAATTCAAATTGTACTAATCTTGGGCGATTAGCCAAAGCTAACTCAAGATGAGCTATAATATGAATTTTATAAGATGGGCAAAATGAACAAATAGTCTTGTTCATCTCGTTATACAAGAGTTGCATTTGATGCAATTGGTATATGATGCCCAAGCTCAAAATCAAGTTGGACATTTTGAAAAAGATTTTGGAAAATATTATTTTGATAAAAAAATCATCTATTTTTTTTTCATAAATATCATTTTTCATGTTTTCTTATCTTTTCAATTCTTGTTAAACCTATTCGAAATATTACTATTTGGACTTAGGGATTGATTGAACCTAGACAAAAATAACTTTTCAAAAAAGTCAACATATTTGACTATTCAGTCGCCCGGACAAGTTATAGGTGATTACTAATAAAAAAATTAAACCAAAGAAAATTCTAACGAACTTAACCAACTCCGATAAAATTAAGATTCGGACGATCGCCGATCACTTGTATACTCTTTATATATAACCAACCTCGAGCAGCCTTTGAGTTTCCATCCAAACCTTTTTTCTAAAGAATTTGGTGGTTGTTTCTTGTTCAGGACTATTTCTTGATTCCTCTAGTTCGACTCCAAGACAAGTTCTTGTTGGATCGAGATGCACAAGGAAGAGGGAGTGAATCAAATGGTTTTAAAAATTTTTCTTTTTCGTTTAAAAACAAAGTAAGTACACGCAGCAAAAAAAACAAAAATAGGAAAGTATAAGAATGCAAGTAGTTTTACTTGGTTCAGAGCTTTCGGCGACTCCTACTCCAAGACCCAGACCTCGTAGATCTATTAATAGGTAATCCACTAATAGCCTTCTTCAAAACTACCGGAAGAGAGGATCGAGTACAAATGAAGAATCGGAAAAGTATAACATGCTGCACTTTTCTTTATGCAATAATTTTAGTATAATATTAAAGTTCGTTACCAAACACCTTCGTAGATGATCAGATCATGCTCTGTGTTGGATGGCTCCTCAGCAGTGATCACGCACAACAACATCATAGTAGAGCAACAACAGAAAGTCGAGTAGTCAGAATGCCAAACGGATGCATAGAAGTTTGTAGCAGAGATGATGTAAAAGCCTTGGTCGAATGCTTCTTTTATAAGAGATGGAAGGCGCCTTCCATAGCACTGAAGGCGTCTTCCATAGGTAAACTTTTATCTTGACAGATCTGATCCTTATCATCGATGAAGCCTTCTACCTTATCTGACGAAAGGCACCTTCCAAGCTCCCGAAGGTGCCTTCCATGAATAGTACTCAAGGTGCCTTCTGTCGTCTGGAAGGTGTCTAAGGTACTGTTCACTGGAGGTATTTTGTGATCTTTTTCCCTATAAAATATGTTATTCCAAGATAAACAAAATATACCATGCAAGATGCAATTAGTATAGTAAAAAATAAGTAGTAATAATTAGTCCCTGTCCTTCCAAGACTAGAAACTAGTCAAGGTCTCAATTTAGATTTCTGAAATGGACCTCAATTGGACCAACACCTACTGTCCCCTCAACTAGGATCATCCTCACTGAGTCACTCTCTTCTAGTGACTTACCTTCATATACCAAATGTCAAGTTACCTTCTTGACTTCAATTTGACCAGCTAGGTCTTTCTGCAGGAATCGCACATTTAGACTTCACCTATCGGGAATCAAACATTCCGACCTCCTGTCAGAATCGCACATCTAGACTTTAACCTATCAAGAATCAAACATCCTAGCCTCTTGCCAGAATCCCACATCTGGACTTCGTGCCTAGTGTTTGGCCATTTTGACCTGTCAAGTTAGTCAACCCTGCACACTCGGTAATAAGGTTAGATCACAAACGCATTTAACTTTAATGCACCTATCATTCATCAAAACTCAGGTTTGACCATTGGTACTGATCTTGTCCGAAAGTCGAAGAGATGGATGCTGGGATCGTGGCGCTCCCGCTGACCTCATATGGACTTCGTTCTCGCCTGCAACACAAATGGCGTCAGTGCCGAGCTAGGGAAGGGGTCCCCGACGATGGCCCTCCTACGCTCGCTCAAGTCAATCTCCGGCGAGGCAAGAATTAAAAAGAACTATAGTGCAACAATAGAAATTATGGGAAAAGCCTACCTCCGTCGATGCTTGGACCACCATTTATATAGGGCTCCTGTAGCATGTGTGCATGCTTCTTAAAGTGGGCACACTATCCCAAGCTTTTCCTGAAGAGACATGTCAAAAAAGTGTCCCTGACATAATAACTAAACGGGCCGAGCATATCTCTGAAGTGACAGTGGAAGCTTCCGTCGTACGATCCTCTATCTGACCATGCCGCTTGTCAGTGGCACTAGATCCCAAAAGGATGTCGAAGGACATCCCGCTATATCTGTTGTTTGGCTGAGCAGAATGGCCGCTCGGTTGAAAGTCCCCTATTCAAGTGTTGTCGTCTGTTGCTGGACCAAGCAAGATGGCCGCTCGACCAGAAGCCCACTGCCCACCTTCTCTATTGCTTGGCCGAGGGAGATAGCCGCTCGGCTGGAAGTTCACTGTCCGCGTGCTCAGCTGGTTTCGAGTATGCTGCTAGGCCGAGCGGAGGAGCCGCTCAGCTCAACTTCTGTGCATCCCTTGAGCGTCGGTTTAACTACTTCGTGTCGGAGATGGTGGGTCGGTACTTAGCCCCCGGTCTAAATATGACTAGCCCGACCAGCCAAGACCATCCATCCATTGGCCATCTTGACTTTGACCTCCATTGACCTCCACCGTGGTGCCGGGATGGGCCCCTTATCGCATCACAAGCCTCCCCTTCAAGTCTAGTTGAAGGAGGCTAAAGTTCGACTGCCTAGACCATTGTGTGAGCAGATTCCCACTCGATCGACCTTTGTCATTGTATGGACTCCGATTAGGACAGGTCCAATCCTCGCCGATCGGCCTTTTGAAGCTTGTCGCTCGGTCACAAGCACGCTCCCTCAATCTGATCGGACGGATAAAGGTTTGCACTTGTAGAACTTTTTCCTTGGGCTATCTCGAACGAGCACGGGCTATGCTGACATCACCTTGATTTCTTGGGAATCATGTAAATGCCATCTCATTAAGGAAGAATAGGTTCCCACGCCTGCATTAACTGCTAACCCGCAGTAGCATGTCACGTGTCTCACCCACCACCGTGGCATGCCTGACGCGATAGGCATTGATTATGAAGTTTGGCGATTTAAATTCGACGGTCGGATCCTGGCATAGGTTTTTGTGACCTAGATCCAATGGCTCTAGTTGGCTGAGCTCGAGGTTTATAGACTCGCGTCGTCGCCGCTTCTTCGCGCATACTCGTTCTCATGCTCTCCGGCTACGCTACTTCGGCATTTTTCTAGTGACCTTCCCCGACGATCCTTCGTTCCTTTTCTCCGGTGACCTCCTTTCCTTTCTAGTAAGCTCTCTCCCCCTCGTGTCTACTTTTGGGCCTTTTGACTCATCTTTGGGTTCCGGTGGAACCCCTAGTAGCTTTTTCCTCCACCGGTTGTATTTTTTTCCTCCGACTGCCCCTTTTTTCCTGTGTTTTCATGATGACCAGCTCTTCGTTGCCATTGGTCACTATCCTTGGAGCCTTTTATACCACCATGGAGTCTAGGTTTGATGAGGGCAACGCAGAGGGCCTTAGAAATTCCTTTAAAATTCTGCCTGACCATGAAATCATTCTACCTTCCTCGTCCGATCGGCCAAATACCCCGCCGACCAGATGCATCTGTCTGTTCAAGGATTATTTCTACGCCGGTCTGTGGTTCCCTATCCATCTTTTCATTATCGCAGTTTGTAAATACTTCCTCATCTCCCTCCCTCAACTCGTGCCGAACTTCTTCCATCTTCTGTGCGACGTCGTCATCTTGTTTTGGTTGCACGACATCCCTCTTACGCCCTGGGTCTTCCACTATTTTTACTACCTGAAGCTGTCCAAGTTGGGGACCTTCCTCTTCTGGTCTAGTGTTGGTCTAGTATTTTTTGATAAAATGTCATCCCCAATAAACATTGGAGGGAGTACTTTTTACTGCGTCTTCCCGAGCGACTGGAATTCTCGACCTGCTGGCAGTTCGAAGTGGCACCTCTGCCCCCACTGAAGAGTTACAAGATCCGATCGGACTATTTAGATGTTGCGACGATGCTGGCTAGTCAGAAGTATGACATCCACAAGTTGCTGCTTGAGGGTGTCCTCTACATCTTCGGCTTGAGTCCAATCCGCATTCGGTTGCCGACCAGCCTAGGTAAGACACTTCTTTACATATTCCTTTGATGATAACTAATTTTTCTTTTTATCCTACAGCCGAAGTCATGATGCGAGCGTGGGTGACCAATAAGGCAAAGCTTTCAGACAACACAATCGAGGCGATGACTACCGAAGAACTGGTGAGCCGAGGTCTGCAGCCGGTAGGCTCCCAAGAAGATCCGCTCGGGCTGAGCGAGGAGACGCTCGTGATGGTGTGAGAAGGCGAGGCCAGCCATGCACTGAGCAGCGGAGCCACCCCGGGCTCACAGCCTCCATCCGCACAACGCCCCATCATTCCTGTTGTGGAGCCATCGGGTTCTGCATCCTCCGACGTGCCACTGACCAAGCGCATGAGGCGCCGAGCAGAGCCATCTTCGCGTTCTGCTACCTCAGGCATGCAATCAGTCGAGAGGGTTGAAACTTTGACTCTGGCTCCGCTCCTCGAAACTGTGGAGGCTTCATCGTCCGATCGGACGCCCTCCCTGGCCGAGCTGCCACAGGAGACCGTCGCCGCATCGCCCGTGGCCTTCCTACCGCCACCACCTAAACCTCAGAAGGTTAAGCGGTCTGACATCCTACCAGCCTCTGGTCGGGAGGCCTCAGCTCACTCGGCCCCGAGTGGCTGACGCTCTATCACGGTGATCCTCCATATACCAATGGAGGACTACAGCGAGCCAAACACCCAATCCTGGACCCCTGAGCATCAGATCCTTAATCGGGGGTTGCTCGCCAAAGTCTGGGAGGATGCACGAGCCTGTGCGGTGATACTACCTCCAGGTACCCTGGCCAATAGTCATACCCTTTTCCTATTTACTGGAGTAAGTTTTTTAATACCCTGGAGCCATACCTTGGCCACCGGCCATACCCTGGACACCGGAGTAAGTTTTTTAATGCAAACACATATCTTACCTTCATTCGGATATAACCTTTTCCTATTTACTCGTAGTACTAGGTGGAGTGCCTGGCCATGTGCCACAGGCTCGCATTCTTGGAGGATTAGTTCAAGAAACTCAAGGTCTTGAGCGATGCTTCCTCCTCCCAAGGGCCATCGATCTCTAAGGTGTAGAAGCTGAAGGTCGACCTAGAGAGGAGCAATAAACTTCTAGAGGCCGAGCGAAAAAAATCCATAGATTAGGAGGTGATGTTGGCTCGGCTCAACAAGCAGCTCACCACCTTTGACAAGAAGATCGAGTCGGCCACTGCCAGGAAGTAACGGGCCATTGACGATCTTGAATTGAAGAATAAGGAGGCCCGGAGCCTGGCTTAGAAGCTTAAGGAGGCCGATGATTTTTTGGTGGTCGAGCGGAATAGCCGCTCGGCCGAAGAAAAGTCCCTTCGTGATCAGATGGCCTCCAAGGATGCTGTGTTAGCCACTACCAAGGATGAGCTGGAGGGATTCCGTGCGACACTGCAGATTTACCAGGATGCCAAAAGGAGTAGGTTTGAAACCATGAAGCAAGTCTACCTCCATTTGGACACATTCTGCGACAAATTCATCGATCGGGTCCTTCGATTGTTCGACTTGGCGATCGAAGGGGCAATCGATCAGCTGCGCAAGGGGAGCCACCTGTCGACCGCTGTGACCAGTAAGGTCATAAGCTGAGATAAGCTGAAAGCCGCTCTGCCAGACGACATGCTAGATTACTTAGAGTGAGGCTGAGGGCTCAATCTTTGTAGTCTTCCCTTTTGGAAACTTTTAAGTATTAATGCATGCCAAGTCATTCGGCCAAGCTCCCCTTTTTTTGTTTGTTTTCTAGTCTTCTCTTGCTGGTATTACAACCTCATAACTTTTTCGATCGGCAGTAGCTTATGTGCATGTCTACTCGATTCGCCCCCCCCCCCTTTTTTGTCGAGTTGCAGAGCTTGAAGTATTTTGGTACATTCTTCCTAACGGGGCATTCATCTGCAAATTCGAGGGCTTGGGAAACCCTTATTCACAGTTAATAGTTCAATAGCCCGCCTTGACTCAGGTCTCTCATTGTCGCTTGGCTATTTGATGAAGCCCCAGGTTTAATGTCGTCGCTCGACGATTCGAAGCAGGCCCGCATTTAACGTCATCGCTCGATGATTTGGTGAAGACTCAAATTTAACGTCATCGCTCGACGATTTGGAGTAGACCTGCGTTTAACGTCGCCGCTCGATGATTTGGTGAAGACTTGAGTTTAACGTCGCCACTCGACGATTTGGAGTAGACCCACGTTTAATGTCGTCACTCGACGATTTGGTGAAGACTTGAGTTTAACGTTACCGCTCAACGATCTGGAGTAGACCCGCATTTAATGTCACTGCTCGATGATTTGGTGAAGACTCGAGTTTAACGTCGCCGCTCGACGATTTGGAGTAGACCCACATTTAACGTCGTCACTCGATGATTTGTTGGAGACTCGCGTTAAAGGTCGCCGCTCGATCATTGGTGGAGACGAGGGTTTTAGGTCGCCGCTCGACCATTGGTAGAGACGAGTGTTTAAGGTCGTCGCTCGACCATTGGTGGAGATGAGGGTTTATGGTCGCCGCTCGACCATTGGTGGAGACACGCTTAAAAGGCCTTTGCCTTTTTATTCAAACTTTGCCCCACGTTCAGCAAACATACAACAACTACAAAATACAGGATTTACTCGCGCACCTCTCATCCAGCCCTGTAGGGTTGAAGGTGGTTTACGCTCCAGGGCCTCTCGAGCTGCCTCCCTTCTTCATCCTCCAAATAGTAGGTACCTGAATGGAGCTTCCATATGACCTTGAACGGTCCCGCCCATGGTGCCTCGAGCTTGGCGACGCCACCGACTGACTTCTCTTTCTTCCAGACGAGGTCTTCAACCTGGAAGGACCTCGGGTTCACTCACCGATTATAATTCTGCCTCATGTACTGCCGGTAGGCTGTTATCTAAATGATAGCTTTTGCCCTTTCTTCATCTACCAAGTGGAGCTCCATCAACCTCTGGTCGGCATTCCCTTTGTCGTAGTGCTCCACCTGATCGGATTCTACCCCGACCTCCATGGGGACAACCGTTTCGCCACCGTATACCAACTAAAATGGGGTTACACCAGTTGCTTCTTTCGGAGTCATGCGGAGAGCCCATAGCACACTAGGGAGCTCATCAACCTAGCTACCTCCCCTGTGGTCGAGCCGAGTGAGCAAGACTCTGAGGATCTCCCGATTGACGACTTTCTCTTGCCCATGCCTTGAGGGTAGGCCACCGAGGTGAAGGATTGTTGGATGCCATAATTGTCACACCATTCTTTGAGCTCCCGACCGACAAACTGCCTCCCATTGTCGGACACGAGTCAGCGCGGGATTCCAAACTGACAGATAATGTTCTGCCAAATAAATTTGGCAACCATCCGCTCGGTGATTCTTGTAAGCGGTTTAGCCTCTACCTGCTTTGAGAAGTAGTCCACTGCCACCAGTAGAAACTTTTGCTGACCGGTTGCCATGGGGAACAACCCCACGATGTCCATGCCCCATTGATTGAACGGGCACGATACCGTGGATGCTTTCATCTCCTCGGTATGTTGGTGCGGCATGTTGTGGTATTTCTGTCAAGATAAGCAAGTCGTCACCGTCCGAGCGGCATCCTTCCTAGAGGGTCGCTAGAAGTACCCAGCCAATAGTATTTTTTGGGCCAATGCGCGACCGCCCGGATGACCTCTGCAAAAGCCTTGGTGTACTTCATTCAAGATGTAATCAATGTCTTTCGGTCCGACGCATTTGAGTAGGGGTCGAGAGAAGACTTTCTTATAGAGCTGGTCACCGATCAGCGTGAACTGATCGACCCTCTTCTTTATCAGGCGAGCATCCTCTAGATCGGCAGGTACAGTTCCTGAATGCAATAATTCTATCAAGATCGTCCTCCAGCTGTTCGAGAAGGTGATTCCCTCCATACGGTCGATGTGGGCCACTAGTGAGACTTGCTCGATCAGCTGACCTATGACGATCGGCGTTAACGAACTGGCTAGCTTTGCTAGCTCATCTGCCGCTTAGTTCTCCGATCGAGGGATCTTCTATATAACCACTTCTTGGAAGTTGGCCTTTAGCTTTTCAAAAGCCTCTACATAGAGCCTTAACCGTGTGCTACTTATTTCAAAGGCCCCGGATAGTTTCTGGGCAGTGAGCTGGGAATCCAAGTGAATGAGGACTTTATCTGCTCCTACGTGCCTAGCTGCTTGCAGGCTAGCTATCAATGCCTCATACTCTACTTCGTTGTTAGTAGCTCGATAGTCCAACCAAACAGGCAGCTGCATTCGGTCCTCCCAAGGTGAGATGAGGATTAAGCCAATCCCGCTGCCCTGCTGAGTGGATGAGAGTCGTCCACATATATCTTCCATGTCGACGCTGGCTCATCACTCTGGACTTCTACGACAAAATCCGCCAGGGCTTGAGCCTTGATCGCCACTCGGGTTGATATTGGATGTCGAACTCGCTAAGTTCGGTCGTCCACTTGATTAGCCGTCCGGATGCCTCCGGATTGAGGAGGACTCTTCCTAGAGGGCTGTAAGTCATCACTATTATTGAGAGCGCTAGGAAGTGCGGGCGGAGCCTCCATGCTGCGAGTACTAGTGCATAGGCCAATTTTTCGAGACCGGTGTAGTAAGATTCAGCATCCTTCAGTATATGACTCGGAACATATATAGGTTGCTGATCTAGGCCATTCTGCCTGACCAGAGCTGATCCAATGACATGTTCGTTGGATAACAAATATATCCAAAGTGGCTCACCCGCAACTAGCTTGGCTAATACAGGCAGCGAGTTTAGATATTCCTTCAGCTCCTCCAGCACTCGGTCACACTCGGCATCCCATTGGAATTTTGTAGCTCGGCGCAGTATCTTGAAAAATGGCAAGGTTTGATTGGATAACTTGGATATGAACTGGGACAACATCATGATCCGACCGGTCAGTCTCTGAGCTTCCTTCAAATTCCAAGGTGGAGGCATGTTCTGTAATGCGTGGACCTTGTTGGGATTGGCTTCGATGCCCCATTCGATGACTATGTAGCCTAGAAAGCGACCACTCTTTGCACCGAACAGACACTTTCTCGGATTCAGTTTTATTCCATATGCCCTTAGCGTCTGACAGGTTTCATTGATATCTGCACATAGGTCAGTAGATCGGAGGGATTTAATGAGTATGTCATCGACATATACCTCCATATTATGCCCGGTCGGACGTGAAGCATGTGTTGGGCGACGCTTGGGGAGATGTCGAGCAGCTCATGTGTCGACCAAGTGAACACATCGCGATTCTTTTTTAGGCAGGTGATCAGCTCTGCCTTCTTTTCTCCTTCCAGGTCGGCAGCAACGAAGGTTGTGTCTTCTGATCGGCTCGGGTGGATCTAAACCTCCTCCTTTTCTTCATATAAAAAGGTGGGAGATTTCTCGGTAATAGCATTTACCTCTAGCTGTGGAGCCTTCCGTGCTGCTTTGGCCTTAGCCTTGACCATCTCCAAGTAGCAACGCTGAGGGTCTGTTGGCCCAAAATAAGTGGATACTACCACCCAGAATTCGTTGAGGGTTTGTTGGCCCAAAATAACATTGTCAGCCGATGGTGCATCCACAACTATGAAGTTGGTGGTCCGGGTCCTCCTCAACGGCTCTTCTCCCAGCGAGATAGCCAATCTTGCTTGGTCGATCGGGAAGACTTCATTGCCCGTGAACCCATAGAGCAGGGTCGCCATGGGTAGCAGTTCACTGTGATCGATCTGCAGCTGATCAAACACCTTCTTAAAAATAATGTTCACCAAACTCCCTGTGTCGATAAAGGTCCAGTGAATGGTGTAGCTGGAAATCACCGCTCGGATGATCAAAGCATCATAATGTGGGATTTTGACCCCTTCCAGATTGCTAGGGCCGAAGCTGATCTGAGGCCCTTCGACCTTCTCCTTGCTGCATCTGACGGCATGGATCTCTAACCTCTGAGTCTATGATTTCCTGGCTCGATTGGAGTCCCCACCGGTTGGCCCTCCGGTGATCATGCCTATCTCTCCCCGAGAAGCGTTGTTCCTATTTTCCTCTTCCCGAGCGGATGTCCAATTTTGCTCGGCCAGGATCCTGGAGGGATCGGTTTCCTCCCTCCACTGATGGTAATGGCACTCGGCTTCCCTTCTCTCCTCCCGTCGTTCGATTGAGCGGCAATGACTTCGTCGATCAAGAGAGGGGGAGCGACGGTGATATCCCCTAGGGGTCGGTCAGCTGACGATTGGCATCAGTCTTCAACAAGTTGGTGTGTTGTGCGTTACCGACTGGTGGAATGAACAAAACATGGGCATCCATACCTTGCCCTTTGACGCCTTGGGCTAACTGGACGCCACATGCTATACGGCGTGCACCCTGGTATTTTGGTGTAGCTGTGCTCCTTCAGCCCTCGGCCCCTTGGGAGGCAGATGGGTGCTAGCCAGTCAGCACTTGGTCGACGCTGAATGCTCAGTCCACGCCTTCTTTCTTCTGGCCGCCTGGGCTTCTTCTACATTGATGTATTCGTTGGCCTTTTTCAACATGTGGTCAAAGTCCCGGGATGACTTCCTGATGAGTGATCAAAAAAAATCCCCTTCGGCGAGCCCCTAGGTGAAGGCATTCATCATGGTCTTGGATGAGACCGAAGGGATATCCATGGCCACTTAGTTGAAGTGCTGGATGTACACTCGAAGCTCTTCCTTAGGCCATTGTTTCAGGCCGAAGAGGTTGACGCCTGTCTTCTAGTAGCGTCGGCTGTTGGCGAAGCGGTGTTGGAAGGTGGCTTGAAAGTCTTTGAAACTTCATATTGAACAGTCCTGCAATCTTTTGAACCAGCGCTGCGCCGATCCAGAGAGAGTCATGAGAAAGACTCTGCACTTTACCCCGTCCGTGTATTGGTGTAGCGTAGCTTCATTGTCGAACCGATCTAGATGATCATCTTGGTCGGTCATCTCGTTTACGTCCCGATCACCAATGGGGTGTAGTGTCAAGGAAGAGGGTCTTGTAAGATCTCTTCTGAGAACTGCTTGTTGATTCGTTCGGGGGACGCAACGTTTCAAGGCGCTTTTCCTTTTCACGCATCCCGAATGGGGGCCTCATCGGAAGATGATCCTCACTCCTGATGTGCTTGGGCTATCTCCGAGGGGGTTTAGAACAGAGCTTGATGGAAGGGGATTGGCGCGGGCGGCGCTTCCCCTTGAGTGTCGGTCGGCCTTTGGTTCTGCCCCCATACGGAGAGTTGTTCCACTCGGTCTTCTTGCCCCACTCGCCTATCGGCCGTCGAGGTGGTAGGTTGCAATACTAGTCGATCGGCTATCTCTTGTTGTTGTTGCTACTCCATCATTTTTGCTGCCCTTGCTTGCACGAGCATCTCTAACTCCTCTTAAGTGAGCGTCACGATGGTTAGCCATCCAGCATCTTCTATTTCCTCAGCTCGAATTCAGGTGACGTTCTTACAAACGACGCCAAATATGATCCTGTTAGAAAGTCGAAGAGATGGATGTTGGGACCGTGGTGCTCTCGCTGACCTCCTATGGGCTTCATTCTCGCCTGCAACACAAATGGCGTCAGTGTCGAGACAGGGAAGAGGTCCTCGGCGATGGCCCTCCGATGCTCAAGTCAGTCTCCGGTGAGGCAAGAAGCAAAGAGAACTATAGTACAACAGTAGAAATCGCGAGAAAAGACTACCTCCGCCGATGCCTAGACCCCCCTTTATATAGGGCTCCCGTAGCATGTGTGCACGCTTCTTAAAGAGGGCATGCTATCCCAAGCTTTCACTAAAGAGACATGTCTGAAAAGTGTCCCTGACACAATACCTTAACGGGTCAAGCATATCTCTGAAATGATAGTGGAAGCTTCCGCCGTACGATCCTTTGTCTGACCATGCCGCCTGTTAGCGGCACTAGCTCCCAAAAGGATGTCGAAGGACATCCCGCTGTATCTGTTCTTTGGCCGAGCAGAATGGCCGCTCGACCAGGACTGATATCCTTGTGTCTGCTGCCACACCGGGCGGAATAGTCGCTCGGCTGAAAGTCCCCTGTCCAAGTGTCGTCTGTTGCTGGGCCGAGCGAGATGGCCGCTCAGCCAGAGGCCCACTGTCCACCTACTCTATTGCTTGGCTGAGCGAGATAGCTGCTCGGCGGGCAATTCATAGTATGCATGCTTGGATGGTCTCAAGTCTGTTGGCTCAGCTTTTGCGTATCCCTTGAGCGTCATTTTTGACTACTCTGTGTCAAAGATGGTGGGTTGGTACTTAGCCCCCAGTTGGAATATGACTCGCCTGACCGGCCAAGACCATCCATTCGTTGACTGCCTTGACTTTGACCTCCACCGTGGCGCCGAAGCGGGCCCCTTATCATCACCGCATTAGGTACCAACTTCACCAACAATCTCCTCCTTTTTGATGTAATGACAACCTGGGTTAAAATTAATAAAAATACAAAACATATATATATAAATAATTTTAATAAAACAGTTAAGTTTTATTCTCTTAATCATTTTTAGGGTTAATTTTTTTGGATTTTCTTTGGTTTTTCTTACTTAAACCCTGACCCTCTCCCTTTGGCATTCATTAAAAATTATGTACATAAATTGACCAAAAATGTAATTACACAAGTAAGAATTGCAAGTAATAAATTTTCAAAGTAAGCATAAAAATTTGCAGGTTTATTGCAGGGAGTTAGAAAAATTTTCAAAGTATTTTATAGGTTTTCAAAATTTTGAAACATGAAAAAAAAACAAACTATTTTGTAAAGCTGAATTTTGCAAGAAATTTATAAACCATTTAACAAAATTTTGAAAATTTTTGCAAATTATCTTTCAAAAATATTTTTAAAGTATTTTTCAAAGAAATTTGTCTAAGTAAAATAATTTTAGAAACATTTTCAAAATAGTTTTCAAAGGTTTGCCAAATATATTTTTTAAAGTGAAAGAATAACCTTTGCAAGAATTTTATAAAACTTTTCAAAATCTTTCAAAAATATTTTTCAAAGTATTTTTAAGTAGTGTTTGAATGCAATTTGTAAAACACTTTAATTTTATTTTTCAAAAACAAACATTTGAAAATGTATAGGAGTATTTTTCAAAGCAAGTTTGAAAGCATTTTGCAGAAAATAGTTTCAGAATATTTTAGAAGTAATTTTTGAACCATTTGCAACATAGGTTTCAGTAAGGTTTCAAAACAAATTTTTAAACTAACATTTTGAAAAAAATAACAAGTAGTTTTTAAATATCTCCCCCTGAACCTGATATTATTTAAAATAATATTTATTTAAAAAATTTCCTTGAATGTCTAATTTTTAGTTACTAACTAACTATCAGAAAATAGCTATGTTCATTTGGTTAGACAAGTTAAGTACTAATGTCCAGTTAGAAATTTACTGAAAAGGGACTATTTAACTTGATCAATGTACTATTTATATTTTTTACCCAGACTTATGTTGATGCACTGATATAAGTATCTAAAGTCTAGGAAAAAGGCTTACGCATCTCACGTCATTCTTTGTTTTCTGAATACATAATCAAGGTAGACCTAGTGTGTTTGTGAGATGATCATTACCTAGATCTATAGGATTATGCTTTCTATGAGTTCAATCTATGCCAAGACCAAAACAAATTGTGAAACACTAGAGAAATGGAAATTTTTAGAAAACATAAGTAATGAATTTGCCTAAAATTTACAACCCACTTGAAAATTTATTTGAAAATAACAGTCCTAGTCTATCGCACACATTCTTAATTTTCATCTTAAGTTGCTAAATTCGAGTTCTGATAATGGTTTAGTAAATATGTCAGCTAAATTCAATTTTGACTTAACATAGTTAAGTTTAATATCTCCCTTAGCTACATGATCTTTTATAAAATGGTGTTTAATTTCTATATGTTGGTTCTTGAATGATGCACTAGATTTTTGGTTAAATTGATTGAACTTATGCTATCAATAAAGGTTTTTGTATATTTATAATTTAAGTTAAAGTCTTGTAATATGTGCATCATCCATAATAATTGTGCTACATACTCACCCATAGCTATATATTCTGTCTTAGTTGTAGATAAAGCAACATAATATATTGTTTTCTACTAAACTAGATGATAAGTAATGGTCCAAGAAATTGACATCTACCACTTGTACTTTTTCTATCTAATTTATAGCTAGCATAGTCTAAGTCAGAATATCGTAAAAGTTCAAAATTAGCTATCCTAGGGTATCATATTCTTATATTTTATGTACCTTTCAGATATCTGAAAATTATTTTAACATTTTTCAGTTAGGATTCCTTAGCACAAGTTTGATATCTAGTACATATACTAACTGCAAATAGTATATCAGGTTGGCATATAGTTAAGTATAATAGGCTACCTATGAAACTTCTATAATACTTTAGGTATACCGATGTTCCATTTGGATTACTATCTATATTTTTATTTATCGTCATGGATGCTTTTATTTTTTAGAATTATCTATTCCAAATTTTCTAATTAATTCCTTTGTATATTTTTTTTGATAGGCATAATTACCTTTATTAGTTTGTTTCATTTGTAAGCCTAAGAAGAATGTTAACTTACCTACTAGACTTATTTCAAATTCTTGTTCCATTAGGTTTATAAATTCTTGTAGAAAGTTTGAGTTTGTTTATATATACAAAAATTATGTCATCAACATAAACTTGGGATATATATAAATATCATATTTAAGGGTTTTTACAAACAGGGTTGGATCAATTTGACCTTGATTGAATTCTTTTAAAATTAGATAGGTGGATAATCATTCATACCAAGCCCTAGGTGCTTATTTTAGACCATATAGTTGTAACACCCCACCCTCCTCACTACTAGTTTGCGAGGGCGGAGCGCTACTGGACTACTAACTTTACTTAATTAGAGTTGTTCACATGTAAAGATCAATACATAAACTCTCTAAACATGCAATTAACTAGCAGCGGAAAACTAAATGACTAATCTACACATCTAAACTACATATCAATCTCAAATGACATGGAATATAAGGTACAATCTCAAATGTATAAATACAAAGTATCTTAATAAAATCTTTAACTAAATCCCAAGGCTTCTATAGTCCAGGCATCATACATCCATCCGCACCTCCTTGTCGCCTTCCTTTATCTGTAGTAAAAGGAAATGCAAACTATAAGCGAATGCTTAGTAAGTGCTATCTAACTCACAAAACACGAATATGCATGTAACTGGAAGAAATCTAAAACTGAATGCTCAGAAAGAAATACTACTCATGCTCATCTAATAGCAACATAAACATACTGAATAGCAAATCTATACAATCATGCTAGCATAAAGAACTAACTTGCTGAATTTTTAAACTTATGTGAAGCTTATTTCTTTTGTTTAAAAACTTATACTTTAATACTTTAAAATAATAATCAACTTCTCTTGGGCCCAGGCATAGTACCATCTTATGCGCGTTCCCTAATATGTTGGGGTAGCGAGCCACCAATCCTAAAAGAGCAGACCTTGATCTACCCGGGCCAAGACCTCGGAATTGGACACCTGGATTTGTTTAACGACAATCTCGTAAGTCGGGTACTAGCCTCTTCAAAGTAAAATATCTTAATTACTTCTTCTTTAAATGTCTTGACATTTTAATAAGCACCTTGTGTGCCAAAATCCCTAAAGTCTTGACTTTGGGATCTACTTAAGGCCTTGGCCTTTTTCTTTCTTTTCTTTATCTTGCTTATACAGTGTTAATACCTCTATTAAAAAGGTGTCTTATACAAAACTGCACTAAAAATGCTTATTAACTCTGCACTGAAATGTTTAACAGAATTGCATGGAAATACTTAATAAAATTGTACTGAAATGCTTATTGAAACTGCACTAAAACTAAATCTGCATACAAGCTTAATCAAATCTTCCTACAAACTTAATCAAAATTCTGCACTATAAGCTTAATCAAATCTGCCTACAAACTTAATCAAAATTCTGCACTATAAGCTTAATCAAATCTGCCTACAAACTTAATCAAAATTCTGCACTATAAGCTTAATTAAATCTGCTTACAAACTTAATCAAAATTCTGCACTATAAGCTTAATCAAAATTCTGCACTATATGCTTAATCAAAATTCTGCACTATAATCTTACATAAAAATCTGCACTATAAGTTCCACCAAAAATCTGAAAGTAAAGAGTTCATCCTTAATTTGTCATCAACATTTGATCATCATCTTTTCTGAATCTAATATTCCCTCAAATTTATGCATTCTCTTCCCATAAATTAATCAATATGATATCTGTCTCATGCTCACTGCATAACAAAACAATTTACTTCTTTCCAAATCTAAATGAACTAAATTTAGTTTCATGGTAGCAGCACCAATCAAACAATAAGGAATAAACTAAACCACATATTCAAATTAATTAAAACCTCTTCTCATCTTCTTTATGAAACTCACGGCAGGAAATCTTTAAAATCATTAATCTTTGCGGCATGCGTCGGAAATCAAGAACACATGAATCCGAAACTACTCTACTGCAGGTGAGGAAGCACTGACCTTGTTTCTTGGACTCACAACCGAACAAGAAGGGCTTCTAGGACCTTGGCCGGCCGCCGGAGATGATGCCCTAACTCCCTTTTGTTTTCTGCCCGAGCTCCGCCGTCGCACGCAGAAGAGAAGGAGAGAATGGTTTAGGTCACGGGAAAACAGAGCATCAACTTATCTCTTTTTATAACTTAATATTTCTGTTAACTCCTTAAATAAATTTTTATATCTTTTCTAAATAGTTCCGTTCGCTTGGATTCTTGGTTCGCCGGATTCGCCGAAACCTCTGACCGAGTCAGAGGTCGCGGGTTCGATTCCTCAGCCGCCCCTTTTACTCCCATTTATTTTCTGTTTCCTATTAACTATTACTTAAATAAATTTCATTCCCCTTTTTAATTGGCAACGCTCACTGGGACACTTGGTCAGCCGCGCTTTGCTAAATCTTGACCGGGTCAGAGGTCGTGGGTTCGATTCCTCACCCGCCCCTTTTTATTTCAATTTATTTCCTATTCCTCAACTACTGCTTAAATAGATTTTTGCTCCTTCTTTAACCAGCTACGCCCGCTGGTACACTTGGTTAGCCGGATTCTTTTAAGAGTTGGCTCGGCCAGAGGTCTCCGGTTCGAATCTCGGCTTGGATATTATTTTTGTCGAAACTTCTTTCGTTTAGTAAAAATACCAAACGAACTCCAAAAATTACATAAAAATATTCTAAAAATTTCTAAAAATCTCTAGAATATTTCTAAAGCATTTATAAATATTTTTAAAGCTATTAGGACTTGGAATGAGAAAATTTGGGTCGTTACAATCCCCCATACCTTATAAAAAGTTCATCCTCGAACTTAGAATAATTCTGGATATTTCTGCCTCATGCTGGCCTCACGCTCCCAAGTAATTTCCTCGTGCTTCTGGTTCTGCCAGATGACCTTTACTAGTGGAACTTCTTTGTCCCTTAGTCTTCTTAACTTCTCGGTCCACTATCACTCATATCGCATCGTACCTATTAGTGGTCCTTGGAAGACCTGCTATAAAGTCCCTGGTGGCCGTAGGTGTATTAGTCACCCCAAATGGCATGACTACGAATTCATAGTGTCCATATCTAGTTCTGGAAGTTGTTCTGGGTGTATCACTTCCTTTCACTTTCAACTGATGGTACCCAGAGCGTAGGTCTATTTTAGAGAATATTATTGCCCCCTTTAACTGATACACTATTGCCCCCTTTAACTGATCAAATAGATCATCTATTCTGGGAAGAGGGTACTTGTCCTTAACTGTTACTTTGCTCAGTGCTCAAAAACTTTTATCACACTTTAGCACTTATAAAAAAATATTTCTAAGGGTTTCTCTATGCTACAATTAATAAGGAAAAGCATACTAATAAAAGAATTTTAAATACTTTCTTACTTGAAGACGGCAAGGTTGGTGCTGATGTGTGATGCTGGAGAATAGGAACTGCTCTGATATTAACTTGTAGCACCCCACCCTCCTCACTACTAGTCTGCGAGGGTGGAGCGCTACTGGACTACTAATTTTTTTTATCTAACATTGCACACATGTGAATATTAATACATAAACTCTCTAAACATGCAATTAACTAGCAGCGAAAAACTAAATGACTATTCTACTCATGGCAATCTTAATAAATTCTTATGCTAAATCCCAAGGCTTCTATAGTCCAGGCATCACACATTCATCCGCACCTCCTTGTCGTCTTCCGTTGCTATAACTTTTCCTTTCCTTTATCTGCAGTAAGAGGAAAATGCATCTATAAGCAAAATTGCTTAGTAAGCGCTATCTAACTCACAAAACTCAAATATGCATGTTGCTGGAAGAAATCTAAAACTGAATGCTCAGAAAGAAATACTACTCATGCTCATCTAATAGCAAAAGAAACATAGCATACTGAAATGCTAAACATGTAAAACAAATCTATACAATCATGCTAGCATAAAGAACTGAACTTGCTGAATTTTAAACACTTTCTGAATCTTATTTCACTATAGTGCAGATTTTAATTAAGCTTATAGTGCAGATTTTTATTTAAACTTATAGTGCAGATTTTAATTAAGCCTATAGTGCAGATTTTAATTAAGCTTATAGTGCAGATTTTAATTAAGTTTATAGTGCAGATTTTTGGATCTAAAACTGAATGCTCAGAAAGAAATACTACTCATGCTCATCTAATAGCAAAAGAAATTGTAACGTCCACCCTTCTTACCCAAGGGCGGCGCTACGATCTTATACTACTTACGTACATACTTTAGTTATACTATAACAGCGGAAAATTTTAAATCATTCCTTTTTCTTAAATAAGCATGATATCACATATTCTGATTAGTTCGAATGTGCATATATTGATCATATAATTAAAAATATTAATTTGTCCGAATCATTCTTGCCGAGCCACCACCACACACATCACTATCTGCTCCTCCTGTTGCTCCGTCGTTCCGAATATCCGTCCCCCATATCTGCGGTACAAGGAAAGTAAGCTATGAGCACTCATGGCTCAGTAAGTTCCTTTCCTACTCACTAAAACCGAATTCATATCATTGCATATCAATATCATGCGAGGTATCATAAGCATACGACATACAAGGGTATCATATTCATATTCATATCATAATATCACATGACATTATATCTAATCATCAGATAATTCAAGCACATATGTAGGCAATGCATCATGAATTTGAAAACTTATACTTATAAGTACTTGAAATTAATATCATCATTAGAGGGGATCCCGGTTTGTACCACATACATAATGCGCGCGCTTCATAGGTAGGTCCAAGGTAGCAAGTCTTGAACCCTACCATGCATACATACTAGGCCCGAGTCTTACTCCATCGACCTAGGGCACTCAGAGGCCCATTACTGACGAGGCCTGAGTCTTACTCCATCGACCCCGGGGCGTTTACGGAGCCCACCCTTGGTACAAACCATACAAAAATAACTTATCATGCATAA
Organism: Zingiber officinale; assembly: GCF_018446385.1. NCBI lineage: Eukaryota > Viridiplantae > Streptophyta > Magnoliopsida > Zingiberales > Zingiberaceae > Zingiber > Zingiber officinale. Next base: position 74,733,281 of record NC_056003.1, on the reverse strand, counting down.
CTATCATATCATGTCCCTAACAATCTTTCATGCATTTCTTTTTTTTCATTTCTTTTCATTATGTATAGCATTTCCTATGCTATAACATATCATTACGTAACATAATTTCATTTCTTCTCATTATGTATAGCATTTCCTATGCTATAACATATCATGGCATATTACGTAACATAATTTCATTTCTTCTCATTATGTATAGCATTTCCTATGCTATAACATATCATGGCATATTACGTAACATAATTTCATTTCTTCTCATTATGTATAGCATTTCCTATGCTATAACATATCATGGCATGTTACGTAACATAATTTCATTTTTTCTCATTATGTATAGCATTTCCTATGCTATGACATATCATGGCATATTACGTAACAAAATTTTATTTCTTCTCATTATGTATAGCATTTCCTATGCTATAACATATCATGGCATATTACATAACATAATTTCATTTCTTCACATTATGTATAGCATTTCCTATGCTATAACATATCATAGCATATTACATAACATAATTTCATTTCTTCTCATTATGTATAGCATTTCCTAGGTTTCTTTCCCTTTTTCTTTTATTTTCCTTCATGGCCGAAACCTACCATTCCTTAAGCTAGGTTTCTTAAGTGGCCTAAAGCATGGAAAGCCTAAGTAAATATCATGGCAAAAGTTACTAAGAACATCATACACAAGATTGGATCATAAACAAGCTAGGACTCTTGTGATCTTACATGTCTTGTATCATGTAACTAATTTTCTACATTCCAATTAAACATGAGAGCATTAATCAACTTTCATATCATAATATCACAGAGGTCTTGAGCATATTAATATTTTTGTTTAGGCTAATCTAAGCTATCCCTTTTATCATAGCCGAAAAACCCTAAAAAGAGTTCATGAGTTTCTAGCAATGTGAACACCCTTTAATAAACTTTATATCCTATCATAGGAGCATGTTTATTTAAATTTTTGAAGGTCTTTCTAACCCTTAACCTTTCTGGTCCGAAGCATACAAGTGAGTTTTCTTTTGGTTCCAATTAATTTCCAAGCAAGAAAACCATAGAAAGGTCCTTAGCATTTCATAGAAGGAACCTTGCACTAGTTTGGTTAGACAATAATCTTCCTAACCTCTTTAAAATATTTTTGGTTGAATCCTAGGGTTAGATACTCCTCTGATCATACATCATATCAGTATAAAATCATGGAAAAGAATCCTTCTACATAGCATAGAAAATCTTATCATGAAATGAGGTCTTGTTTAAATCATCCTAGATTTGAATACCTTTTCTTTAGCCGAATTTTCTTAAATTATTTCCTAGGTTTTCCAATCCTTATAAATCCGAAAATCACATAAAAGCCTTGTACCACAGGTGAGGGGAAGCTTACCTTCTTTGCTTAAGTTTCCTAGGTTCGAGAACTTGCTTGTGGACCTTTCTTCTTCTTGCTTGCTTTGCTCGGCACCAATGGAGGAAGCTAGGTCTTTTGGTGGAGAGGGGGAGGAAGAAGAGACTTCTTCCTCTTGTGTTGCTCGGCAACAACAAGAAAGAAAAGAGGGAGAGAGTGAGTTCTCGGCACCAATGGAGGAGAGGAGGAGAATGAGTTGAGGATGAAGTTGAAGTCACCCCTCCATGCCTATTTATACTAAAATGAGGGGAGGAAAACTTGACTTGATTCATCCTCCTTATTTATTTCTCCTCTTTAATGATAAGAATATTCTAGAGAAATGCTTCTTGAGTTCTCTCTTTTCTTTCCTTTAATTTCTCTCTTTTCTTTCCTTTAATTAAAATTCCTATCTCTCCTCTTACAATATCCTCTCCTATCACACTTGGTTAACACATGCATGCATCCACAAGAGAACCAAGGATCAAAACTTGGTTATGTATATTTTTACTTCCTTTTCCTTTTAATTAAAAAGAATCCTTTCTTATTCTTAACTACTTAGTCCTTTCTCTCCTTATCAATAATTCTCCTATCCCCTTTGATATCCTATAAATGTTCCTTACAAGAGATCCAAAGTTCAATCTCTCTTCTAACATTTTATTTTCTTTTGTACATAATAATTCATATATTACCATATTATGCATTATGCATAAATATTTCACACATGAATATATTATCTCATATTTCTTCCTTTTGTCTACATTAATTCCATACATTATAAATCATGCATAGATGATTTATATTCTCAACTTTATTTTCTTTCATAAAGTTTTAATCATCTAAATCCTTCCCATCTTAATATTTAACTTAGAATATCTACACCTTCTTTTCACTACATTCGTACTCTCATTACCCTTACTTTCTTATCTAGGCTTTCTAGGGGTGTTACAGAAACATAGCATACTGAAATGCTAAACATGTAAAATAAATCTATACAATCATGCTAGCATAAAGAACTAACTTGCTGAATTTTTAAACTTATGTGAAGCTTATTTCTTTTGTTTAAAAACTTATACTTTAATACTTCAAAATAATAATCAACTTCTCTTGGGCCCAGGCGTAGTACCATCTTATGCGCGTTCCCTAATATGTTGGGGTAGCGAGCCACCAATCCTAAAAGAGCAGACCTTGATCTACCCGGGCCAAGACCTTGGAATTGGACACCTGGATTTGTTTAACGATAATCTCGTAAGTCGGGTACTAGCCTCTTCAAAGTAAAATATCTTAATTACTTCTTCTTTAAATGTCTTGACATTTTAATAAGCACCTTGTGTGCCAAAATCCCTAAAGTCTTGACTTTGGGATCTACTTAAGGCCTTGGCCTTTTTCTTTCTTTTCTTTATCTTGCTTATACTTGTTAATACCTCTATTAAAAAGGTGTCTCATACAAAACTGCACTAAAAATGCTTATTAACTCTGCACTGAAATGTTTAACAGAATTGCATGGAAATACTTAATAAAACTATACTGAAATGCTTATTGAAAATGTACTAAAACTAAATCTGCATACAAGCTTAATCAAATCTGCCTACAAACTTAATCAAAATTCTGCACTATAAACTTAATCAAAGTTCTGCACTATAAGCTTAATCAAAATTCTGCACTATAAGCTTAATCAAATCTGCCTACAAACATAATCAAAATTCTGCACTATAAGCTTAATCAAAGTTCTGCACTATAAGCTTAATCAAAATTCTGCACTATAAGTTTAATCAAAATTCTGCACTATATGCTTAATCAAAATTCTGCACTATAATCTTACATAAAAATCTGCGCTATAAGTTCCACCAAAAATCTGAAAGTAAAGTTTCCATCCTTAATTTACGTCATCAACATTTGATCATCATCTTTTCTGAATCTAATATTCCCTTAAATTTATGCATTCTCTTCCCATAAATTAATCAATATGATATCTGTCTCATGCTCACTGCATAACAAAACAATTTACTTCTTTCCAAATCTAAATGAACTAAATTTAGTTTCATGGTAGCAGCACCAATCAAACAATAAGGAATAAACTAAACCACATATTCAAATTAATTAAAACCTCTTCTCATCTTCTTTATGAAACTCACGGCAGGAAATCTTCAAAATCATTAATCTTTGCGGCATGCGTCGGAAATCAAGAACACATGAATCCGAAACTACTCTACTGCAGGTGAGGAAGCACTTACCTTGCTTCTTGGACTCACAATCGAACAAGAAGGGCTTCTAGGACCTTGGCCGGCCGCCGGAGACGATGCCCTAACTCCCTTTTGTTTTCTGCCTGAGCTCCGTCGTCGCACGCAGAAGAGAAGGAGAGAATGGTTTAGGTCACGGGAAAACAGAGCATCAACTTATCCCTTTTTATAACTTAATATTTTTGTTAACTCCTTAAATAAATTTTTCTATCTTTTCTAAATAGATCCGTTCGCTTGGATTCTTGGTCCGCTGGATTCGCCGAAACATCTAACCGGGTCAGAGGTCACGGGTTCGATTCCTCAGCCGCCCCTTTTATTCCCATTTATTTTCTGTTTCCTATTAACTATTACTTAAATAAATTTCATTCCCCTTTTTAATCGACAATGCTCGCTGGGACACTTGGTCAGCCACGCTTTGCTAAATCTTGACCGGGTCAGAGGTCGCGGGTTCGATTCCTCAGCCGCCCCTTTTTATTTCAATTTATGTCCTATTCCTCAACTACTGCTTAAACAGATTTTTGCTCCTTCTTTAACCAGCTACGCCCGCTGGTACACTTGGTCAGCCGGATTCGCTTAAGAGTTGGCTCGGCCGGAGGTCTCCGGTTCGAATCTCGGCTTGGATATTATTTTTGTCGAAACTTCTTTCGTTTAGTAAAAATACCAAACGAACTCCAAAGATTGCATAAAAATACTCTAAAAATTTCTAAAAATCTCTAGAATATTTCTAAAGCATTTCTAAATATTTTTAAATGCTATTAGGACTTGGAATGAGGAAATTTGGGTCATTACAATAGTGCCTTATTTTAATTTGAATTCATAATCAGGGTGTTCTAGATTTTTAAACCCAGGTGGTTGCCCTACATATACTTATTCTTTCATTAATCCATTTAAGAAGACTGATTTGACATCCATTTGGTAGAGTTTAAATCCTTTATGTGTTGCATAGCTTAATGGCATTCTAATGCACTTAAATCTGGCTACCGGGGCACAGGTTTCATCATAGTCAAGTTTCTCTACTTGACTAAACCCTTTAACTACTAAATCCTTTTCATTTAACTTATTCCTAAATACCCATTTAGTTTTGATGGAGTCAAAGAAAGAGAGCAACAAGCTATTAATATGGATCATGGTCAATCCACTCTAGATGTTAATGATGATTCATTATGCATCAATGGAGGCCCAATTATAAGGGATAAGGCTAGAAAGATGAAGGAAGCACTTAATGTACTAATTAAAGATGTGAAGGCCAAAGCTACCATTAAAGAAGGTTTGACCAAGAGCAAGTCTTCGGCATAGTCAACATAATTCAAGCCTTAGATGAGCTTAATTAGCACTTAAGTCTCATGTCTATGTAGTAGGGATATGTAGGCTCAATTTAGACTCAATTTCTACTTTTATTTGGGTTGTAATAAAGCCATAAGATTAAAATGGCTAAGTAGTCTACATAGGCCTTTACTAAATGGGCTTTCTTTTGGCATTTTAGTGTTTTTTGGTCACCTTATAGCTATAAATAAAGGGGGTGACGATCACACATGTATCTTTGACATATTTTCAATCCAAAGCGTGGTGAGGCTCTCACTTATTGGTTCTTCATTGAATTTGAACTTATCAAGGCATTTCCTTGTGGCATTCGAAGACATATCAACCTCCATCCCAAGGTTGTGGCATCTTTCATCTTCTATACCAAGGTTCATGCTTTCCTAAGCATTGGGTCGAGGTTCTTTTCATCAATCTTATCGATTTAGTTCTTTCTTTCTTTCTCTCTTCTTCCATTCGTTGTGGGTTCTTGAGATATCTTTCTTTTGGATTCACATCATTTGGTATCAGAGCTTTGGTTTTTCTAAATCGATTTTGTTATCCTTTTTCTTTTATGCTTGAATCTTTGTTTATTTTGTTCAACATTATCTACTTATCGTTATCATCTCAATTTCAGTGAGTTTTAGTCGTCTTGTTGCTATAAAAAAGACCGAAATTCAAAAAAAAAAAAAAAAAAAAAAATCAGTAAAAAAAAGGCCAAAAATAAAAAAAAAAAAGAGAGGAAAAAAAAGAAGGTGGGTATAGAGAATTGTTATTTATATACTTGCATTTTCCAATTCTACATTTCCTTTAAAGCCTTGCCTAGTATACTTGCATTTTCCAATTATGTATTTTCCTTTTAAGTTCTGCCAAGATTTAATTCTGGCAAATTTCCTTTTAGTCCTTAATATCAGTTTTTAATTCTGCAACTTATATTTTTATATCAATTCCTATCTTTTATCCTAATACCCTTGGGAGTTTAAATTAGTCAATGAACGCTTATAGGGAAATTGCCACAATTCTAATTTCTTTAAAGAGCTAACACTAATGAGTTGAGTGATTGAGTGTCAACAGATTGCATTAATGGCGACAAGTGGAGAGGAAGCAAGACCTAGAGAAACACTTGAACAACGAGCCTTGAGATAACACTTGGAACACATGGAAATCAGATTCAATCAAATCCTCAACAATTTAGAAAGACAAGATGTTGTAATTTTAGGATTGCAAAATAGCCAAGATGGTAGAGTTCCTACATGAAATTCAAGGCAATATAACTATGATACAACAATGATGATGATGATAAAGTTTCTAGTGGCAGATCTGGTCATGCTAGAATTGGTGGTAGGAGAGGAAGAATGAATGATTATGTTGATAAAAACTTGGGAAATATCAAGATGAAGATTCCTTCATTTCAAGGCAAAAGTGATCCAGACATATATTTGGAGTGGGAAAAGAAAGTTGAATTAGTGTTTGATTGTCACAACTACTCTGAAGAGAAGAAGGTAAAACTAGATGCTGTTGAATTTATTGATTATGCTATTATTTGGTGGGATCAAATCATTCTAAGCAGGAGAAGAAACAACGAGAGACCCGTTGGCACTTGAGAAGAGATGAAATCTATTATGAGAAAGAGGTTCGTGCCATCACATTACTATTGAGATTTGTACCAACTACTACAAAGTCTAACCCAAGGATACAAAACTATGGAGGAATATCACAAGGAGATGGAGATTGCATGATTCGAGCCAATGTGGAGGAGGACCGAGAAGCAACCATGGCAAGATTTTTACAAGGCTTGAATTCAGAAATTGCAAATGTAGTGGAGTTGCAACATTATGTGGAGCTGGAAGATATGGTGCATATGTCCATGAAAGTTGAAATGCAGCTCCAAAGGAAGGGTTCAATCAAGCATGGTCAAAATTCATCCACATGGAAATCTAGTTGGAACAAAAGAGATGATAAATTTGCATCAAAGAGTAAGACCAAGTTTTTGAAGAATAAAGATGCTGGTTCTCCATTGGTCAAAGGTAAAAAAACCTATCCAATCTTCAAGAAATAGAGATATTAAATGCTTTAAATGTTTGTGAAGAGGGCATATTACTTCACAATGTCCAAACAAAAGAATTATGCTTTCGAAAAAAAATGGTAATATTGAAACTGAGAGTGAGTCCGAAGATGATAATGTCATGCCACCATTGATGGAAAGTGATGTAGAAGAGTATCCCGTCGAAGGTGAATCCCTTGTCACTAGGCGTGCTCTAAATGTGCAAGTGAAGGAAGAAGATGAAGAACAACAAGACAACATATTTCATACCCGCTGCCACATCAAAGACAAGGTATGTAGTATGATTATAGATGGGGGAAGTTGCACTAATGTTGCTAGTACTATCTTGGTTGAGAAATTATGCTTACCTACCACTAAACATCCTAGACCTTATAAACTACAATGGTTGAATGATTGCGGGGAAGTTAAGATCACTAAGCAAGTTTTGGTTTCATTATCCATTGGTAGGTATCATGATGATATTCTTTGTGATGTAATACCAATGCATGCAAGTCATTTTCTTTTAGGTAGACCATGGCAATTTGATAGGAGGGGCATGCACGATGACTTCACAAATAAATATTCTTTTAAGATGCATGGTAAACTTGTAACTCTTGTACCATTAACTCCAAAGCAAGTATATGAAGATCAATTGAGGATAAAAAAAAAAGAGTGAAAAAAGAAAATATTGTGACAGAAAAAAAATGGAAAAGAAAAGGAGTGTGAGAAAAGAAAAAGTGAGGATGAGAGGAGTGAAAAAAAATGAAAAAGAAACAAAAAATCTATATCAAGAGAGTAAAAAAGGGAGCTTTTATGCAAAAGAAAGAGAGGGTAAGAGTGCTTTTTATTCTCAACAGCCGATGATTGTACTTTTGTACAAGGAGACTTATTTTAACACTAACAATCTTAACCTTTCTTTGCCTAGTGTTGTTAAATCTCTTTTGTAGGAATTTGATGATGTCTTCCCTGAAGAAGTTCCTGATGGATTGCCAACACTTAAGGGAATAGAACACCAAATTGACTTCCTTCCTGGAGCAGTCATTCCTAATCGACCAGCCTATAGGAGCAATCCTATGGAGATGAATGAGCTTAAAAGCAAGTTGAAGAGTTGATGAGAAAAGGGTATGTCCGAGAAACTTTGACTCCTTGTTCAGTTCCTATTTTGCTTGTGCCTAAGAAGGAAGGAACTTGGAGAATGTGCATTGATTGCAGGGCTATAAACAAATTATGGTAAAGTATCGTCATCCTATTCCTAGATTAGATGATATGCTAGATGAACCATATGGTTCTTGCATTTTCTTTAAAATTGATTTGAAGTCTGGCTATCATCAAATTCGCATGTGTGAGGGAGACGAATGGAAAGCTGCTTTTAAGAATAGGTATGGTTTGTACGAATGGTTAGTCATGTCATTTGGGATAACTAATGCACCTAGTACTTTCATGAGATTAATGAACCATATTTTGTGTGCTTATATTGAAAACTTTGTTGTAGTATATTTGATGACATCTTTATTTATAGTAAGAATTTAGATGAGCATGTCAATCATTTATAAAAAGTTCTACTTGTTTTGCGAAATGAAAAATTGTATGTTAACCTTCAAAAATGTTCTTTTTGCACTAGTCAAATAGAGTTTCTTGGTTATATTGTTAGTGCTAAGGGAATAGCAGTTGATGAAGAAAATGTTAAGGTAATTCGTGAGTGACCAACACCAAAAACGATAACTGGGGTACGTAGCTTTCATGGGTTGGTAAATTTATATAGGAGGTTTGTTAAAAGTTTTAGTTATATAGCTGCACCCTTGACTGAAGTTGTTAAAAAGAATGTTGGGTTTCATTGGGATAGTGAACAAGTTTCAGCTTTCAACTTACTTAAGGAAAAGCTAAGTTCTGCACCAATACTTGCATTACCTAACTTTGCTAAAACTTTCGAAATTGAGTGTGATGCATTAGGAATAGGTATTTGAGTTGTGCTAATACAAGAAGGTCGTCCTCTTGCTTATTTCAGTAAGAAACTCAGCGAAGCAACTTTGAACTATCCAACTTATGACAAAGAGATGTATGCATTGGTGAGGGCTTTAGAGACTTGGCAGCATTACTTGTTGCCCAAAGAGTTTGTCATTCACACTGATCATGAATCGTTGAAGCATTTGAAGAGCCAAAGTAAGTTGAATAGATGTCATGCAAAATGGGTGGAGTTTATTGAATCATTCCCTTATGTGATCAAATATAAACAAGGTATGGAAAACATTGTTGCAAATGCTTTGTCTCGAAGGTATACCTTGATCTCTACTTTGAACACTAAATTGTTAGGATTTGAATACATTAAAGATCTATATTCTAATGATCCTAACTTTGGAAATATGTTTGATGTTTGTGAACATGCTGCATTTGGGAAGTTTTATAGGCATGAGGGATTTCTTTTTAGAGTGAATAGGTTGTGTGTCCCTAATTATTCATTAAGGGAATTATTAATCCAAGAAGCTCATGGTGGGGGACTAATGAGACATTTTGGAGTAAGAAAAACTCTAGAAGTATTGGTAGAGCATTTCTTTTGGCCACACATGAAACGAGATGTAGTCAAGTTTTGTGAGAAGTGTATTACATGTAGGCAAGAAAAATCTAGATCTTTAACTCATGGATTGTATACACCTTTACCAATTCCTAGTGAACCTTGGGTTGATATTTCCATGGACTTTTTTATAGGACTACCAAGGTCTAAACGAGGTATGGATTCTATTTTTGTCATTGTGGATAGATTTTTTAAAATGGCTCATTTTATTCCTTGTAGGAAAACAGATGATGCTAACCATATTGTTGATCTAATTTTTAGGGAGATTATGCGGCTTCATGGAGTACCGAGGAGCATAGTTTCAGAGAGTGATGCAAAGTTCCTAAGCTACTTTTGGAAGACACTATGGGGAAAATTGGGATCAAAGCTTTTGTTTTCTACAACTTGTCATCCACAAACAGATGGACAAACTGAGGTGATCAAGATTCGAGGATGAATCCTTTTGGGAAAAGGAGGAATGATGGAGTCAAAGAAAGAGAGCAACAAGCTAACGATATGGATCATGGTCAACCCACTCTAAATGTTAATGATGATCCATTATGCATCAATGGAGGCCCAATTACAAGGGCTAAGGCTAGAAAGATGAAGGAAGCACTTAAGGTACTAATTGAAGATGTGAAGGGCAAAGCTACCATTGAAGAAGGTTTGACCAAGAGCAAGTCATTCGGCATAGTCAACCTAATTCAATCCTTAGATGAGCTTAATTAGCACTTAAGTCTCATGTCTATGTAGTAGGGATATGTAGGCTCAATTTAGACTCAATTTCTATTTTTATTTGGGTTGTAATAAAGCCATAAGCTTAAAATGGCTAAGTAGTCTACATAGGCCTTTACTAAATGGGCTTTCTTTTGGCCTTTTAGGGTTTTTTGGTCACCTTATAGCTATAAATAAAGGGGGTGATGACCACACATGTATCTTTGACATATTTTCAATCCAAAGCGTGGTGAGGCTCTCACTTGTTGGTTCTTCATTTAATTTGAACTTATCAAGGCATTTTCTTGTGGCGTTCGAAGACTTATCAACCTCCATCCCAAGGTTGTGGCGTCTTCCATCTTCTATACCAAGGTTCATGCTTTCCTAAGCATTGGGTCGAGGTTCTTTTCATCAATCTTATCGATTTAGTTCTTTATTTCTTTCTTATTCCATTCGTTGTGGGTTCTTGAGATATCTTTCTCTTTGGATTCACATCAAGTTTCAATAAATTTTTTATTTTTGGATAGAGGAACTCAGCCCTAGACTTTGTTTCTTTCAAATTGGGCCAGTTCTTCTTGCATGGAAATTATCCAGTCTAAGTCTAGTAGGGATTTTTCTATTATTTTGGGTTCAATTTTAGATATTAAAGATATTTAACATAGGTTTCTATATGATGATATACTTTGAACCCTTAGTTCTGGGTTATCTATTATTTTTTCAAATGGTGGTCTAAGCTGACTCTTATTATCCTAGATTCAGTTTGTGTTTGATCATTTTCTTGTAAGTGATTTTATTCATCTTCATGTTCATCTATTTGATTTAGGTTTTCACTTGCTCCCCCTAGATCAGTGCTAGCTCTAACAAAGTCAATTGGTTGAGGTTGAGTTTGGTTTGAGTTAGTTTCCTTAGGATTTGATTCATCAAATTTTACATTTGTTATTTCTTCAATTCTTAGGGTATTTTTATTATAAACTCTGTACCCTATACTATTTAATAAGAATCCTACAAAAATTCTATTTTCAACTTTTGATGTAAATTTTCCTAAACATTCTCTTGTATTTAATATGTAAAGTGAACACCCAAATACTTTTAAAATATTTGATATTAGGTAATTTATTATAGTAGATTTCAAATGTGATTTTCTTATGTTTCTTATTTATTGTTGATTTATTTTGTACATAGCAGGTTGTACTAACAGCTTTTACCCAAAAATATTTTGGTAGTTGATATTCATTAAACATTGTCCTAGTGGCTTCTTAGAGGATTCTATTTTTTCTTTCAACTAATCCATTTTGTTGTGGTGTATTAGGACACAAGAGTTCTTGATGGTACCCATTTTCTAAGCAAAATTTAGTAAACATATGATTTTTAAATTTCCACCATTATTACTTCTAATTCTTTTGATTTTTAAGTCTTTTCATTTTCAATTTGTTTACAAAAAACACTAAATATTTTAAATATTTCATCTTTATTTTTTAAAAATTTTATCAAAGTGAATCTTGAGTAATCATTAATTATTACTAGACAGTATAATTTTTTATTAATAGATTTAATTCCATATGAGTCGAATAAATCTAAGTGTAATATTTTAAGTGTTTAATTAGTTGGTTTGTGGGTTGACTTCATCTATTTTTCTTGTTGACAAGCATTATAAAATGTTGAGTCTAAGTAGAGTAGTTTTGATAGTCCTCTAACTAAGCCATTTTGTTTGGTGAGCTTTCTAAAGTTAGTGTGGGACAATCTTCTATGCCATAGCTAGGTTTTCTCCTTTTGTGTTAAGTGAGGAGCTGACTAGGTTAATTGTCTAAATATTATTATTCTTAAATCTTTTTTATTTTATTATGGGGTCTTTCATATGTTTAATTAAATATTAGTGGATGTAAACCTTATCTTATACTCTGAATCACACAATTGACTAACACTTAGTAAGTTAAATTTGAAATTTTCAATAAGTAGTACTTTATGAATAATGAAATTAGATTCTAGTTCAATGTTACCTATTTCAATTACCTTATGTTTGTTGTTGTTTCCAAAGGCAATTGCTCCTAGTCTTTTGAAAGTCAATTTTGTAAATATTGTTTGATCCCCGGTCATGTGTCGGGAGGAACTACTGTCTAATATCCATTTAGATTTCTACAAAGAGTAGGAGAAAAAGTTTAACTCAAGTGTTAACATAACTTAGTTTAAGTTGATTTATTTTGATTTTAATTTTAACTTAATTTAAATTTGATTTAATTTAATTTTAATTTTAAATTTAATCTATTTTAATTTAATTTAATTTAATTTTTAATTTAATATAATTTATTTTATTTTATCCTATTTTAATTTATTTTAGTTTAATTTAATTTAATCTTTATTCATTTCACCCGATCTATATTTTTAATCAGGAAATTCTATAATTTTGTGAAATGAGTTAAGTTGAATTTCAGAGTTTCGTTTAACTTGTGTTAGATTCAAGTTTAGCTTTGGGGTCAACAAACATTCATTCTTTGGATAAACATCTAAGCTAAGATGAGTCACCTGGACACCATTAGAGTAACCACACATTTAAAAAATTTAAATAGTCCTACCCATTAAACTTAGTATAAAACTTTAGTCTAACTAGCTATAATTAGTAAAGGGTAGCTTCAGTTGTTCTACTAAGCCAAATGCATTAGGTCAAAGCCCTATCTTCCTAGACATGTATATACAGAGCTTCCCTAACCTACTATCATCCAAAACTTCTCCAGTATTGTCTGTCAAGTTAAACTTTTGTCCCTAATTAAACTAGTCCTAATTATTTAGGCGAGTAAATTATTTTTTTGGAGGGGTACTAACTAATTTGGAGCCTCCTCCTGAATTATTGAACTTGGGTTTAAGTTTTAGGTTTGTGTCAATTTGATTTATAGTTATAATAAATATGATTATAGTTTGAGTTTAGATTAACTTCATATTTATTTAATTTAGGTTTTGTTTTTGATTTATTTGATTTCATTTTATTTTTTAGGTTTGAATTTAGCTTAGAAAGTTGAGATATTTGGATTTATCTTAGAAGGTTTAAGGTAATATATTTTATCTTTAGGTACATAGTTTTATTGAGTCATATTTGCTTGGTTAGATATGCTTTTAGAACCTAAGCTTTAGTTTGTTTTTATTTTGAGTTAGGGTTAGGAATGATTTAAAGGTAGAGTTAGACTTGTATCGAAGTTCAGATTTATTGTTCACAACTCTTTGGGATCCAAATATCATAGTGAGATACTTGGATCTTGAGGTAAACTTTTCCCACTATTTATTTAATTCTTTAACTAGAATTTTTAAGATAGAATTTTCTTCCTCAAGATTTGCAGCTTGAGTTGAATTCCTATTTGAACTTGATCAGTTAAGGAGGTTAAGCTCAGTTGTTCCTTAATGATGTTGTTTTCCTTAAGGAGGGGTTTAGTGTATTTCTCAGTTTTTGTTAATTTCTTATTTAAGTATGAAATTATTTTTTAAAAAAATTATAGTATAATTGAAATTTACCCCAGTTGGTTCTTCTGGATTGAATGTAGATCCATTACTTGACTTATATTCAGATTCTTCTGCTTGATTCGATTTACCTCTGATTGCCATCAGTGTGAGGTAGCTTGCTTGCTTTGGTTTGTCTGCTTCCAATCTGTCCGAGGAAGACTTATCCCAAGTCGCTTTGAGTACCTTCTTCTACTTTATCTTCCTCATCTTATCTTCATTAGGGCATTCATGTTTAAAGTGCCCTTTCTTATTGCAGCTGTAGCACGTGATGTTTGCCTTTGAGTTGTTGGATGTGGACTTGGACATCTTCTTCATGTTGCGCTTGGAGAAATTTCTCTTGCATCTAAGTGAACATTTTCCCTATCATGTTCACTAGCTGTTCTTCATCTGTTTCCAAGTCAGACTCAGTTTTTGCCTCGGGTTTGGCTTGGGTTCATACTTTGGCTTCCTTCAAAGTACCTGCAAGAAATGTAATTACTGTTGGTGTGGTTAGCACTAACGGTCTAACTCAAGTTTTGATGAATGACAAAATATGTTAAGTTAGTTTCGTTGTTATCTAACACTCTGACCGAGCATACAAGAGAAGCCCAAATAGGTCGATGGGCCGACCTGATGTCTAGCACGAAGCCCAGCTAGGTCGACGGGCCGATCAGATAGATGGCATGAAGTCCAAAACGGGTTGATGGGTTGACCGGATATTTGGCACGAAGTCCAGCTAGGTCGACGGGCTGACCGGATAGCTGGCATGAAACCCAGATGGGTCGAAGGGTTGACCGGACGTCTGGTAGGTAAGTGAAGGTAAGTCACTGGAAGGGAGTGACTGTGAGGACGCATTCCCGGGAAGGGAACATTAGGGGTCGATCCGATTTAGATCCATTTCAGATATCTAAGTCGAGATCGTGACTAAATTCCGGTCTCGAGGAGACGGAATCTAATTAATGCTCTGTTTACTTGATCATAAACTGTGCTAACACTTTGTTTTACAAGATAGTTTGCATTTATGCTTCCGACTAACATTTTCTTGTAGGGAAATGAAGTTGCTGGAAAATGGGGTCCGAGCGCCCGGAAGGAAATCCGGGCATCCGGAAGCAAACTTTATCCTTATCGCCGCATCGCCACGTGGAGCACCCTGGTTGGCTCAGCTATGTCACATTCAGGGCGCCCTAAAGGTATTCGGGTGCCCCGAACCTCCTATATAAGGAGGCTGAAGGCTGGAGCAAATCAACAACGACAAGATCCTTCAACGCTAGCCTTAGTGCTCTGCTATGCTCCTGCGACTCCACGACCGACAAAGTGCTTTTCCGTTTCCTTATTTACATTATCGGTATTATTTTTTTATTAGAATTCCTATAATTCAATTTGTAATCAATATTCTGAATTGCTAGTGGATTGCCCAACGAAAGCACTCGACGAGTGTGGGCCTTGGAATAGGAGTCGCCGAAGGCTCCGAACCAAGTAAAAATACTTGTGTTAGCGTTGCTCTTTCTTTTCGCTTTTCTTATTCCGCTATGTGCTTACTTAATTTTTTTAATCACTATTCACCCCCCCCCCTCTAGCGAATTCTTGATCCAAAAATTACTTTCTCGACCTTTTTGGAGTTAGTTTATTCGTGTAGCTCTAATTCAAAAAACAACTCATCTAATTTTAACTTTAAAAGGTTCCACAAAACTTTATAGGCATCTAAGATCGATGGCCATTTTGCGGTTCGAGGAAACAAGTTTAGAGCATACCTGATAATGTCACAGTTCTCGAGTTGATGTTTGATCATGTGCAGGCCATTGAGGATATCCATGAAACTCACGTGTAGTTGGCTTGCTGTTTCTCCATCCTGCATTTTAATATTAAATAAGAAATTTAGAAGCAGGTCTTGTTTAGTTACCTTAGCATCATTGGTTTTAAAGGCAATCTGACTCAGGTTCCTATACGAGGATCTAGTTCTGACTCCTAGGTTTGGATCACCCAAAATTTGGTCAGGCGGGTGAGAGGTACTTGCTCTAGTTGGTGTCATGCCCCGGGGGAGTCCCTGTCTGAAGAAATTTCGACAGCATCTCCCCTATACGGGTGACAATCTGAAACTTTTCTACAATGCCCTCTGGGCCACATATACCTCGGCCAACACGGCCGAAACAATAACAGTAATAAATAAGCAACAATCACACATCCAACATCCACGCAGTTTAATAGTGAACAACTAAGAAGCAATGATAAGAAGACTCAAAAACAACCCTACTCAACTACACTCATAAAGTACAAAATTGATGTCCTACTCCACTACACTCATAAAGCTCAAATCAGACGATAAAATCAACTTACCTCTTCTGCCGTCTAGGCATGCGTGTAGTAAAACAAATCCAATAAAAGTTATAGGTAATATCCAAAAGTAAACTAATACAAGTCCATATGTCAAAAGCAGAATAAGTCTAACACAGTCTAAACAAGAAAAACTAAAAGAGCAACACTCGTCTTCGTGGACTGGAGGGGGACTAGCGACCAGAACTCTCTCCGGACAGCATCAACCTGAAAATAACAACGGAGGAGGGTGTGAGTCTAACACTCAGCGGGTATCAATTGATATGCATAATAAAGAATATAACAACTAGCACTAATCATGCGTACAGTCTCCTGATACAAGAAAGATAAATGCAACTGAGGAATACAGGAGAAACTGCACTAACCAGGACCAAGGTATAAGGATAACAGGGTCGTCAGACTGAGAGTGTCATAATCCTGTATGCATGTTAATCATATGCATCCATATAAATGCAGCAAGTAAATCCAGCAAACACAAGCAATAAATGCATCATGCATATGATGCAAATGACATGGTCACCCCTGACGCCAGTCAGCCATCTCACACACAATGGAGAGACCGAGTGGGTAGGGCTGCGACAACCGTGCACTCTGCCATCACTGCCCCTGATGAGTGACCGAGCGGACGGGATGTTGTCGGAGTACACACATACTCCTACCCCAAATCATAAATGGGGGAGCGCAATGCTCTCATCTCCTGGTACACCATGACGGGGAGGGATCCCTGACGTGCTACCACGCTGCGTCACACTACCCATGAGCGGACCAACGGAGCACCGAACAGAGCAAAACTGACGTGCTACCACGCTGCGTCACGCAACCCATGAGAGGACCAACGGAGCACCAACAGTGATGAAATTGGCGATGTGCTGAACAATAATGGAGCAGACTATCGCACAGCATGTAATCATGCAAATGATGCATGATACTAAGCATGGCAAAATACTGAGCAGCATAGCAATAATCCATATACATGTAAAATGTGTACCATCAGGAAGTGAATCAAATCAAAGTACACAGACCAGATAAGGAATCAAAACCCTAGGTCCTTAACATGATAAATAACATGGTTGTGTCACTACCTCTATAAATAGGCATAATCAGGTATACACTAGCATGATGTGCAAAATAAATAAACAAGCAAGCATGTAACAGGTCAGGTAGTGACCAACCGAAGCAAATGAGAAACATAATCATTGCTATATGTTAAAAACATTATTATGCATATCAAAAGACATAAAGTCAAAGTACCCGCCTCCAACAAGAATAGTCCAATATGATCCAAATTCGACGTCGAGATACACGTCTCACGTCAAAGTCCTGTAGTACAGGGTATCCGGATTTAGCTAATTACAAATAAATAAATTAGCTAAATCTAATCCTCGAGAAGCTAACACAAATCCAAATCCAATCTACATAATCCTACTAACCATATAATCCAAATTCACTACAAAATGTATCACGATCCTACACTTTACCTCAAATCACAGCCTCTGATTGCTGCTGATCAATTACTGCTGGAATGAGGGCTGCCGGAATAGGGGCAACTGCTGGAAACTGTGGACGGAGTTACTGCTGTCACAGTTTTATTGTCGTCACTACCCAAGAACCACTGCTAGGCATCCTTCACAGTTAGACCATTCCCATAATGATATCAAAACGCAAACCTCTACAAATCTTGCACCCAAAAGTAAACAAACTTACCCAATCGGCAGTTTACCTCTCTGGCGGAATCGGCACAGTGAAGAGAGGTGAGGCGTCGGCTGCGCCAGGAGGTGCTGAGAGGTTTTGGGCAATGCCAGCCGATCAACGGCGACAGTAGCCAGTGGTGAGCGAAAGACGGCTAGGGCAAAGAGGGACGACGGCTGTGGCACAAATCTAGGGCACAACACAAGAGGAAGGATGGCTCAGGGAGACTCAAGTGAGCAGTGGCGACAAACTAGGGCACGCGGCTGCAGGCGGCCGACGTTATTCCATGCGGCGGCGACGCTCTGTGTCACGCCCCCAAAGGAGTCTCTACCAGATAAAAATCCGACAGCATCTCCCCTGTACCGGTGACAATCTGAAGCATCAATACAAGCAAAATACATCAGCCACATGCGGCTGGAATATTTATATACACAACCACGCAGTTATAATAACAGCCCACTCGGCTGGAATGAAACAATCACAACCATGCAGTTATATATAAAACAGCCCACACGGCTGTACTAAAACACAACGGAAAAACGAAGAAAAGCTCACACAAACCAAATAAATACAATGCATGCCGGCACGGCTTAAACACAAATACAACACCAAAACCATAAGATAGCCACATGGCTATACACAAATACAATGCCAAAAATAAGAAAAGAATATACAAAAGAAAACAAGCACGGTCTTTGGATGTGACGTAGGACCCGGCAGACAGGATACTCCGAGCGACACCAACCATCTACAAGATACCTGAAAACATAAATGTATACATGCGGTGGTGAGTATAGGTAACTCAGCGGGTAATAGACAAGATAGTGCATGGTCCATAAACAACATGAAGATCACAAGTATACAGTCTCAGTAGGGAATAAAGAACATGATCATACTATCATAATCAATGCACCTAAACATATCTGACATAATAACCTGACATATAAACTGTACAAATCACAACTAACATAATGACAGATACATACCCAATCTGGAATCGACACATTGTACAATGATCAGTAAACTCACCGGATCTGCAACAGATACACCCGTGACACCTGTGCAATATAAATACGACTGCAAATACATGTAAAATAAATGACATGTATGCAGCATGACAACCATATGCAACAATCATATCGCAAACAAATGCAACATACCACAAACACATGCAATTAGTATCTACTAGGCACGTATGCAAATATATCTCCAACGATGCACCGCGCATCAAATGCAAATGTGCATGCATGCTCCATGGTCACCCCGGCCACCTCTCTAGACACCACGACCCCTGTATGGTCAAGAGGCTTGGGTCCGTGACAAACCGTACAAGCCTCACGCACGTAACCGCTATAAAGCGACTGAGGTGACAGTATACTATGTAGTTATCTAACTACATAGCTAAGGGTCCCTGACCACTCACAACTCAAGCCCCCTGACTACTGTACCCTCAAGATCCACTACTCCAGAGTGGTCGAGGCTGACAGAGTAAAAACAATGAGCAGTTGAGTAAGTGCGACAGGACATAGCTCCACTCCCAGCTACCACCCTCCATCAGTGGTAGAGTGGACAGCTATAAAAACTGACAACCCTCTCAACTACAAAGGAGACGATAGTCGTCAGTATGCAATGAATGATGAACATGATATATATATATATATATATAATCATGATACAGACACCGTCATCATCCATGCAAACTCTAACTCTACATAAGCACTCCACAACATGAATATAATCGTCATGATAAATCCACACATTCCACCAAACACATGTACACAACTACACACGTATAATCAACCGAAAATCTCCAATAATCCCACTGGACACATATGCACAGAACGTAAGTACAATCAACATGTATCCTCCAATAATAAACACATCAGACACGTGTATAAACCACAAACATACAATCAACACAACTCCTCCAAATGTACATAACCAAACACGTGTGTACATACAACATGCAAATGTACGGTCAACATGATGTCTCCTAAAACACATACCAATCTACGTACAGTCCACATTATATGCAAAATCAGCATGGTAAATCCAACCACTCGACAATCCCTACAATACATACTCTACACGCGTAATCACAGCAGAGTAGAAATCAAGAGTAGAGACTGTATATGATTTAAATAGATCATCTCTAAGCTCAAGCAAAAGTAACAAGCAAGAAAAACAGCAACCGAACACGATATATAAGGTAAAGTAATCTAATCCGTTAAATAACAACCATGCACTAAGCTCAAAGAAAATCTACATAGAGGCAAAGGAAGAAATACCTGCCTTAAAGACGTAGATCGTGTCCGAAAATCCCACATCGAGACGCTCATCTCGAATCCAAGTCCTGCGATCAATCAATAGATATATTTTATTTAGCTAAATCCATATGAATTAAATAGCTAAATAAAATTCCTAACCCAATAGGATCACTCTATTCAAATTAGATCTCTGATTAATCCTCCAAATAATCCTTAATCACACAACCCAAATTCATTCCATTAATCAGATCTCATCATAATTTCTAATCCATCCCTATAAATCACAATATCTCCCAATACAATAATCATCCAATCAACCTATCAACTAAATCATCAAACCACAATCAACCATAAACTCTAACCATCCTCAATTAACAAAATTATGCCCTCCTCCAATTCATATAACAATCTACAAGTCCTCAATTAATCCAACGCACCTTAAATCAATTCCTACAATCCATCTACATGCTTCCATGTGCTCTAAATCAGACATAACCTAATAACCATTAACAATACCGATAGAACAGAGCAATAATAAGAAAATTCTAGAGGTACATCACCAAAGGAAACTCACCTCGAGATAGTGCCACAAATCAAGAGCTCACAGCCCCTACTCCCACTGTCCAAAATCTACAAAAGCGCCTACACACCAATTCTTCCAAGAATCAATCTAGAACTCAGTTGTATAGCAAAGAATTACTGAAACTCCTAACAACAGGAACATCACTCACCTCCATCAGCCCCCAAATCTTCATCCAAACCCTACACAGCCGCAAGAATTGTAGGAGATGAAGATCTGCTCAAGGAAGATCCATCACTAGTTGATCCGAAGCTTTCTCCATCCTAGATCAGGAAGAATATCTTGAAAAGAAACAAATTCACATGAGATTCTTGAACTCACAGCATTACTAAACAAAGCCTTACCTTAATTGATCACCTACAGTCGATGTCGTGCGATCCACCTTGGCTGGTGATGATCGACAATGCCCTCCAGTGAACAGATCAAGGAGGAAAGCAAAAAGGGCTCGATTAATCCGGGACGACGCAAATCAGGGCCCTTGTTGTGCCCTAAAACCGGATCCCTTTGCTTGCGCACAACAAACAACCGAAGAGACGATCGCTCAACCAGATACGATCTGGACAACTTCAGTATCTTCGCGATCCGGTGACTCTTCTTCAGACGATGTGGTGAGGACGAGATCGCCGGGGAAAACTCGCCCTCCGTCGGCGTCTAATCATCCGCGCGAGAGAGAAAGGGGAGGGAACTAGCACTCGGTGTGGCTCCTCGCTCGTCGGCATCGTTGCCCGGCAACAGATCGAGTTTCCGAGAGTCGGTAGCAAGGTGAAGAAGGCGAGGCTTGGGAGAAGGCAGAGGGCATTCGGGATCGGGGAATGAAGAAGAGTCGGGGAAGATGTGTAGCGTCGAAGAAGAGGAGAAGGGATCGGGAGATGAGGGAAATAAATAAGAATTTAAACTTAGGTTTAATTTAATCAAACCCTAATTTACTTCCTTAATCAACTCCCATTTAAATGGTGTTCCAAACAGACCTCCATTTAGCCCCCGAATCCATCCCCTCAAAACGAGTCATATGGACTCCGTTTAAATCCTGAAAAATTTCTAAAAATTTCATAAAAATCCAATAAGATTTTTCATCCAATAATATTTATTATTTAATTTTGCAGTATCTTACACTCTGCAGAGGAAGAGGGAGTGGCGTCGGGACGGTGGGTGGCGCGCGTGAGGAGCAAGGTGGTCGGCGCTCGTGTCAGCGCGCAGAGGAGAAGAAAAGGGAAGAGCATAGGGAAAATGGTCGATAGTGGCGAGACTAGGCCGAAGGTTTTTGATCGTGAGGGGAAGCGGCGGTTTTTGCTACGCCGGTTGGAAGAGGCCGGTCAGGGCAAGTGTCGGGCGCGAGAGAAGGGGCTCGGGGAAGAGGGAAACGGCGAGGGAAAGAAATAAAAGAAAAGAAAAAGAAAAAGAAAAGAAAAAGGAAATAAAGAAAATCAACATTTCCTCGTTAAAACGGGGTAGCCTAAACAGGCTTTTCCTGGGCCCCGTTATTATCCCCGTAAACTCGTCCATACGAGCTCCGAAAAATTCCAAAAATTCCAGAAAATTCCCATATTATTATTTGCCTATTTTCAGTATTTTACAGTTGGTCTTATATTTGGGTCAGAAATTGGTTCCTCTGGTTTATTAGTGTTGGGATGAATTTCATCGTCTTCAATAATTCTTGGATTAATGGCAACATTTTCAATTAATTAGGTAGATTATTTTCTTCATCAAATATTATATTAGTTGTTTCTTCAACTTTTAGGGTATTTTGGTTTTAGACTCTCTAGGCCCTACTGGTTGTGGAGTTCCCTAAAAAGATTCCTTGGTTTGATTTGGGTGTAAATTTTCCTAAGTAATCTTTAGTATTTAAAATATGAACTTTACATCCAAAAACTTTTAAATAGTTTAGGTTGGGAATTTTATTATAATACATTTCATAAAGAGTTTTAATGTGATATTTGTTAATTAGAATTCTATTTTTGTAACGACCCAACTCCTGGGTACTAGGCTGTGAGTCGGATCGCTACATTAACTACTGGAACTACTGTGCCGTGCTGTGCGGAAAACTAGGTAAAATAAAATTTTCACTGACTGACTCTATTAATCTGATAACTGATGCACCCATGCTGTTATAAGGAAGGATTCAAGACCCTTTCCGGTTGGTGTACATGTGCTAAGGAGAATGCTTGACCTCCCATCTGAGCTAGGAACTCAAACTAACTTCCCAGCTAGCTGCTGATCGATCCACGGATCGATCAATCTTACTGCGATTCTGTGCCCTGCTGGATCGGTCTACGGAACGATCCAGCAGAGGCTGGATCGGTCGGCAGACCGATCCAGGTGTGTCTGGATCGGTCTGCAGACTGGAGGCGCTGAGATGCCTACTGCTCGATGCTGGATCGGTCGGCTGACCGATCCATGCACCTGGAAATTTCCTCCGAGGCTACTGTATCGAGCTGGATCGGTCGGCTGACCGATCCAGGAGGATACAGTAGCATACTGTATCTCGCTGGATCGGTCGGCTGACCGATCCAGTGGAACAGCTCAGACCCTGATCGGTCTGGGCACCGATCAGTGTCTGATTTCACTCGAGAGTTCTGATTTCAGCACTTTGGCGTGCCAAAACATCACACAATAGTTCTAAAACAATGAAGATACATTCTAGCATATAAGTACTAATGTTCTAAACATGATAAGCTAACAAAACATAGTTACTAAGCTAGAACAATTAGTAACAAGACTAAGTATCAAACTAGACATGATAAGTGCTAAACTGAAATAAAAACGTATAGATCCCAAGGATCTTTATTCCAGACCCCTTGCACACACACATCATCGTAGCATCGCCCTCCAGCCTCCGCTAATCCACTTTTCTCTTACCGGTATCTGCAGTATAAGAAAAGTAGTATCTGTAAGCCAATAAGCTTAGTAAGAAACCATCTACCTCACAAAAACATGCAACGATGCGATTATGTTTTTAAAACATGCAGTTTGAAACTAAACTGAGCATGCAAGCATGGCATGGCATGGTATCACACAAAGCATGGCATAACATATATACTGAACATGGCATATTTATAAACTGAGCATGAACTGAACTAGTCATGCATATATCTAAATCTGTACACGAACTCAAATCATGTAAACTGAACCTGAACTGAACTGAACGCTAAATTTGTGTTCTCATCACTGGTTTCAAATTTGAAAACTATACATATAGTAGATGAAAATACTAAACATGTTGTTGGGCCCTGGCAACTGTACTTACTGTGCGCGCATCCCTACGAGACCCGGGATTGCAAGTTCCGAATCCAGCAGGGTTACTAGGTTATCTGAACCTAGGGACGACTGTGGGAGTCCAGCCCATGGATATCTGATCCAAGTACAGTGCCAACTGAATAAAAGTAAAATACTGAATACTGTTTTATTTTACTTTGCTGTTCTAGGTTATCTGAACCTAGAGCTAGGTTATCTGAACCTAGAGGCTACTGTGGGAGCCTACCCAATGGATATCTGATCCATATAGCTGTGATAACTGATAACCAACTGAATAAAAATGTTTCTAATATATTTTACATGCTGTTAGGACGCCTATTGGTGCATCCTTCTGAACTGGGCATTCTACCGAATGCTTGGTGTGCGCTAAAAACACACCCTAAAACTGAGAACTGTAAAATTACTGAACTAACGCCAAAACTAACAAGCGAGAGCGATTATACTGCAGGTGAGGGGTTTCTTACCTCAATCGCAAGGTTTTCTTACGATTCTATTCGCTAGGTGTTTCCGGAAAACTGTCCGCTCGACGAACCGCTTCCGTCCTCGCGTTCCTCTCGCGGAGAAGGACCCTTTTTGTGTTGGAGTCGTCGCCGGGAGATGTTCCCTTGGCCCTTGGGGCTTGGTGTACCGTGCGTGAGGGAGAGGAGAAGGAGGAGTCGGCGTGAGGGCTAGGGTGAGGAATAGGTCACGGTAAAACCAATATAAAATAACCCAAATCCCAACTTAAGTTTATATTTATATTAAGTGGTTCAATGAACCCAACTCTAATATAAATATATTTGGTTCTCCTTCCTTTCAGCACGGCCCTGCTGGGTTCACCGGTTACTAAACTTATCCGTAAACCATAGGTCTCGGGTTCGATTCCCGCCTAAGCTATTTTACGGTTCCAATTATTTTTGCTGCTTCCGCTACTCGGAAAATTTCGGAAAAATATCTAAAAATTCCAGAAAAATCATACTATATTTCTAAAACAAATTCTGGAATTTTTCGGGCTTTACAATCCCCCATACCTTATAAAAAGTTCGTCCTCGAACTTAAAACAATTCTGGGTACTTCTGTCTCATGCTGGCCTCTGTCTCCCAGGTCGCCTCTGCTGCTGTGTGGTTTTGCCAACTGACTTTGACTAATGGCACTTCCTTGTTCCGTAATTTCTTTACTGCTCGGTCTATTATCTGAATAGGCCGACTGTCATAGCTGAGATCATCACGGACCTGTACCATCTGGGGCTCAATCACCTGGGTGGCGTCTGGAATATGCTTCTTCAGCATGGAGACATGAAATATGTTGTGGACGGCTGACATCTCCTGGGGTAGCTCTAGCTCATATGCTACCTTTCCCACTCTCTTCGTGATAAGGTAGGGTCCCACATATCTGGGAGCTAGCTTGCCCTTCTTCCCAAAACGCATGACTCCCTTCATGGGAGCTACTCTGAGGAAAACTGTATCCCCAACTGAAAACTCTAGGGGTCTGCGTCATGTATCAGCGACGGCTCTGTGTTGTCTCTATCCTCTGGCGAATCTGTATGGCTGTGGTATCTTCTACTAGATCTGTCTGAAGCTCTAGCTCTTTCTGCTCACCACTCTCATACCAGAAGATTGATCTGCACCTCCGCCCATAGAGTGCCTCATAAGGTGCCATGCCGATAGTGGCACGATAGCTATTGTATGCAAATTCTGCTAGACTCAGATATTTGCACCAACTTCCCTTGAAATCTAGGGCACAAGCTCGGAGCATATCTTCGAGTACCTGATTCACTCGCTCCGTCTGACCATCTGTCTGAGGATGGAAGGCTGTACTGAATTTTAACTGGGTGCCCATAGCTGACTGTACACACTTCCAGAAGTGTGATGTAAATCTGCTGTCTCTGTCTGATATAATGGTTCGTGGGACTCCATGCAGCCTGACTATCTCCTTGAGATACAACTGAGCTAGTTGCTCCATGGAATAGGATATTCTGATAGCTAAGAAGTGGGCTGATTTAGTCAACCTGTCGACTATTACCCAAATGGCATCAAAACCATTCGTGGTTCTGGGTAACCCCACTATGAAGTCCATAGAGATATCCTCCCACTTCCATTCTGGAATCTGGATCGGCTGCAGAACTCCTCCTGGTCGCTGATGTTCTGCCTTAACCCTCTGACAGGTTAGACAGATGCTGACGTATCTGGCGATATCTCGCTTCATCCCAGGCCACCAAAATCGTTTCTTTAGATCCTGATACATTTTGGTGGAACCAGGATGCATCGCATAGGGAGTCCTGTGAGCCTCGTCTAGAATCTGCTTTCGTAGTTCCTCCTGATCTGGAACACAAAGTCTGTCACCACAGTACACTACCCCACTGGCGGACACTCTGAACTCTCCACTTTCTGATTCTGCTAACCCTTGCTTGATTTTCTGGATTTCAGGAGCTGTCTGGATATCATCAAGCAAGGTAGATGCTAAGGACATTGTGGAAAGCTGCCCAACTATAATTTCGAGACTAAAAGTTGTAATCTCCTTCCTCAGGGGTGGTGACATAGCTGCTAAAGATAATAAGGTAGCACTAGACTTCCTGCTGAGTGCGTCTGCTACCTTATTAGCTTTCCCTGGATGGTAGAGGATATCTATGTCATAATCTTTGACCAGTTCTAACCATCTACGCTGTCGCATATTCAGATCCTTCTGAGTAAAGAAATACTTCAGACTTTGATGATCTGTATACACTCTGCACTGAGCTCCGTACAGATAATGTCTCCAAATCTTGAGAGCGAACACCACTGCTGCAAGCTCAAGGTCGTGAGTAGGATAGTTCCTCTCATAATCCTTGAGTTGTCTGGAGGCATAGGCGATCACCTTGCCCTGCTGCATCAGTACTGCTCCTAATCCCAATTTAGAGGCGTCGCTGTAGATGTCGAAGTTGTCTGTGTTTTCTGGTATAGCTAAAATAGGAGCACTGGTCAATCTCCGTTTTAGTTCACTGAAGCTGTTTTCGCAGTCCTCTGTCCACTGAAATTTCTTGTTCTTCCTGGTGAGAGCTGTCAGTGGGGAGGCTATCCTGGAGAAGTCCTCTACGAATTTCTGTAAGCTTCTGATTTCACCGACGTTCCTGGGTCTCTTCCAGTTACTTACCGCTTCTATCTTGCTGGGATCTACCATAACACCATCCTTGGAGATGATGTGACCTAGGAAGGCTACCTGGTCTAGCCAAAATTCACATTTCGTGAATTTGGCGTACAGCTGGTTTTGCTGAAGGATCTGCAAAACTGTCTTCAGATGCTCTGCATGGTCCTCCTGAGTGCCTGAATAGATAAGAATGTCATCGATGAACACGATGACAAACTTGTCTAAGTATTCTCTGAATACTCTGTTCATGAGGTCCATGAATGTAGCTGGGGCATTTGTCACGCCGAAAGGCATGACTACGAACTCATAATGTCCGTATCTAGTCCTGAAGGCTGTTTTAGGTATATCACCTTCCTTGACTTTAACCTGATGATATCCTGATCTGAGGTCGATTTTAGAGAACACTGTGGCTCCCTTTAACTGGTCAAACAGGTCATCTATCCTGGGAAGAGGGTACCTGTTTTTAATTGTGACCTGGTTCAAAGCACGGTAGTCTATGCATAAGCGCATGCTTCCATCCTTCTTCTTCACGAACAACACAGGTGCTCCCCATGGTGAGTGACTAGGGCGTATGAAACCCTTGTCAAGAAGCTCCTGTAATTGCTCCTGAAGTTCCTTCAGTTCTGCTGGAGCCATGCGGTACGGTGCCTTGGAAATTGGATTTGTGCCGGGAATGAGCTCTATCTCAAATTCAATCTCCCTGTCTGGTGCTAAGCCTGGTAGCTCTTCAGGGAAGACTGCTGGGTAGTCGCAAACGACTCGAACCTCTGATAGCTGTTGGTTCTTGTCCTGGCTGGTGTTGACTACATTTGCTAAAAATCCCATGCATCCTGAATCCAATAGCTGTTGTGCTTTCAATGCTGAGAGAAACTTCCTGGCTTTCCTCTTTGGCTTCCCCGTGTACTCAAACTGTACTCCTGCTTCAGGTTGGAATATGACTTTCTGTTTACGGCACTCTATAGAAGCGCCGTATCTGATCAGAAAATCCATTCCAAAGATGACATCGTAGTCAGTCATTTCTAGCACTATCAGATCACCAAAAAGCTCCCTGTCTGCTATAACGACTGGTACTGCTCTGAGCCAGTGCGTAGACGCCATAATGTCTCCTGAGGGTAGCGTTGTCAGAAACTGACTATTGAGTACTTCTGGAGGTGTTGCTAGTTTCTCGGCAAATGCCCTGGATACATAAGAGTGGGTTGCCCCAGTATCGAATAAGACAGTTGCATTATGCTGAAAAATACTGATCTGACCTGTGACAACTGTCGAGGCATTTGCTACGTCCTCTCTGGTCAGTGAGAAAATCCTGGCATTCGTGGTAGCTGTGGGGGCTTCTAATCTGCCCTGACTGATCTGTGGACCATCTAAGACAGCATACATCTGGTGTAGCTGGGCTGGCTGAGCTCCATACTGTATCGGCTGAGGCTGAGGAAGACTGTTCTTGTTCGGGCACTGCTTAGCCATGTGCCCTTCCTGTCCACATTCAAAACAACCTCGCGTACCCTTGCGGCAAACTCCTGGATGATGTTTCCCACAAGTAGCACACTTGGGATGTCTGGAATGTTTTCCAGCTGGTCCTCCTTTTGGGTCACTGCTTGCCTTGCGTTTCCCCTTCCAGTTGGAGCTATGCCCTTGTTGTTTCTGCTGAGTACCTGAGCCAGCTTGTCCCTTGGGTTCTGTGGAAACCTGCTTCTGCTGGGTGATGCTGTGCTGATAGTGCTCGGTGATCAGAGCACTACTCACCAGCTCCTCTGTGGTTTGTGGCCTATGAACACCACCAGCCACATTCATTGCGATCTCTGGTCTGAGCATCTTCAGCATCAAGCGTACTCGTTCCTTCTCTGAGCTGACTAGTTCTGGACACAGACGGGCCAACCTGTTGAATTTCTTCACGGCCTCCTGAACTGATAGGTTGCCCTGACGAAATTCTGTAAACTCGTCATAGTGTCGGTTCGTGACTTGCATGTGAAAGAATTCCTCGAAGAATTCTTTCTCGAAGTTGACCCATGTCATCTGGTTTACTGGCCACTTCAATTTAATCCGCTCCCACCACATGCGTGCGTCTCCTGTTAAACAGAAGGAGGCACACTTCACCTTTTCGTGCTCTGGCCAGTCTAGAAGCTCCATCGTGCTTTCCAGTGTTTTAAACCATGCCTGAGCATCCCATGGTTCGCTGGTGCCTGAGAAGTTCTCGGGCTTAATTCTCTGCCACTGGATAAGGTAAGCTTCTCTCTTAGCCCCTGCTACTGGGGCTACTGGGACTGGTACTACCTCTGTGATTACTGGAGTCGTGAGGTTCGGTACTGGAGTGACTGGGGGAGTAGTCTGTTGGTTAGCCTTTAAGGAGGCTATCTCCTGCTGCTGTTCAGCTAACTGCTGCTGTAGCTGAGCCACTAGTGCTGTAAGGTCTGGGGGAGGCACTGAACTGCCTGCCTCATGCTGGGGCTCAGCCGCTGCTGCTTTCTTAGCTGGACGTCCTCTTACCATTTTCTAAATAGCAAAGAACATATATATATAACTAGGCTATCATGTTATAGTTAACTACTGGTAACATGTTAAATACTATCACTGTAAACATGAATTAATTAACTACCAACATGCGAGCAAACATGAAAGCACATATAACTGATATGAAAGCTGAAAACAAAACTGAGTGAGAGATGTTCTTACTTGGAAGCTGCAGGTACAATGCTGATGTGTGTGTAGGAAGTATGGAACACTGCTCTGATACCACTCTGTAACGACCCAACTCCTGGGTACTAGGCTGTGAGTCGGATCGCTACATTAACTACTGGAACTACTGTGCCGTACTGTGCGGAAAACTAGGTAAAATAAAATTTTCACTGACTGACTCTATTAATCTGATAACTGATGCACCCATGCTGTTATAAGGAAGGATTCAAGACCCTTTCCGGTTGGTGTACATGTGCTAAGGAGAATGCTTGACCTCCCATCTGAGCTAGGAACTCAAACTAACTTCCCAGCTAGCTGCTGATCGATCCACGGATCGATCAATCTTACTGCGATTCTGTGCCCTGCTGGATCGGTCTACGGAACGATCCAGCAGAGGCTGGATCGGTCGGCAGACCGATCCAGGTGTGTCTGGATCGGTCTGCAGACCGATCCAGGCACCTGGAGGCGCTGAGATGCCTACTGCTCGATGCTGGATCGGTCGGCTGACCGATCCATGCACCTGGAAATTTCCTCCGAGGCTACTGTATCGAGCTGGATCGGTCGGCTGACCGATCCAGTGGAACAGCTCAGACCCTGATCGGTCTGGTGACCGATCCAGTGGAACAGCTCAGACCCTGATCGGTCTGGGCACCGATCAGTGTCTGATTTCACTCGAGAGTTCTGATTTCAGCACTTTGGCGTGCCAAAACATCACACAATAGTTCTAAAACAATGAAGATACATTCTAGCATATAAGTACTAATGTTCTAAACATGATAAGCTAACAAAACATAGTTACTAAGCTAGAACAATTAGTAACAAGACTAAGTATCAAACTAGACATGATAAGTGCTAAACTGAAATAAAAACGTATAGATCCCAAGGATCTTTATTCCAGACCCCTTGCACACACACACATCATCGTAGCATCGCCCTCCAGCCTCCGCTAATCCACTTTTCTTTTACCGGTATCTGCAGTATAAGGAAAGTATCTATAAGCCAATAAGCTTAGTAAGAAACCATCTACCTCACAAAAACATGCAACGATGCGATTATGTTTTTAAAACATGCAGTTTGAAACTAAACTGAGCATGCAAGCATGGCATGGCATGGTATCACACAAAGCATGGCATAACATATATACTGAACATGGCATATTTATAAACTGAGCATGAACTGAACTAGTCATGCATATATCTAAATCTGTACACGAACTCAAATCATGTAAACTGAACCTGAACTGAACTGAACGCTAAATTTGTGTTCTCATCACTGGTTTCAAATTTGAAAACTATACATATAGTAGATGAAAATACTAAACATGCTGTTGGGCCCTGGCAACTGTACTTACTGTGCGCGCATCCCTACGAGACCCGGGATTGCAAGTTCCGAATCCAGCAGGGTTACTAGGTTATCTGAACCTAGGGACGACTGTGGGAGTCCAGCCCATGGATATCTGATCCAAGTACAGTGCCAACTGAATAAAAGTAAAATACTGAATACTGTTTTATTTTACTTTGCTGTTCTAGGTTATCTGAACCTAGAGCTAGGTTATCTGAACCTAGAGGCTACTGTGGGAGCCTACCCAATGGATATCTGATCCATATAGCTGTGATAACTGATAACCAACTGAATAAAAATGTTTCTAATATATTTTACATGCTGTTAGGACGCCTATTGGTGCATCCTTCTGAACTAGGCATTCTACCGAATGCTTGGTGTGCGCTAAAAACACACCCTAAAACTGAGAACTGTAAAATTACTGAACTAACGCCAAAACTAACAAGCGAGAGCGATTATACTGCAGGTGAGGGTTTTCTTACCTCAATCGCAAGGTTTTCTTACGATTCTATTCGCTAGGTGTTTCCGGAAAACTGTCCGCTCGACGAACCGCTTCCGTCCTCGCGTTCCTCTCGCGGAGAAGGACCCTTTTTGGGTTGGAGTCATCGCCGGGAGATGTTCCCTTGGCCCTTGGGGCTTGGTGTACCGTGCGTGAGGGAGAGGAGAAGGAGGAGTCGGCGTGAGGGCTAGGGTGAGGAATAGGTCACGGTAAAACCAATATAAAATAACCTAAATCCCAACTTAAGTTTATATTTATATTAAGTGGTTCAATGAACCCAACTCTAATATAAATATATTTGGTTCTCCTTCCTTTCAGAACGGCCCTGCTGGGTTCACCGGTTACTAAACTTATCCGTAAACCATAGGTCTCGGGTTCGATTCCCACCTAAGCTATTTTACGGTTCCAATTATTTTTGCTGCTTCCGCTACTCGGAAAATTCCGGAAAAATATCTAAAAATTCCAGAAAAATCATACTATATTTCTAAAACAAATTCTGGAATTTTTCGGGCTTTACAATTTTGAATATAATTTGCTGTATTTATGGCTTCGGCCCAAAATTGATTATTTAAGTTATATTCATTTAGCATGGTTCTAGCGGCTTCTTATAGGGTTCTATTTTTACATTCCCCTAGACCATTTTGTTGGGGGGTTCTAGGAAATGAAAATTCATGTTGGTATCCATTGATTTTATAGAATTGGGTAAACCTATGATTTTCAAATTCCCCCATGATCACTTCTTATTCTTTTAATTTTAGTATCTTTTTCATTTTCTGTTAATTTGCAAAAATTACTGAACTCTTCAAAAGTTTCATCTTTTGTTTTTAGAAATTTTACCCAGGTAAACCTAGAGTAGTCATCAATTATAACTAAGCAATACTGGTTCTTGATTAGTGACTTGGCTCCATGTGAATCAAATAGGTCAAGGTGAAGGAGCTCAAGTAAAGAGTTAGTTCTTTCTAGATTTGTTGATTTATGGGTTGACTTGGTTTGTTTTCCTTGTTGACAAGCATTATAGATTGAGTTTTCAATAAATTTTAATTTGGGCAAACCTTTAACTAGACCATTTTGACTCATTTTTGAAATGAGTCTGGTGTGAGTGTGACCCAGTCTTCTGTGCCAAAAGTCAGTTTCCTCCTCTTGTGTTAGAAAACACTTTATTGAGGAAGTGGGTAGATCAATTGAGTACATGTTATTTTTCCTAAGCCCTTTAAGTGTGATTTCAGGGTTTTCAATATTTTTAACTAAACAACTAGATTTGTCAAAGGTAACTAAGTATCCACTGTCACACAATTGGCTTATACTTAGAAGATTAAAATTGAAGTTTTCAACTAGTAGAACTTTTCGAATAATAAAATCGGAACTAAGTTCGAAGTTACCTCTTCCGATTATCTTAAGTTTGTCGTCGTTGCCGAATGCAACAAACCCTAAATTCTTTAGTTTGAGCTTTGTGAACTTTAATTTATCTCCAGTCATGTGTCTGGAGCATCCACTATCTAACATCCACTGATCCAATTCTTTATGTTCCTACACATAAATTGTTTGAATTAGACTCTATTTGATGAAAAGAAAGTGAAGTGATTAAGTTTGAGTTTGAATTTGATTGAAACATAAGTGTAACACTAGGTTAATTTTAAATGTTAACTCCATTTTTGATTAATGATGAATTTTAAAAACTATTTATTTTTTTTTAAAAAATTGTGATATGAGTTTAATTAATTTTAAGTTAACACATATTTTAGGTTAATTAAGTTTTGACAAAACACAAAATAATTTTAAGTTAATTAAGTTCAAAAATAATTTTAAGTTAATTAATTTAAAAAATAATTTCAAGTTAATAAATTTGAAAATTAATTTTAAAAGACTTTTTCAGATTTAGTTTTAAAAGATTTTTTTTTAAAAGATTTTTTAAAAGATTTTTCAAATAATTTTGAAATTAAGTTTTAAAAGATTTTTTAAAATGATTTAAAAGATTTTTCAAATAATTAAGTTTTAAATGATTTTTCAAATGATTTTGAAATTAAGTTTTAAAAGATTTTTAAATTTGAAATGATTTTGAAATTGATTTTAAATCATTTTGAAATTGATTTTGAAAGTGATTTTAAATAATTTTGAAATTGATTTTGTAAATAAATAAGTTTGAAATTGATTTTGAAAATAAGTAATTTTGAAATTGATTTTTAAAAGATTTTTAAATAATTTTGAAATTGATTTTGTAAATAATTTTGAAATTGATTTTTAAAAAAAATTTAAATTGATTTTGAAAGTGATTTTTAAATCATTTTTAAATTTATTTTAAAACTAAGTTCATTTGAAAAAATAATATAAATTACAAATTAAATTTTCAATTTGAATTTCAAATTTAATTCTCTTTTAAATTTCTATTCTTTAGTCATCTCACCCGATCTCAATTTTCAATCAGGTAATCCTATCATTGTTGTGAGATGAATTGAGGTTCAATTTTAGGGTTTAGTTTAACTTTGTGTTAGATTCAGGTTTAGCTTTGGGTTCAACAAGTAGACATTCTTTGGATAAACTTTTGGGCTATGGTGAGTCACAAGGACATCATTAAAGTAACCATGCCTTTGAATAGTCATACCCATTGAACTTAGTACAAAACCTTGGTCTAACTGGTTAGGATCCATAAAGGGTAGCTTCGGTCAATTCCACTTAGCCAAATGCATCAGGTCGAAGTCATATCTTCCTAGACATGCGATGACTAAGTTTCCCCAACGTACTATCATCCAATACTTCACCAGTACCGTGGGTCAAGTTAAACCTAACTCCTTTTAATCTAACCTTAATTACCCTGTCGGGTAGTCTACTCTTGTTTACCCATTTCGGGTAGATTAAGTTCGGTTACCCAGTCGGGTAATTTAGTTGGGGGTGCTAGCTATTCTGGATCCTCCTTCTAATTTTTATTTGATTTAAGTTGAATTTGAATTAATTTCGAATTGAATTTAATTGAATTTTGAAATTTGAATTTAATTTCGAATTGAATTTAATTTAATTTTGAATTTTGAATTCAAATTTTAATTGAATTTTGAATTTTAAATTTTAAATTCAATTTTGAATTGAATTTAATTGAATTTTGAATTTTGAATTCGAATTTTAATTGAATTTTGAATTTTTGAATTTTAATTTAATTTCGAATTTTTAATTAATTTTTAATTTTTTAATGAATTTTTAATTTTTAATGAATTTTTAATTTAAGTTCGTTTTATTAATATCATTTTTCTTTTTGCTCCCCCTAGATCGTAGCCTCGATATGGTCTATCGAGATAGTGTATTTGATCCTTCGGGATCCAATATTGACCAAGTCCAACTTGATTAATCAATTTGGACTTGGGGACCCATGCTTGGACTGTTTTTCTATTTGTTCTTTCTACAAGAGATAAGTAAGACTTATATTTTCTTTTTGGTTTAAATCCTAAACTAGTTCTATTGTAAACGGCTCTTTGTGTCCCAAAAATTAGGTCAAGATTCTTGGAACCTAAAGAAAACCGTTCCAGTGTTTTCTCCAGATCCTTGACTTGAGTTTTCAGGCTGGAATTCTCTTCCTAAAGTTTTTGGGCTTGAGTTGAGTTTCCAGTCTGAACTGGTTCAGTCAAAGATTCGGAGTTAGTCACTTCTTTAAGGACAGCTACTTCCTTTAGAAGTGACTTAATTTTAAGATATGATTTAGCTAACTTTCGCAATAAATAATTAACTAGATTATTAAGTCTAGAAATACTCACAGCGGGGTCTGGCCCTTCGGAAATGGATACGGATCCGTGGATTCGCTCGGACTCGGCCTCCGACTCGCTCTCGCTCTCGGACACGTCGATCTGGTCCCGGGCCATTAGTGCTAGGAGACTCGTCTGATCGAGTTCGTCGTCGGTATCTTCTTCTGAGATTCGTCCCATGTCGCCTTCAGGGCCTTCTTCTTTCGCTTCTTTGCATCCTTCAGACTTGGGCAGTTGGCCTTGATGTGGCCCTTCTGGTTACATCCGTAGCAGGTAACCTCGAACTTACCCTTCGAACTCGATTGAACCTCCTTGGATTGTACTGCCTTCTTTAGATCTCTCTTGTTGAAGCCCGTCTTCTTCTTGTAGAGCTTCTTTACGAGGTTTATGAGCTCGGTTGTTAATTCATCGTCTTCATCGTCTGAGTCAGGTTCTTCTTCCGACTCCGGTTCAGTTCTTCGTCGTGATCTCGGTTCGTGTGTTCGACTGGTACCTGCAACCAAAGCAATCCCCTTCTCGGTTGGCTGTGCATTAGTCTGCTCATGAAGTTCGAATTCCGAAAACAATTCATCTAATTTAATACAAGATAGATCCTTAGAGACTTTGTAGACATCTACCATTGATGCCCATAATGTACTCCTTGGAAACTAGTTAAGAGCGTACCTTATGATATCCCTATTTTCTACCTTCTGCCCGATTCCGTGGAGGGAGTTGAGGATATCTTGAATTCTTGCGTGCAGTGAACTCGTCGTCTCACCTTCCTGCATTTTTAGATTATACAATTTATTAAGCAATAGATCTCTCTTACTTACCTTAGTGTCGGAGGTGCCCTCGTGGAGTTCGATCAGCTTCTCCCAGAGCTCCTTTGCTGATGTGAACGGACCAACTCGATTGAGCTCCTCCTTGGTCAGTCCACACTGGAGGGTGTAGGTCACTTTAGCATCAGCTTCCACCTTCTTGATTGTGGTCGGTTCCCATTTTTCACAGGATGTCGATTTGTCATCTTCGTCAGATGGGAGTTGTAGTTCAGTCTTGACGATCATCCACGTATCGAACTGAGTCTTGAGGAAGGTTTCCATTCGCCCCTTCCAATATCCGAAGTCTTCTCCGGAGAAGAGTGGGGGCGAATAGTGCTGAAATCTTCTTGTTGGGCCATTAAAAATCTGAACGACAAAAACAATAAAATTGGTTCCAAGACTGGGTCTTGGATTAGCAGTGCGGGAGAAATTTAAAAGAAAACGTACTCGAGTGGTGTTGCACCAACTTCGAGCAAAAACTGATTCGTGAAAAGAATTAGAATATAGCTATAAAGCTAAATTCTAATTGACTCCGAAAAATCTGAAAATACCACGAAAATTTGTTTTGAAAGGTGGTTGCACCGATTCAAAACGACCCCACTCTGATAACAATTGTTGGATCGAGACGCGCTAGAGGGGAGGTGAATAGCGCTCGTGACTTTCACTCGGTTCGGAATCGTAAATCGTTCGATTAAATACTTGAGTAACGCAGTGGAATAAAAAAGGAAAGCAACACAAACACGAGGGTATTTACTTCGTTCGGAGCCGAGCTCGACTCCTACTCGAAGGTCCGCGATCCTTGATCGCTTACCGTGGGCAACAACTAATAGCTCAAATAGAATTACAAATGAAGTACAATAATCAATAAGAAATGATTAAATTATACCGACGACAATATGAATAACCGAATATTGGGAGCTCCGGGTCGTCGGGGGGTCGTCGCAGCACTTCGGGATCGTGTCGTTAGCAGCTAGTCGCAGAAGGATTGCTTGGAATGAGTTGTTCTGAGCTGCTGGTCGAGACCCTCTTATAAAGGGTGTTCAAGGCGCCTTGAAAGCCATCCAAGGCGCCTCCATGATGACCGAGTCACACGCTGAGATAGGGGCTGAACTGGTCGAACCTTATCAGGTTCAAGGCGCCTTCATGCTTCCTCAAGGCGCCTCCATCCACCAGTCCAAGGCACCTTGAGCTTCCTTCAAGGCGCCTTCAAGCCTGCTTCGCAGTCACCTCACCTTTTGCACCCGAGTCGCCTCCAAGCTCCATGGAGGCGCCTCAGACACTGTTTATCTGAGGCTTAACCTTGTTCTTTCGTACCTGCAAGACATGTTAGATCCAAAACACAAACATATCCTGCAAAACAAAAGTTAGCACATATAATATCATAAATATGAAGTTTGACAGTCATCGGACTGTCCGGGTCTGACTTCGGATTTCCGACCGGAAACCCTAGGTCGACCCGACGCCTACTGTTCCCTCTACGAGGAACGCGTCCTCACCTACTCCACTCAGGAGATTTACCTGTTGTCAGTGCGATCCTCCAGATCGACTGGACTTTTGCTCGGTTCTCGATGCTTCCGGATTTTCTGCTGGACTTCCGCTTCCCGGCTGGTCCAATCTTTCACCTGGTTCGCGACACCAGGACTTTCCACCTAGGGTTAACCCCCCCCCCCCTCAAGGACTTTTGCCTGAAGCACTCAACCCACCAAGACTTTCCAAATAGGGTTATCACCCCCTATGACCTAGGGTTACCACCCCCTAGGGTTTTCACCTGCCTAACCACAGTTAGGACTTTCCTGAAACACTCAGTCAAGCACGTTAAGTCACAACATACCTTAACTTTGAATCCTTTGTCATTATCAAAACTTAGGTTCGATCGTCGGATGCTTCCCGCACCAACAATCTCCCCCTTTTTGATTATGGCAACCCAAATTCAAAGTTAAGTAAAACAAATGCATAAATATATTAAAAGGTTTTAAGTGAGCAAGCTTAAGTATATAAATTCAAATAAAAGTATAACTTAAGTTAACACTTAAACTTTGTGAAGCTCCCCCTTAATACAGGGCTTCCTTTTACTTTTGAATTTCCTACTCTCCCCCTTTGCCATTTATCAAAAAATAAGCCAGTTGAAAGCAAGTTTTAAGTTTCTAGAAAAAACAGATTTAGTCTTTGAAAGAAAAATGCTTGTGTATCACTTAGCTTATAATAAAATTTTACTGGAAAAATTGTTAGTTAAGGGAGAAAGAGGACTTAAAAAAAAATATTTTTCTCCTAAGTTAAAAAGGCTAATTTATGAATGACTTTAGCCTCTTTTTAAACTTAGTTGGTTTTAGAAAAGACATTTAATGAATTTAGAAAAAACTTAGCTAGACTTTAAAGAACTTTTGGAGCTAAATTATGTTTAATGAAATTTGAAGTCTTATTTTAATTAGCAAAAATCTTTTGAAAGTCATGAGTTAAATTTTGCAAATAGAGAAATATGCTTTTAATACTTTTAGCTAAGTATAGAATGAGTCTAAGAGGGAACTTAGAAAAGTATTTTAGCACTTAGAGTTAAAATTTATAAAGGTGGCTAAGTTTGAGAGAGTTTGAAAGTTGCTATTGAGTCACTTAGCTAAGCCTTTTACAAACATTGAAAATGTAGTTTGTAACGACCACCCTTCTTAACTATACTATTACTCTCTAAGGATGACCGTTACTTAACTACTAACTCTATTTAACCGGTGTGATCGAAACCACGAGGAATCTCTACCGAAAAATTTCGACAGAGTCTCCCCTGTACCGGTGACTATAATCATTAATACATAACATAATATACACAGCCACAGGCGGCTGGAACATTTATCAAACACCCACGCAGTTAACTAAGTATCAAACACACAAATATCTAATTACTAAACTGAACTCAAATGTTTACAATAACTAAAATGCGGAAGCTAAAAAAAAGAATAAGGAAAGAAGACTAAAGGAACTCCTTTCTAGTCCCAAGGCTTCCATAGTCCTGACATCACACATCCTTCGAGCACCTCCTTGTCGCCTTCTTTTCTATATCTTTTCCTTTCCTGAATCTGCAGTAAGAGGAAGTGTAGTCTATAAGCAAAATTTACTTAGTAAGCGCTATCTAACTCACAAAATCTCGATATGCATGAGGATATACTGAAATCTAAAACTGAATGCTCAAAAGGAAAACTACTCATGCTCATCTACTAGTAAAAGAAACATACTGAAAGACTAAACATGTAAAGCAAAGCTATACAATCATGCTAGCATAAAGAAAGCTAAACTTACTGAATTCTAAACATCTTCTGGATCTTATTTCACTTGCTTTTAGACTTATTATTTAATACTTATGTGAAACTTCTTTTACTTGTTCAAAAACTTATACTTATAATACTTCAAAATAATAATCAACTTCTTCTTGGGCCCAGGTGTAGTACCATCTTATGCGCGTTCCCTAATAGGTTGGGGTAGCGAGCCACCAATCCTAAAAGAGCAGACCTCGGTCTACCAAGGCCAAGACCTCAGAATTGGACACTTGGATTTGTTTAACGACAACCTCGGAAGTCGGGTACTAGCCTCTTCTTAAAAGTAAAATACTTATAATCTTAATTACTTCTTCTTTTAATGCCTTGGCATTTTAATAGGCACCTTGTGTGCCAAAATCCCTAAAGTCTTGACTTTTGGGATCTACTTAAGGCCTCGGCCTTTTCTTTCTTTTCTTTATCTTTCTTATACTTTTCTTATAAAAGAATGCTTCTTACAAAACTGAAATGTTTAAACAAATTCTAACACTGCAATGCTTAAACAAAAATCCGCATACAAAGCTTAACATAAATCTGCATGCTAAGCTTAACTAAAAACTGCATATTAAGCTTATCTAAAATCTGCATACTAAGCTTATCTAAAATCTGCATACTATGCTACTAAAATTCTGCTTATTAATACTTTATAGAATCTACATTGATCAACATGTAAATCTCTTTTCTCATCTTCTAAACTAAACTTCTATTCTGAACTTATTACTTGCATAACTAAATCATCACATACTTCTCACTTTTAGACTAAACTAACCTCAATAATCGGTACAGGAATTATCTTCCTAAATATGGAACCCACTTGATCTCCTGAATAAACTAGTATAACAGAATGTTATATCTTACAGACATCTGATTATATGTAGTGAAACCCCATTGAAATAAATCATATGACCTTCTACTCAGCAACTCTAATGCATGGACTCTTAATCTAGAAAACATAGCTTCAAGTTGTCCATCTGCTTCAAACCTTTTCAAAGCATAATCGATATCCTGCAAACAAAAGGATTAGGTTCTCTTCACTCTTCTTAATCTGCTGATTTAGTTCTAAAATCTCCATCAAAATACCAATCATCAAGCTAAATCCACCGACAGAATCTGTCCAAGATTTTGGAAGCTCTAAAAAGAACAAAACCTCCAACCATTGAATCTTAACCTACCAATAATCTGTACCTTCCACATTAATTCCAACCCAGCAAAACTTAAGGAAAGGATGCAGCAAATGCTAACAAAACTGGAAGGCTAAAACTGTGATACTAATTAAGGTAACAAGGAGATCTAAGTTTGATACCATGTAAAACCTAAGTAAAACTTACACTTGATACACTTACTCATTCTAAATTAATCCTTACTAAGCAGAGCACAAGGAAAATTGCTGCTGTTATCACAAAAATTAATACCGTGATGTACTAAAACATGCACCCAATGAATCTACACAATCTAATTCTTCTAACTACGCATAGCATAAAGAAAAGTTGCTCAATAATCCATACCATTACAGGTTCATCGATTAGCAGCAAAAAATTTCGAAACTTGCAAGGCTCAAATGATCCGAAAACAGAGAAAGCAAGGAAACTCATGCAAATTTTCGGGAACAAGGAGAAAATCAAGGATTAAATGTCGGAGCTATCTTACTGCAGGTGAGTAGCAACTTACCGGCGATTCTTGGACTTACAACCGAAGGAGAGGAAGGTCTAGGGTTTCAAAGCTTGAAAACTTGCGGCTTCTTCTTGTGCCCGCGCTGACCTTGCCGAGAGAAGTTCGGCTTAGTGAAGGATCCGTGGAGGAGAGAGCTCGCCGGCGCCGGAGACCAAACCTGGTTTCTTCTTCGTTTCCGCCGCGAGAGAGGAGAAGAGTCGCCGCTCGCGTCGGGAGAGGAAGGGTGAGGAAAGAATTTAGGTTTCGTAATTAATCCCTAAGTTCTTCCTTTTAATACTCTAAGGTTTCTGTTAACTAGTACTACTTAAATATATTTCGATATAATTTTAGTTAAGAAAAGTTCGGCTGGTCTGTTGGTGGGTTGCGTTCTGCTTAAAGCCCAACTCGTGGGTTCAAATCCTAGCTGCAACCATTTTATTTCCTATTATTTTACTGTTCCTAACTACTACTTAAATATATATCGCTCCATATATGATTAAAAAACACCTGTAGACCAGATGGTTGAGCTGAGTTCGTTAAGACTTGGGTTCGGGTCCGTGATCTTGGGTTCAAAACCCGGCTTCAACATATATTATTTTTTTTTCTTTTACTTCTTCCTCTTGGTAAAATTACCAAACGAACTCCAAAAATTACATAAAAATACTCTATAAATTCCTAAAAATCTCTATAATTTTTCTAAAACATTTCTAGATTTTAATAAGGTCTTTTAGAACTCTAAATCATGAAATTTGGGGTGTTCCATAGTTTCAGTTTAGAAGGGTACTTAGTTTGAAAAACTTAATTTTGAAAATTAAGAGTAAGTATTTATTAAATATTAGGACGAAGAGGGAGTAACTAAATATTTAATTTATGTTCAAGTTTTGTTGGTCCTTAAGTCCAAGCATGAGTCAAGTTAAATAGCAATCAAATTATCTAATTAGTTTTGATCATGTATCAGAGCCCTAAAGTATAAGCATGCTTCAAATATCTCCTTTTTCTTCACCAACTGTCTAACCTTTAGCTACATACTGATTTTCTAGAGGACAGCAGCTTTCACTTGGTTAGTCAAGTCAAGTCAAGTCATTTAGTCCAGTTAGATTTGACTAATGCTGGAAGACTTGACTTGATTACTGTTAATAAAGTATTTAACACCCAGACTCATATTGATGCAAAGAAATAAGTATTCTTGAGTCCAGGCTGTACCCTATGCATCTCACACCATTCTATGTTTTTCAAACACAAGCAAGGTATACCTAGGTGTTTGTGAGATGCTCTGGCTTAAATCTAGGGGAACATGATTTCTAGGGGGAAAGCCTAAACTAAGTCCAACTAAGAAAATGAGATTTTAAAAACATTATTTTTCCTATAATTTTCAAGAACAATCTAAAAGTGGTTTTTGAAATTATACTCACAGTTTTGAAATAAGACAATGAATTTTGAAAATTAATATCTATTCTACCCAGCACATTCCTATTTGTCTTCTAAGTGCACTGAACTCAAGTTCAGGTAAGGGTTTTGTGAAAATGTCAGCTAGATTTGATTTGGACTCAACATAGTTGAGTGCAAGTTCACCTTTAGCTACATGATCCCTTACAAAGTGGTGTTTTACCTCTATATGTTTAGTTCTAGAGTGGTGAATTGGATTTTTAGTTAGATTAATTGAGTTTATATTATCAATTAAGATTTTTGTATTTTTGTATTCTAATTGATAGTCTTTTAAGGTATGCATCATCCACAAAAGTTGAGAGGCACACTCTCCTAGGGCTATGTTTTCAGCTTCAGTGGTGGATAGAGTAACATAATGTTGCTTTCTGCTTGACCAACTTACTAGGCACTGACCTAGGATTTGGCAACTACCACTTGTACTTTTTCTGTCTAATTTACACCCGGCATAGTCTGAGTCAGAATAGCCAAATAGGTCAAAGGTGCTAGTTCTAGGGTACCAAAGTCCTATATTGAGGGTGCCTTTTATATATCGAAGTATTCTTTTAACATATGTTAGATGTGATTCTTTTACACAAGATTGGTATCTTGCGCACATACCAACTGCAAATATTATATCTGGTCGACTTGCAGTTAGGTAGAGTAGGCTTCCTATTATACTTCTATAGTACTTTGGAACTACTGATTTTCCTTCTGGGTTAGAATCAATGTTGATGTTAGTGGCCATTGGGGTATTTATGATTTTTGAATTTTCCATGCCAAATTTTTTAATTAGTTCTTTAGCATATTTAGTTTGGTAAATATAGATTCCATCTTTAGTTTGTTTAATTTGTAAACCTAAGAAAAAATTTAGTTCTCCAACCATACTCATTTCAAACTCATTTTCCATTAATTTAACGAATTCTTTTAGAAATTTAGAGTTAGTTGAGCCAAAAATTATATCATCAACATAGATTTGGGCTATGAAGATGTCTTTTTCTATAGTTTTTACAAATAGAGTTGGATCTATGTGACCTTGGTTAAAGCCTTTGGATGTTAAGTAATTAGATAGTCGTTCATACCATGCTCTAGGAGCTTGTTTAAGTCCATATAAGGCCTTTTTTAATTTAAATACATGATTAGGGTAGTCTAGGTCCTCAAATCCTGGGGGTTGGTTTACATAGACCTCTTCCTTAATGAATCCATTTAGGAACGCGGATTTTACATTCATTTGGTATAACTTAAACCCTTTATGTGCTGCATAGGCTAACAACATTCTAATGGATTCAAGTCTAGCTACTGGTGCATAGGTTTCGTCGTAGTCTAAACCCTCAATTTGACTAAATCCTTTGGCTACTAGTCTAGCCTTGTTTCTAACTATTTCACCCTGATCATCCAATTTGTTCCTAAATACCCATTTGGTGTCAATTATGGACTTATCTATGGGTTTAGGTATAAGTTCCCAGACTTGGTTTCTTTCGAATTGTGCTAGCTCTTCCTGCATAGCAATGATCCAGTCTGGGTCGTGTAGGGCTTCTTCTATAGTCTTAGGCTCAATCTTTGAAATAAGGGCAATCTGACTCAGGTTCCAATACGAGGATCTAATTCTGACTTCTAGGTTTGGATCACCCAAAATTTGGTCAGGTGGGTGAGTGGTACTTGCTCTAGTTGGTCTTATATTTGGGTCAGAAATTGGTTCCTCTGGTTTATTAGTGTTGGGATGAATTTCATCGTCTTCAATAATTCTTGGATTAATGGCAACATTTTCATTTAAGTTAGGTAGATTATTTTCTTCTTCAAATATCATATTAGTTGTTTCTTCAACTTTTAGGGTATTTTGGTTATAGACGCTATAGGCCGTAC
The DNA here is from genome assembly GCF_018446385.1 of Zingiber officinale. Taxonomy (NCBI): domain Eukaryota; kingdom Viridiplantae; phylum Streptophyta; class Magnoliopsida; order Zingiberales; family Zingiberaceae; genus Zingiber; species Zingiber officinale. The sequence goes on along the minus strand of NC_056003.1, from coordinate 74,689,109 downwards.
TAGTTGTGGAGTACCCTAAAAAGATTCCTTGGTTTGATTTGGGTGTAAATTTTCCTAAGTAAACTTTAGTATTTAAAATATGAACTTTACATCCAAAAACTTTTAAATAGTTTAGGTTGGGAATTTTATTATAATACATTTCATAAGGAGTATTATTGTGATATTTGTTAATTAGAATTCTATTTTGAATATAATTTGCTGTATTTATGGCTTCGGCCCAAAATTGATGATTTAAGTTATATTCATTTAGCATGGTTCTAGCGGCTTCTTGTAGGGTTCTATTTTTACGTTCCACTAGACCGTTTTGTTGGGGGGTTCTAGGACATGAAAATTCATGTTGGTATCCATTGATTTTATAGAATTGGGTAAACCTATGATTTTCAAATCCCCCCCCCCCCTGATCACTTCTTATTCTTTTAATTTTAGTATCTTTTTCATTTTCTGTTAATTTTCAAAAATTACTGAACTCTTCAAAAGTTTCATCTTTTGTTTTTAGAAATTTTACCCAGGTAAACCTAGAGTAGTCATCAATTATAGCTAAGCAATACTGGTTCTTGCTTAGTGACTTGGCTCCATGTGAATCAAATAGGTCAAGGTGAAGGAGCTCAAGTAAAGAGTTAGTTCTGTAACGACCACCCTTCTTACTACTACTACTCTCTAAGGATGGTCGTTACTTAACTACTAACTCTACTTAACCGGTATGATTAAAAATCACATGGAAACCCTACCGAAAAATTTCGGCAAAATCTCCCCTGTACCGGTGACCTTAAACTGACATACATAACATAATATACACAGTCACAGGCGGCTAGAACACATATCAAACACACAAAAGGAATAACATCACCACGCAGTTTAATGAAATCAAATCATGCAAGTAATGAATAGCGGAAACAAAATAAAAACATACAATTAACTAATAGCGGAAGACTAAATGACTCATCTAATACATTCTTAATAAATGACAATCTTAATAAATTCTTAAACTAAGTCCCAAGGCTTCCATAGTCCTGGCATCACACACCATCCGCGCCACCTTGTCGCCTTCCTTTCTATATCTTTTCCTTTCCTGTATCTGCAGTAAGAGGAAGTGTAGTCTATAAGCAAAATTTGCTTAGTAAGCGCTATCTAACTCACAAAATCTCGATATGCATGAGGATATACTGAAATCTAAAACTGAATGCTCAAAAGGAAATCTACTCATGCTCATCTACTAGTGAAAGAAACATACTGAAAGGCTAAACATGTAAAGTAAATCTATACAATCATGCTAGCATAAAGAACTAAACTTACTGAATTCTAAATACCTTCTGAATCTTATTTCACTTGCTTAAAGACTTATTCTTTAATACTTTATACTTATGTAAAACTTGCTTTACTTGTTCAAAAACTTATACTTGTAATACTTCAAAATAATAATCAACTTCTCTTGGGCCCGGTAACTGTACTTACTATGCGCGCATCCCTAACTAGACCCGAGATAGCTGGTCCCGAATCTAGTAGGATTTGCTAGGTTATCTAAACCTAGGGACCGACTATGGGAGCCCAGCCCAAGGACTACTGAGAGTCCTGCATACTAGGTTATCTAAACCTAGGGACCGACTATGGGAGCTCAGCCCAAGGACTACTGAGAGTCCTGCATACTAGGTTATCTAAACCTAGGGACCGACTATGGGAGCCCAGCCCAAGGACTACTGAAAGTCCAGTACAGTGCCACTGATAAAAGTAAAATACTTGTTATCTTTTACTACTTCTATATAATGCATCGGCATTTTAATAAGCACCTTGTGTGTCAAAATCCCTAAAGTCTTGACTTTGGGATCTACTTAAGGCCTTGGCCTTTTTCTTTCTTTTCTTTATCTGTCTTATACTTGTTAATACTTCTAAAAGAATTTAATAGAACTCTTATTTTTCCACTAGAATACATGGTTGTTCATACTTGTTAAAAATAGCCAATGAAAACTAGAAAATCTGCATATCATATAAGCTTAAACTACATCTAAAACTTGTTGGAATTAAAATCTTAAATCTTGCTACAACAGAGATAAAAGAAAGAGAGCAAAGAATACATGCTACCCAATAATCTCTAGCTATTCCACTGCTGTATAATGAAATCCAAAGCAAAGAAAACAAAATACACTAGCTGTACGGAAAATCCAAAGCATGGAAAACAAATCTGACTTCTTCAAGTATGCTACAACAAAATTAAATAAAGGAAACCACATCTGAATTCCTTAAGCTTGCTACGTCATAATTAGAACAAGGAAAGCAAATCTGAGATTTACACTTGAACATACTAAGAGTGAATACTTAAACAAATGATTTTGCATATTATAACTAACGAAAATCTGCATGCTACATAACCAAAAATCTGCTCTACTACCCATTGAAAAATCTACACTACTACAAACTAATTTCTGCTATATGATTTAAACTTTAGCTTAAGCACAACTAATCATGCATAGTTATTCTCTTAAATCCTTTACGTGATCTATTCGGACTCACTAACAGTGCATGCGCAATTTAACCATCCTAAGGAGACATTGGAAGGAAAAAGAGATTTTCTTAAATAGTCCAGATTCTAACTCTCACAATTCTTCTCAAGTTGATGTCAAATGAATGGTTGCACAGGGCCGTTGACACCCAGAAATACTAGCAACACTTCACTAATCCAACTCCAGAACAAATAACAAGCCATCAAAACTTAAGCTAGCACACATCGAAAGCTTCAACTACAGATCATAGAATCAAATCCGGGTTTGCTACAAGCTCCAAGAGGGGTTGTTCCATGTAACGACCACCCTTCTTACTACTACTACTCTCTAAGGATGACTGTTACTTAACTACTAACTCTACTTAACCGGTATGATTAAAAATCACATGGAAACCCTACCGAAAAATTCTGGCAGAGTCTCCCCTGTACCGGTGACCTTATTCAACAATACATGCAATATATACTCAGCCACAAGCGGCTGGAACACATATCAATCAACCACGCAGTATAATAAATCCAAAATAAAGAAAACAACACAAGAAATCATCACACAATATTACAATTCCTCTACTACGTCCTAATCATATCAAAATAACAAATACTATCTCAAATACTCCTAACATAGCAAAAGACAATAAAAAAACTAAACTAAAACTTCTTTCCTAGTCCCAAGGCTTCCATAGTCCTGGCATCACACATCCATCTGCACCTCCTTGTCGCCTTCCTTTCTATATCTTTTCCTGTATCTGCAGTAAGAGGAAGTGTAGTCTATAAGCAAAATTTGCTTAGTAAGCGCTATCTAACTCATAAAATCTCGATCTGCATGTATATAAATAAAAACATGCTAAAACTGAATGCTAACATGTAAAACTACTCACGCTCATACATAGCAAAGGAATCATACTAACTGAAATACTAAACATGTATAGCTAATCATGCTCATAAATAGCAAAGAACAGTAAACTAACTCATGCTCTTCTATTAGTAAAGAAACATACTGAAGGGCTAAACATGTAAGGCAAGTCTATACTATCATGCTTGCATAAAGAACTAAGCTTACTGAATTCTAAACACCTTCTGAATCTTATTTCACTTGTTTAAAGACTTATTCTTTAAATACTTTATACTTATGTAAAACTTTCAGAAACTTATACTTATAATACTTCAAAATAATAATCAACTTCTCTTGGGCCCGACAACTGTGCTTTTACTTTTGTAACGACCCAACCCATTCGGCGGCCCATTTGGCGACCCTATGGTCGTCGACCGTCGACCGTCGGCCGAGCCGTTACTACTAGGTTATCTGAACCTAGGGACGACTATGGGAGCCCAGCCCAAGGACAGAGAGTCCAACACAGTGCCACTGATAAAAGTAAAATACTTGTTATCTTTTAATACTTCTATATAATGCCTCGGCATTTTCTTTAGCACCTTGTGTGCCAAAATCCCTAAAGTCTTGACTTTGAGATCTACTTAAGGCCTTGGCCTTTTTCTTTCTTTTCTTTATCTTTCTTATATTTTTCTTAAACTCTTAAAAAGAATACAAGCAGGCTACAACAGAATCAAATCAAAGGAAAGAAAATCTGACTTCTATAAGCATGCTATATTAGAGACAAATCAAAAGAAAGCATATCTAACTTCTTCAAACATGCTACAACAGATTTAAAACAAAGGAAACAATTCTGAAATCTTTAAGCATGCTAAAATGAAAGCTGTTCAGATTTGTTATAATGCAAAGGAAACCCAAAACTGCAACGTGAACTGACATAGCTGTTCCTACTCATTGGAGCTACATAAACTTGAAATCTACATGCATAAAACTAATAAGGAAGGATCTGTATCAAAACTAAGCAATGGAAATGCTAACAGCATAAAACAACTCTACTACATGCTTATTTAGAAACCTATTCCTACACATGGCAGCAAAGAAGAGAACAACCAAAACTGAGATACTACATGTATATAAGCATTTCTATTCATTGCAATGACCACAACATGAAACTACATGCTCAAAGAAAGATCTAAACCGTTCCATGTTCATTGCCATAAATTCTTCAGCAGAAACTAATAAAGCCAATACTGCATTCATCCTATAACCCTCTAAATCTATTTAGAGAATTAGCCATCATGAGGAAACCGATACAACATTGGAATCAAGTGAAAGCACACAAATCTGTCCCAAAACCTAATTCATTAAACCTGCTACTGCCGAATTAAAAAGGGGAAAAGCAAATCTCTTAACCCTCTAGCAACATTTCTTTAAACATACTACTAGGCAAATCTGATATACTGATCAGTATACAACCTCTACACTTTACCCCCCCCCCCCCAAATCTTCACAGCATGCTTCAAAAATACAAGGAAGTACCAAATCAATCCGTGAATCAAAACCACACAGGAAAGCAAAACAATCACCAATTCTACATAACCTCTCTCGAATCTGAAACAAAGCAAAGAGAAAACTTGCAACATCCAAATTCTTATAGAAATCTATTAAGAATCCCCAACTGAATCAATAACATCGAGGAAGGCATAAATCAAAATGAGAACTTCACAGGAAAGGACTCAAATCATTTCTCGTTCCATCATTCGGCAACTCACAGCCCTAGGTTTCATCCAAAGCTTCGGGAACAAGAAAAAGGAACGAGAATTAAACTTCGAAGCTATCCTACCGCAGGTGAGTAAGCGACTTACCTTCGTTTCCTTGATTCACAGCCGAAGGAGGAACCTTCTAGTGCTTCTAGGGTTCGGGTGAACTTGAAATCGGGGCCTCTTCCTCGCTCACGGCTTCCTTCTTGACGAGCGACCTCGGATCGACGAAGAACTCCCGGAGTTCGCCCCTCGCCGGCCGCCGGAGGGATGCCCTAGCTGCGGCTTGTTTCCGCCCGGGCTGCTTTTGTCGCGCGAGAGAGGGAAGGTCGAAGGAATTAGGTCACGGGAGAGAAAAGAATATAACTTAACCCTCTCTTTAACTTGTCCTTTTATAACTACAGCTTAAGACCAATTCGTTATGAATTTGTTTACGAAATACCAGCTGGCGCGCTTGGTCCGCTGGAAAGATAAGTTCCCGAAGGTCTTGGGTTCGAGCCGTCCTCGGCTCTTTTTTTTATTTTGGTATTTCTGTTCCCAAAAACTGCTTATATACATTTTATTCCATACTTTATTAACAAAACTCTTGCAGACCAGCTGGTTGGCTGAGTCCGGTTAACATCTGGTTCGGGTCCGAGCTCTTGGGTTCAAAACCCAGCTTTAACACTTTTATATATATATTTTTTTAAACTTCTTTCTCTTGGTAAAAATACCAAACAAACTCCAAAAATTACGTAAAAATACTCTAAAAATTCCTAAAAATCTCTAGAATTTTTCTATAGCATTTCTAGATTTTAATAAGGTCTTTTGGGACTCCAAATCATGAAATTTGGGGTGTTACATTCCAAGCTTCAACGAGGCTGTTCCTATCTCATACATAGCACAAAACCGACCAAATTAAGCTTGCTGAAGACTTAAAACAAAACAAAAACCCTTTCCTAACTATTCTGCAAGAATTCACGACAGAAAGCTTAAGCAACAACTTTACCACATATCTTGAAATCAAGAAGGAACAAAATCCAAACGAAATGCAACTAGGTCATCTACAAATTCTGGATTGTTTCCAGCAAAGCATAAACTCGGCACAAAACAAGATCATGCACTAGCACACGAAAATCCAGGAAACATCACAAGATGAAATCTCGGAACTATCCTACTGCAGGTGAGTAGCGACTTACATGCGTTCCTTGGACTTACAGCCGAAGAGAAGAACTTCTAATGCTTCTAGGGCTTGCGGCGAGCTTGAAATCTCGGTCTTCTTCGCGCCTTCGAGTTCTCCTTTACGAGAGGAGCTTGGATCGGTGAAGAACTCACGGAAGAAGACGCTCGCCGGCCGTCGGAGACGAAGCCCTAGCCTCGGCTTCGTCTTCGCCCGAGAACAGGAAATCGCGGACGCCGTCGCCGAGTGCGAGAGGAGAAATTTTGAGGGAAAAGAAAATAAATAATCCCTCTCCTAACTTATCCTTTTATAACCTAGGGTATTCTATTATGGCTTAAGATTATTTCGCTCCTTATCTTTTCACGAAATACTTGCGGAAGAGTTGGTTGGCTGCGGTTTTGACCAAGTCAAGGGTTGCGGTTTCGAATCCTCCGCTGCGCACTTTTATTTCCAATTTATTTTACTGTTCCTAACTACTACTTAAATATATATCGCTCCATATATAATTAACAAAACATCCGTAGACCAGATGGTTGGGCTGAGTTCGTTAAGACTTGGGTTCGGGTCCGTGATCTTGTGTTCAAAACCCGGCTTCAACATATATTATTATTATTATTATTTTAAACTTCTTCCTCTTGGTAAAAATACCAAACGAACTCCAAAAATGCATAAAAATATTCTATAAATTCCTAAAAATCTCTAGAATTTTTCTAAAGCATTTCTAGATTTTAATAAGGTCTTTTAGGACTCCAAATCATAAAATTTGGGGTGTTACAGGTTCTTTCTAGATTTGTTGATTTGTGGGTTGACTTGGTTTGTTTTCCTTGTTGACAAGCATTACAGATTGAGTTTTCAATAAATTGTAATTTGGGCAAACCTTTAACTAGACCATTTTGACTCATTTTTGAAATGAGTCTGGTGTGAGTGTGACCCAGCCTTCTGTGCCACAAGTCAGTTTCCTCCTCTTGTGTTAGAAAACACTTTATTGAGGAAGTGGGTAAATCAATTGAGTACATGTTATTTTTCCTAAGCCCTTTAAGTGTGATTTCAGGGTTTTCAATATTTTTAACTAAACAACTAGATTTGTCAAAGGTAACTAAGTATCCACTGTCACACAATTGGCTTATACTTAGAAGATTAAAATTAAAGTTTTCAACTAGTAGAACTTTTCGAATAATAAAATCAGAACTAAGTTCGAAGTTACCTCTTCCGAATACCTTAAGTTTGCTGTCGTTGCCGAATGCAACAAACCCTAAATTCTTTAGTTTGAGCTTTGTGAACTTTAATTTATCTCCTGTCATGTGTCTGGAGCATCCACTATCTAACATCCACTGATCCAATTCTTTATGTTCCTACACATAAATTGTTTGAATTGGACTCTATTTGATTAAAAGAAAGTGAAGTGATTAAGTTTGAGTTTGAATTTGATTGAAACATAAGTGTAACACTAGGTTAATTTTAAATGTTAACTCCATTTTTGATTAATGATGAATTTTTAAAACTATTTATTTATTTTTTAAAAAAATTGTGATATGAGTTTAATTAATTTTAAGTTAACACATATTTTAAGTTAATTAAGTTTTGACAAAACAAAAAATAATTTTAAGTTAATTAAGTTTCAAAAATAATTTTAAGTTAAATAATTTAAAAAATAATTTCAAATTAATAAATTTGAAAAATAATTTTAAAAGACTTTTTCAGATTTAGTTTTAAAAGATTTTTTTTAAATGATTTTTTAAAAGATTTTTCAAATAATTTTGAAATTAAGTTTTAAAAGATTTTTTAAAATGATTTAAAATATTTTTCAAATAATTAAGTTTCAAATGATTTTGAAATTAAGTTTTAAAAAAATTTTAAATTTGAAATGATTTTGAAATTGATTTTAAATAATTTTGAAATTGATTTTGAAAGTGATTTTAAATAATTTTGAAATTGATTTTGTAAATAAATAATTTTGAAATTGATTTTGAAAATATGTAATTTTGAAATTGATGTTTAAAAGATTTTTAAATAATTTTGAAATTGATTTTGTAAATAATTTTGAAATTGATTTTTAAAAGATTTTTAAAAAAATTTTAAATTGATTTTGAAAGTGATTTTTAAATCATTTTTAAATTTATTTTAAAACTAAGTTCATTTGAAAAAATAATATAAATTACAAATTAAATTTTCAATTTGAATTTCAAATTTGATTCTCTTTTAAATTTCTATTCCTTAGTCATCTCACCCGATCTAAATTTTCAATCAGGTAATCCTATCATTGTTGTGAGATGAATTGAGGTTCAAGAACATGCTATGCCTCATGACATGACAAGAACATGCTATGATTTATGATATGACAAGAACATGATATGCTTCCTTAGTCATCTCACCCGATCTTGTAACGCCCGAAAATTCTCAAAACTATTTTAGAAATATTCTATGATTTTTCTGGAATTTTAGAATATTTTTATGGAATTTTTAGAGTAGTGGAAGTAGCAAAAATAAATAGGACCGTAAAATAGCCTACACGGGAATTAAACCCGAGACCTAATTGGTCCTATGACTTATGGTGAACCATGGTAACCAAGTGAACCCAGCAGGGCCGTGCTGAAAGGAAAGGGAATCAATAATATTTATGTTAGATTTGGGCGGAAATTACCACTTAATATAAATAGGAAATAATTAAGTGAAGGGTTATTTGGATCGTGATTTTTCCTCTCCTCAAACCCTCACCGCCGACTTCCCTTCTCCTCTCCTTCTCTCGGTGCCAACCACAAGGAAGACTAAGGTTCGGCCCAAGGGCACTTTCCGGCGACGACTTTGAGACGAGGACGCTCCCCTTCGCGAGAAGAGCACGTAGAAGTAGGAGAATCGTCAAGGAGATCGTTCTTCCGGGAAAACTAGCGATTAGAATCGTAAGAAACTTTGAATATGAGGTAAGAAACCCCTCACCTGCAGTATAAGTAGCTTCCGTGTGAATTCCATGTTTTAGTTTAGTAATATGTGTTGGTGCAGGAAGCATCCGACGATCGAACCTAAGTTTTGATAATGGCAAAGGGATTCAAAGTTAAGATTCTCTGTTATCTAACATGTTGAATGAGTATTTCAGGGAAGTCCTAACTGCAGTTAGGCAGGTAAAAACCCTATGGGGTGGTAACCCTAGGTCCTAGGGGGTGGTAACCCTAGGTGGAGAAAAGTCCTAGCTGCGGTTAGGCAAAGAGAAAACCCTAGGGGGTGGTAACCCTAGGTCATAGGGGATGGTAACCCTATGCGGAAAGTCTTGGCAGGTCGATGGCTTCAGGCAAAAAGTCCTAGGGGGTGGTAACCCTAGGTGGAAAGTCCTGGTGTCGCGAACCAGGTGAAAGACTGGACTAGCCGGGGAAGCGGATGTCCAGCAGAAAGTCCGGAAGCATCGAGTGCTGAGCAAAAGTCCAGTCGATCTGGAGTAGGTGAGGACTGGCAACAGGTAAATCTCCTGAGTGGAGTAGGTGAGGACGCGTTCTCCGTAGAGGGAACAGTAGGCGTCGGGTCGACCTAGGGTTTCCGGATGGAAACCCGAAGTCAGACTCGGACAGTCCGGAGACTATCTATACTTCATTTATCATGTTTATTGTGCTAACTTTGTGTTGCAGGATATTGTTTGAGACTAACGTATCTTGCAGGTGCAAAGGAGCAACCTAAAGCCTCGGATGAACAGTGTCCGAGGCGCCTCCAGGGAGCTTGGAGGCGCCTCGGGTGCAAAAGTTGAGCTAGCTGCGAAAGTTCATCGAAGGCGCCTTGAAGGGAGTATAAGGCGCATTGGAAGGCGCCTCCAAGGGATGAAGTTCGACCAGTTCAGATCTGATCCACGCGGAAGACTAGGCAGCATGGAGGCGCCTTGAACAGCCTTCAAGGCGACTTGAACACCCTTCAAGGCGACTTGAACACCCTTTATAAGGGGGTTTCGACCAGCATCTCAAAGAATCAAGTTCTGAGCTTTCCTTCTTCAACGTGCTGCTAACAAAGACATTCCGAAGTGCCGTTGCAACATTCCGACGACCCGGAGCTTCGTTTTTCTCTTCTTTAAGTTGTCGGTACAAAGTTATTCTAATTGCTATTACATTTTGTAATCTGTAATTCTTATCGAGCTTATAGTTGTTGCCCACCGGAAGCGATCAAAGATCGCGGGCCTTCGAGTAGGAGTCGCCTTAGGCTCCGAACGAAGTAAATCCCTTTGTGTCTTTGTGTTTATTTTATTCCGCTGCATTTTAATTACTCCGATAGTTTTCCGATAATCGAACAAATAGCCACGAGCGCTATTCACCCCCCCCCCACTAGCGCGTCTCAATCCAACAATTGGTATCAGAGCGGGGTCGCTTTGAACTGGTGCAACCACCATTCAAGCATTTTTCGTGGCTTTGTCGTTTGTATAGGTTGAAAATATAACCTTACGCCTTTCGTTTTTTTTCCCTCCAAAACTGTTTTCAAAAAATCCATTTTCATCTTTTCACCATTGGTTGGAATTAGCGAAATAGTGCATTTTCAAAAATTTGTAGTAATATTTTTTTAATAATATTTTATTATTTTTTTCTCAAAATTCCTGAATTACTATTTTTATTTCTCTCCCGCACTACTAATCCAAGACTAAGTCTTGGAACAAGTTTTATTGTGTTTATTTTGCGAGATCGTCTTTTTAAAAATGACCCATCAAGAAGGCTACAACACTGCTCGCCCACCGCTCTTCTCCGGAGATGATTTCGGAGATTGGAAGGGTCGGATGGAGGCGTATCTCCAGACTCACTTTGAAGTATGGATGGTCGTCAAAACCGGGTTTCAACTACCAACTGACGGCGCCGGCAAGCCACTACCGTACGAGAACTGGGACGCGAACCTTATCAAAAAGGTAGAAGCAAACGCAAGAGCAATGTATACACTTCAGTGTGGTTTAACGAATAAGGAGCTTAATCGCGTCGGCCCATTCTCAAGCGCTAAGGAGCTGTGGGAGAATCTGATTGAGCTACACGAAGGTATTCCTGATACGAAAATAGGTAAGCATGTTTTAATAAATAAATTACTTGAGTAGACTAATACTATTCCGGCCGAGGAAGGTGTTGCGTTATTTGCAGGAACAAGCAAGACGAAGAAAGCACTGAAGGCAACATGGTCCGAGTCATCAGATGAATCCGAATCGGACGAAGAAGAGCAAACGAGCCTTCTCGCTCTACCAGTACTAGAGAACATTATCGACACCGAGTCTGAGTTCGAATTCGAAACGGAGAGCGAGTCAGAAACAGAGTCCGAGCAAAGCCACGAATCCGCATTCGTTTCCAAAGGACCTAACCCCACTGTAAGTGCCTTACTCGCCGAAACTCGATTAGACGATTTAAAAAATATAGTCCCTTACTTGCTAAAAAAGTTGGCTAAATCCAACGTCCGGGTTAAGTCGCTCCAAAAGGAGATAACAACCCTTAAGGAAGCGACTGACTCGAGCTCTTTAATTGAGTCAGTTCAAATTGAAAGTTCAACTCAAGTCCAACAACTTGAGGAAGAAAATTCCAATTTGAAAGCTCAAATTAAAGAACTCAAAGACACGTTGGAACGGTTCACCTTGGGTTCCAAGAATCTGGATCTGATTCTTGGAAAACAGCGAGCCGTTTACAATAAAACTGGACTTAGATTTAAGACCAAAACGAAATACAAATCGTATTTATCATTAGTTAATAGAAATAATATAAAGGTAGTCCAAGCATGGGTACCTAAGTCCAACTTGGTCAATCAAGTTGGACTTGGTCAATATTGGGTCCCGAAGGATCAAATACACTACCTCGATAGACCATATCGAGGCTATGATCCAGGGGGAGCAAAAAGAAAAACAATCTTAAAAAGTTAAAAAAAAAATTAATTAAAAATTTAAAATTAAATTCAAAAATTCAAAATTTGAAATTCAAAATTAAATTTAAAATTCGAAATTAAATTCAAAATTTGAAATTCAAAATTAAATTTAAAATTCGAAACTAAATTCAAAATTCAAAAATCAAAATCAAATTAAAAATTTAAAATTAAATTATAAATTCAAAATTCAAAAATCAAAATCAAATTAAAAATTTGAAATTAAATCATAGATGGAGGATCCAGAATAGCTGGCACCCCCCACTGAACTACCCGACAGGGTAACTGAACTTAATCTACCCGAAATAGGTAAAACAAGAGTATATTACCCGGCAGGGTAATTAAGGTTAGATTAAAACGGGCTAGGTTTACCTTGATCCACAGTACTGGTGAAATTTTTGGATGATAGTACGTTAGGGAAGCTTGGGCATCGCATGTCTAGGAAGATATGGCTTCGACGTGGTGCATTTGGCCAAGTGGAACTGACCGAAGCCACCCTTAAATGGATCCTAACTAGTTAGACCAAGGTTTAGTATTAAGTTCAATGGGTAGGACTATTTGGAAAACCTCGAAGGCATGGTTACTTTAATGAGTTCCTTGTGACTCACCATAGCCCAGAAGTTTATCCAAAGAATGCTTATTTGTTGAACCCAAAGTTAAACCTAAATCTAACACAAGTAAAACCAAACCCTTAAATTGAACCTCAATTCATCTCACAACAATTATAGGATTCCCTGATTGAAAATTTAGATCGAGTGAGATGACTAAGTAATTAAACTCAAACTGATAATTAATTCAATTCAAAATTATTTAAAAATCTTTTCAAAATTCAATTTCAAAATTATTCTTTCAAAATTATTTAAAATTCAATTTCGAAATTATTCTTTCAAAATTATTTAAAAATCAATTTCAAAATTATTTAAAATCTTTTCAAAATTAATTTCAAAATTATTTTAAAATCTTTTCAAAATTAATTTCAAAATTATTTAAAAAATCTTTTCAAAATTAATTTCAAAATTATTTAAAAATTAATTTCAAAATTATTTAAAAATTAATTTCAAAATTATTTAAAAATCTTTTCAAAATTATTTAAAAATCTTTTCAAAATTAATTTCAAAATTATTTAAAAATCTTTTCAAAATCAATTTCAAAATTATTTAAAAATCTTTTCAAAATCAATTTCAAAATTATTTAAAAATATTTTCAAAATCAATTTCAAAATTATTTAAAAATCTTTTCAAAATTATTCAAAATCAATTTCAAAATTATTTAAAAATATTTTCAAAATTAATTTCAAAATTATTTAAAAATCTTTTCAAAATCAATTTCAAAATTATTTAAAAATCTTTTCAAAATTAATTTCAAAATTATTTAAAATCTTTTCAAAATCAATTTCAAAATTATTTAAAAATCTTTTCAAAATTAATTTCAAAATTATTTAAAATCTTTTCAAAATTATTTAAAAATCTTTTCAAAATTATTTAAAAATCTTTTCAAAATTAATTTCAAAATTATTTAAAAATCTTTTCAAAATCAATTTCAAAATTATTTAAAAATCTTTTCAAAATCAATTTCAAAATTTATTTCAAAATCTTTTCAAAACTTAATTTCAAAATTATTTCAAAATCTTTACAAAACTAAATTTCAAAATTATTTCAAAATCTTTACAAAACTAAATTTTAAAATTATTTCAAAATCTTTTCAAAATTTCAAAATTATTTCAAAAACTTAATCCTCTGAAAAATGCTTGAAAAACTTATTCAAAATCTTTTGAAAAATACTTGAAAAACTTTTTCAAAATCCTTTGAAAAATATTTGAAAAACTAGATTCAAAATCTTTTGAAAAATATTTGAAAAACTAGTTTCAAAATCCTTTGAAAAATACTTGAAAAACTTTTTCAAAATCCTTTGGAAAATATTTGAAAAACTAGTTTCAAAATCCTTTGAAAAATACTTGAAAAGCCTATTCAAAAATCTTTGAAAAATCTTTGGAAAACTAATTTCAAAATCCTTTGAAAAATACTTGAAAATCTTGCTCCCCTAAATTTACGAGACTTACAAGAATATGGAATTAGCCCTGAAAGAAATGGAGATTTGAAGCTTGAGCATGCTCATACTTTAGGGCTCTGATACCTGAACAAAACAATCTGGATAACTTAAAATCTATTTAACCTCATGCTTGGACTTAAAGACCAACTAAAATAAAAAACCTAAATTAAACATTTAGTCACTCCCTCTTTATCCAAAAAAAAAAAAAAAAATCTAGCTAAGTTTTTCTAACTTTAGTTAGGTATGTCTTTCTAAAAACAACCAAGTCTCAAAAGTGGCTAAAGGCATCATTCGAAATCATCCATATATTAGCCTTTTAAACTTAGGTGAAAAATATTTCGTTTAACTAAGTTTCACAAGCCTTCTTCTACCTTCTCTCAAAAAAGATTGTTTTCTTAAAATCTTAAAACTTGCTTTCAACTGATCTTTGATATATGGCAAAGGGGGAGAGTAGAAGAAAATTCAAAGAATTAAAGAAAATTAAAAGAAATTCAAATTTTAAAAAGTGAGCTTTTATTAAGGGGGAGTCTTTATATAAAGGGGGAGCTCTGCACTTAATTTAGCTCTGCACTTAACTATAATTATGCTTGTATTTTCATGCTTATCTTTTAATGGCATTATTTTCTTAACTTTGAATTTTTGTTGCCATAATCAAAGAGGGGGAGATTGTTGGTGCAGGAAGCATCCGACGATCGAACCTAAGTTTTGATAATGGCAAAGGGATTCAAAGTTAAGATTCTCTGTTATCTAACATGTTGAATGAGTATTTCAGGAAAGTCCTAACTGCGGTTAGGCAGGTGAAAACCCTAGGGGGTGGTAACCCTAGGTCCTAGGGGGTGGTAACCCTAGGTGGAGAAAAGTCCTAGCTGCGGTTAGGCAAAGAGAAAACCCTAGGGGGTGGTAACCCTAGGTCATAGGGGATGGTAACCCTATGCGGAAAGTCTTGGTAGGTCGATGCCTTCAGGCAAAAAGTCCTAGGGGGTGGTAACCCTAGGTGGAAAGTCCTGGTGTCGCGAACCAGGTGAAAGACTGGACTAGCCGGGGAAGCGGATGTCCAGCAGAAAGTCCGGAAGCATCGAGTGCTGAGCAAAAGTCCAGTCGATCTGGAGGATCGACTGGCAACAGGTAAATCTCCTGAGTGGAGTAGGTGAGGACGCGTTCCCCGTAGAGGGAACAATAGGCGTCGGGTCGACCTAGGGTTTCCGGATGGAAACCCGAAGTCAGACTCGGACAGTCCGGAGATTGTCTATACTTCATTTATCATGTTTATTGTGCTAACTTTGTATTGCAGGATATTGTTTGGGACTAACGTATCTTGCAGGTGCAAAGGAGCAACCTAAAGCCTCGGATGAACAGTGTCCGAGGCGCCTCCATGGAGCTTGGAGGCGCCTCGGGTGCAAACCGAAGCCAAGGCGCCTTGAAGGGAGTATAAGGCGCCTTGGAAGGCGCCTTGAGCAGGGTATAAGGCGCCTCCAAGGGATGAAGTTCGACCAGTTCAGATCTGATCCACGCGAAAGACTAGGCAGCATGGAGGCGCCTTGAACAGCCTTCAAGGCGCCTTGAACACCCTTTATAAGGGGGTTTCGACCAGCATCTCAAAGAATCAAGTTCTGAGCTTTCCTTCTTCAACGTGCTGCTAACAAAGTCATTCCGAAGTGCTGTTGAAACATTCCGACGACCCGGAGCTTCGTTTTTCTCTTCTTTAAGTTGTCGGTACAAAGTTATTCTAATTGCTGTTACATTTTGTAATCTGTAATTCTTATCGAGCTTATAGTTATTGCCCACCGGAAGCGATCAAGGATCGCGGACCTTCGAGTAGGAGTCACCTTAGGCTCCGAACGAAGTAAATCCCTTTGTGTCTTTGTGTTTATTTTATTCCGCTGCATTTTAATTACTCCGATAGTTTTCCGATAATCGAACAAATAGCCACAAGCGCTATTCACCCCCCCCCCCTCTAGCGCGTCTCGATCTAACAATATGTAGACTTTCGGCACAAGGATGCGATTTAGTGCATACTAAGTGTTCGATTAAATTATTTAGCACAGAAAAATGTAACTTAGGCATTTTAATAGCTCAGTAAATGCAATAGAAGCATTTAAATAGTTTAGTTAGCCTTGCCACAGCATATATGGGACTACAGTCCAATGGGTGGGCACCCACAGTCGCCTCTAGGTTCAGATAACCTAGTAGAAGCAAGGTAAATTAATTAGCTATGATTCAGTATTTTATTTTCAGTAGTGCCACTGTACAGGATTAGATATCCCTTGGGCTGGGCTCCCATAGTCAGTCCCTAGGTTTAGATAACCTAGTAAACCTTGCTAAATTCGGGATTTGCAACCCCGGGTTTAGTTGAGGATGCGCGCATAGCATGTACAGTTGTCGGACCCATTAGCAGTATGATTATGTATTTTAATCTATTATATAATAGTTTTTCAAAACTCACAAAGATCAGTTATGTTAGTTGAGTTTGAATTCAGTTCCAGACTAGTTTAATTCATGTTCAGCTCAGTTTTCCTTGTTGTTACACATGATAGTTATGGTTAGCTTTGTATGCCATGCTTTGGTGTTCATGTTCAGCTTTTATTACACATGGTTAGATGATAGTATGCCATGACTAGCTTTGATTTCTATGTATGATAACATGCCATGTTTCAGTCTAATCAGTGCACTTTCAAACAGCATGTTTTAAAAGCATATTGCATCGAATGCATGTTTTAGTGAGGTAGATGGTTTCTTACTAAGCGAAAGCTTATAGATACTTTCTTTTCCTTATACTACAGATAAAGGTAAAGGAAAGATGGACTAGCGGAGGCTGGAGGACAATGCTACGAGGATGTGTGTGGGCAGGAACTTGGAATAAAAGATCTTAGGGATCTAACAAGCTTTATTTATGCATTAGAACTTTCAGCAAAATTAGTTAACTGTTAGAACCTTATTATTCTACACATAGTGTTAGGACCGATGATCACGGCTAGAGAGGGGGGTGTGAATAGCCGACTCCAAATCTTCGCGTTTCTTCCTACGATTAGGGTTAGCGCAGCGGAAATAACTAAATAGAAACGAAACGAAGATGATCAAACCTTAGACGCAGCAATGTAACGAGGTTCGGAGATGATACTCCTACTCCTCGGCGTGTCCGTAAGGTGGACGAAGCCTATCAATCCGTCGGTGGATGAGTCCCCGGAGAACCGGCTAATATATACTCCTTGTGGGTGGAGAAACCTCGCCACAATAACTTGCAACAACAAGAAGGAGTACAAGAAATACAAGTAGAAAGACAAGAACAATGTACAAACACTAACTCGCCTTCTCGTCGACTGCCTGTGAAGCAACAACTTCTCGGACAACAGCAACAGCTGACCGTCGACTGGAAGCTCACACGAAGCTTACTGGGGAGAGCTCAAACAAAGCTCAGATCGCAAGCAGCAGCAAGCTAGAAGAAGGAGAGGAAGAAGAGTGTCTCAGCCCTGTAGCCCTCGACCTCTTTATATTACCTGTGCCTGCGAAGAACCTGCAACGAAGACAGAAGACGCAGAACCTAGCCGTTGTTACTCACAACGGCTAGATCCAGACCGATCAGGCTTCACCCTGATCGGTCTGGGCCTTGCCTGATCGGTCGTGGGGACCGATCAGGCCCTGTGCTGATCGGTCCCCAGACCGATCAGAAGGCTTCACAGAGAGTTGCCCAACTCTCTGTGTGGAATCTGATCGGTCCCTGGACCGATCCCACCTCAGGTGGTAGCGTCCCTGATCGGTCCCGGGGACCGATCAGGCTCCATGCTGATCGGTCCCCAGACCGATCAGTAAGCCCACAGAACCATGATCGCCTTCTGTTTGTTATCTGATTGGTCACCAGACCGATCAGATACACAAACGTATCACTGGATCGGTCTACAGACCGATCCAGAGCTTGGTTTTTGCCCAAACCAAGTTTCACGCCTTCCAAACCAATATCCGGTCAACCTTGACCTATTGGTATCTCATGCTTAGCATCTGGTCACTCCCTTGACCTGCTAAGTCTCACCACCAAGTGTCCGGTCAATCCCTTTGACCCACTTGGACTTTTCTCTTCGTGTCAAGTATCCGGTCACTCCCTTGACCTACTTGACCCTCTCAACACAAGATGTCCGATCACCCTTGATCCATCTGGATTTTCCCTTGCCCGGCTTCACTCACCAGGACTTTCACCTAGCTTCACTTACTAGGATTTTCACCTGGCTTCACTCACCAGGACTTTCCAACTGCCTGGCTTCACTCACCAGGACTTTCCCATTGCCTGGCTTCACTCACCGGGACTTTTCCCACTGCCTGGCTTCACTCACCAGGACTTTTCCCCGTGCCAAACTCCCTATTTGGACTTTCCCCGTGCCAAGTCTCCATACTTGGACTTTCCGCGTGCCAAGCTACCTGCTTAGACTTTTCCCGAATCAGGTCAACCAGGTCAACCTTGACCTAAGGTTGCACCTACAATCTCCCAAACACCTATTCTTGTCAAACATCAAGAATACAACTCTCTTCTCGTCAAACATCGTCAAACATCAAAACACAACTCGAGTCAGGTCAACTCGAGTCAGGTCAACCAGGTCAACCTTGACCTAAGGTTGCACCAACAATCTCCCCCTTTTTGATGTTTGACAAAATTCAAAATCAAGTTAGGTTAACCCGATAACCTAACTTAGGTTTTCCAATGTTCTTCCTTGAACATTCTTCCAAAATCAACACTCTCCACCTTGGGACACTCTCCCCCTTTTTGACACACATCAAAAAGAGGAAATCAAGGTCAAGAGTTTCTTCCTAATGAAAGTCCCATACCTTTCATTGAACCCCTTAATTTCCCCCTTGATACTAAACTCAACACTCAACTTAGTGACAATCCCATATCACTAATCCTCAAAAGTCTTAAGGAGTAAAAACTCTCCTTAAAAGTCAACTCCCCCTTGACAATTAGTTAAGACTCCCCCTAAAGGTCAACTCCCCCTTGACCATTGCACCAACAATGTCTTGGAGAGTTTCAAACCTTTAGAAACCCGAAACTCAACTCCCACAGTTGAAATTTCATACCACAGTCAAAATTCAGCAAATTTAGCGCGCCTGATCGGTCACCGGACCGATCAGGACCCCTCTGGATCGGTCCCCAGACCGATCCAGCATTCCCTGGATCGGTCCAGTGACCGATCCAAGTTCAGATCAGGCGGTTTTTGATTTCTTCTCTCCCGAAATTCTGAAACTCACAACAAATTCCAGAAAATTCAAAAAATTGTGAAATTTTGAGGATACATTCCTCATACCATGTACTATCAAGGAAAAATAGTTTTCTATGAAAATAACTTCCATTTTCAAATCTTGATACAAAGTTCAAAAGTCTTTGAAATAATTCAAAGTTAACTCATCTTTGTATCAATTTGCTCAATGATGAATGCTATCACTAGAAAAGCTTCATCAAGGTTTTTCAAACCAATTTCAAAATGATTTTAAACCTTTTAATTTAGGACCACAATCTTAGGGCTAAATGTACATGACTTGTACATAAGCTTTCCCTATGATCCTCCTTCTTGAATTAGTCTCATCTAGGTACAAGAACTATGCACCTTGATCCTAACTCATGATCCTAATATCTCACACACATCTAAGGTGTATCAAACACATCCAAGTCAATTTTGATGTGAGATATGGGTTTAGGTTATCTTAGGCTAGATTCTCATGCATTTTCTAAACATCAATTTGATCTCAATATCAAATTGTGTTTCTATCCTTAAATCAATTTCAATTGATCATTAATGCAAGAGATGATGACATGGCATGAAATAATATCATAAATAGAAGCATGTGCCAATGTCATGATGTCATGGCATAAAGTTTGAAACTTAAATAAACATGACATAAAACTAACCTAAGCATTATCATGACATTTCAAAAGATAAACTTAAATATGATGTCATGACATGTGAGGGCAAACAATTATGGCAAGATTTAGCATGAATAAGACATACCTAGATTACCTATCTAAGTATCCTTAGCCTTAGCTAATACTTAAGCTTTAACCCTTGATTGCCCTAATATGTCAAAATCCTAATTTTGACACTTCTTGAACTCTAGATTCATTCATGCCACTTAAAGATCAAATTTATCCTCAAATCTTGGCATGCTTCATTTTTCCTCAAGAGTTCTCTAGATTTTCCCAAATTATGTCAATTGAAATTAACATCATCATTTTCCATGATGGCACATTTTACTCTTCCAAGGAGTAAATATTAATGATTGTTCCATTTCATTTTCAAAGGTTCCCAAAAATCTTGAAAATGCTCCTTGAGTGTCAATTTCCTCAAAGTTGGGTTAACTACCCTTCTAATCGGAGTTGACACTCTCTAACCCATCTATGGGGTAGAGAAGATGCTCCTAGGTACCCAATACCTATTTGAGCTCATTGGGTTCACTAAATATTCACTAGGGATAACTTCCCTAGCAACCCTCCTAATGACCCTCTTAGGCTTTAAAGCCTTGGTCATTTGGGACTCATCAAGATCAACTCTAGGGGTGACTCCCCTTGTGACCTTGGTGATGATCTTCCTAGCCCTAGATTTTGTTCCATAATCGAATGGAACATTGTGATAAGTGGGCTTGACCACTTGGGACTTAGGTTTGTGACCCAAACCTTTCTTGTCCTTGGACATTGGTTTTTGACCCTTAAACCCTAGAGATGACTTCTCCAAGTTCTTAAGAGCCTTTTCCAAAGTATCAAGTCTTGACCTCAAGACTTGATTCTCCTTCTCTAATACCTCAATTTTTAATTTTTCATTTTTCTTTGAGGTATTCCTAGGCATATGTCTAGATGATTTGGGATTTCTATCTAGGTTTCCCTTAACCTTAGATGAGTTAATCCTAGGGTTGGCTTTCCTAGTGTTATCCTTATCTAGACTAACATCTTTGGCACCTAAGCACATATATTGGTTCCTAGAATTAACATGCTTATCATTCTTGACAATAGCAATAAGGCTACTAGCATGCATCCTACTAGAATTGCAAGAATGTGCCTTAGAGATTACCTTAGGGTTTGCCCTAGCTCCCCCTATACATGTGCTCGATCTCTTGTCCTTGTGAGGTTGCCTCCCCCTTGGACATTGGCTCCGATAATGTCCCCTTCGCTTGCATTGGAAGCACACCACATGTTCCTTGCCCTTGCGTGTCGGGACTCCGGCTTCCTTGACCTTTGGCGCCGGTGGAGTCTTTCTAATCCTCTTTGGACATTTGCTCTTGTAGTGCCCAAATTCCCTACACTCAAAGCACATTATATGCAATTTATTTGAACTTAAATTGCTTGAGTTACCTAGGGTTGAGGATGGATGAATGCTCTCTTCTTCATCCCTTCCGGAGGTAGAAGCTTCTTCCTCTTGCTCCATTCTTGAAGAAGAACTCTCCTCCTCTTCTTCCTTAGATGTTGAGTAGCCCTCAACTTCTAATTCCTCTCCTCCATGATGTGAGCTACTTGGCTCACTTGACTCCTCTTCATGGCTTGAAGTGGAGTTCCCCTCATGGAACTTTGCCAAGTTGTTCCACAACTCCTTGGCATTGTTGTATCCTCCTATCTTACACAAGATATCACTAGGTAATGAAAATTCAAGGATTTTCGTTACCTCATCGTTGATTGTGGATTGGTGGATTTGTTCTTTCGTCCACTTCTTTTTCTTGAGAAGTTCTCCCTTTCTATCCACCGGAGGAATAAAACCTACTTGTACACAATTCCAATTTGCTAGGTTAGTCATAAGAAAATACTTCATTCTTACCTTCCAATACGCGAAGTCGCAGCACTCGTAGAAGGGTGGAATCGTGATGTCTTCTCCGAGTCGATCCATTCTCTAGCTTGTGCTCCCCCGGCTGTTAATCCGACGAAGAGCAACCTTGCTCTGATACCACTTGTTAGGACCGATGATCACGGCTAGAGAGGGGGGTGTGAATAGCCGACCCCAAATCTTCGCGTTTCTTCCTACGATTAGGGTTAGCGCAGCGGAAATAACTAAATAGAAACGAAACGAAGATGATCAAACCTTAGACGCAGCGATGTAACGAGGTTCGGAGATGATACTCCTACTCCTCGGCGTGTCCGTAAGGTGGACGAAGCCTATCAATCCGTCGGTGGATGAGTCCCCGGAGAACCGGCTAATATATACTCCTTGTGGGTGGAGAAACCTCGCCACAATAACTTGCAACAACAAGAAGGAGTACAAGAAATACAAGTAGAAAGACAAGAACAATGTACAAACACTAACTCGCCTTCTCGTCGACTGCCTGTGAAGCAACAACTTCTCGGACAACAGCAGCAGCTGACCGTCGACTGGAAGCTCACACGAAGCTTACTGGGGAGAGCTCAAACAAAGCTCAGATTGCAAGCAGCAGCAAGCTAGAAGAAGGAGAGGAAGAAGAGTAACTTTCAGCCCTGTAGCCCTCGACCTCTTTATATTACCTGTGCCTGCGAAGAACCTGCAACGAAGACAGAAGACGCAGAACCTAGCCGTTGTTACTCACAACGGCTAGATCCAGACCGATCAGGCTTCACCCTGATCGGTCTGGGCCTTGCCTGATCGGTCGTGGGGACCGATCAGGCCCTGTGCTGATCGGTCCCCAGACCGATCAGAAGGCTTCACAGAGAGTTGCCCAACTCTCTGTGTGGAATCTGATCGGTCCCTGGACCGATCCCACCTCAGGTGGTAGCGTCCCTGATCGGTCCCCAGACCGATCAGTATGCCGATCGGTCCCCACACCGATCAGTAAGCCCACAGAACCATGATCGCCTTCTGTTTGTTATCTGATTGGTCACCAGACCGATCAGATACACAAACGTATCACTGGATCGGTCTGCAGACCGATCCAGAGCTTGGTTTTTGCCCAAACCAAGTTCCACGCCTTCCAAACCAATATCCGGTCAACCTTGACCTATTGGTATCTCATGCTTAGCATCTGGTCACTCCCTTGACCTGCTAAGACTCACCACCAAGTGTCCGGTCAATCCCTTTGACCCACTTGGACTTTTCTCTTCGTGTCAAGTATCCGGTCACTCCCTTGACCTACTTGACCCTCTCAACACCAGATGTCCGATCACCCTTGATCCATCTGGATTTTCCCTTGCCCGGCTTCACTCACCAGGACTTTCACCTAGCTTCACTTACTAGGGTTTTCACCTGGCTTCACTCACCAGGACTTTCCAACTGCCTGGCTTCACTCACCAGGACTTTCTCATTGCCTGGCTTCACTCACCGGGACTTTTCCCACTGCCTGGCTTCACTCACCAGGACTTTTCCCCGTTCCAAACTCCCTGTTTGGACTTTCCCCGTGCCAAGTCTCTATACTTGGACTTTCCGCGTGCCAAGCTACCTGCTTGGACTTTTCCCGAATCAGGTCAACCAGGTCAACCTTGACCTAAGGTTGCACCTACAATCTCCCAAACACCTATTCTTGTCAAACATCAAGAATACAACTCTCTTCTCGTCAAACATCGTCAAACATCAAAACACAACTCGAGTCAGGTCAACTCGAGTCAGGTCAACCAGGTCAAGCTTGACCTAAGGTTGCACCAACACATAGTACATTTGCATGCCATGAATTAGTGAATCATGCGTGATATCATGTTTAAAATGTTAGCTAATACATGTTAAAAATGTTTCTAGCTGTTATAGACTTGATGTGTATGAGTTGGGCATGAAATAGTGCTAAAATCAAGGGTTCTGATTCAAAATCAGAAACCCAGATCGATCTACAGATCGATCAGAATTGGGTTGTGCCACTGGATCGGTCAACCGACCGATCCAGATGCGAACAGAGAGTACAGAAACTCACTGATCGGTCAGCCGACCGATCAGTGAGCCACTGGATCGGTCTACCGACCGATCAGGGTAGACCAATCCAACCGCATACAGAAGCAAGATAGCTTGTGGATCGGTCAGCCGACCGATCCAGAGTTTTCTCCGTGCCGGTATCAAGCTGGATCGATCACTGGATCGATCCGACAGCCCAATAGATTCATGGATCGATTGAAATGCCTGATTACAGCTAGCAGGACATCCGAGAGGCATAGATTATCTTCCCTAGCATGTGTACAACTCCTAGGTACACCTAAAATATTAAGTTCAGATTTTATAGTAATCAGTTTAGTAAAATTTTAATCAATCCAGATTTCCGCAATAGTAATTTAGCACAGCATAATGTAGCGATCGGCCTCACAGCCTAGTCAGTAGAAGGCGGGTCGTTACAGATCTAAATTTTCAATCAGGTAATCCTATCATTGTTGTGAGATGAATTGAGGTTCAAGAACATGATATGCCTCATGACATGACAAGAACATGCTATGATTTATGATATGACAAGAACATGATATGCTTTATGATATGACAAGAACATGATATGCTATTTTACTTTTGTATTGACTTGTATCGGATCCTAAGAATGGTCCATGGGATGGGCTCCTAAGTTGCCCCTAGGTCGATGGTCAATGAAACGGGCCTAGTAAGGGATGGGCTCCTAAGCTGCCCCTAGGTCGATGGTCAAAGAAACGGGCCTAGTTCCTAATAGGTTTGAGATTAGCTACCTCAGATTTATTTAGGATGCGCGCAAATTCATGTATGTGGTACAAAGTCGGGCCCTCATGTTGAGATTATGTTTAAGTATCTATGTAATATATGTTTTCAAAAGAACATCTTGCATGTGTGCATTATCATAAGTTTTCAGAAGAACATCTTGCATATATGAACATGCTATATGATTTTCTTTATGCTTTCACATACTATGTTTTCATACTCTCTTGAGTGATGTCTAAAATGCCTATATGAACATGCTATATGATTTTCTTTATGCTTTCACATACTTGAGTGATGTCTAAAATGCCTATATGAACATGCTATATGATTTTCTTATGCTAAAACATACTATGTTTTCATACTCTCTTGAGTCATGTCTTATTACCTTATGCTTATGCTCTCATGTGCAATGTTTATTATTCATGTTTTATGTTTTGTTTCCATGTTATGATTCATGGTTTTGTGAGTAGGAAAGGGATCTTACTAAGCCTATGTTCTTATAGTTTATCTTCCTTGTACTGCAGAAAAGGGTAAAGAATGGCTAAACTATGGGAGCAGCAGGAAGGACAAGTGTGTGTGTGGCAGCGGCACGGTGGAAGTGATCTGTCTATGTTTTCAAGACTTTTATATGTCTTAAACTTTTTCATATGAACTTATACTTTCTCCTGTTGCATGAAACCTTGTTAGTTATAATGAACTCTAGAGAATAATATCCATGTTAGTTCCTTCTTATTTAGTACACTTTATGCTCTAGTTAAACAAGCATGTATCATGTATCAAGTAGTAGATATCAAGTCAAGTTATGGATGCTAGCATGTTCACATGTTTTATATGTTACAAGATGATATTGTTCTCCATATTATGTTGTTAACATGCATATGATCAAATGAAATGAAAATTTTTCTTCCGCTGCCATGACCCCATATGCATATGCATGTATGTATGTAGCATTGGTAACGCCGTCCCTTCTGGGCACGAGAAGGGCGGCGTTACAACTTTGCCGATTCGGAAGGTATTTCTCGGTAGTCGAAGTCTACAAGTGTTCAAACACTTGTTGCCTCGCTTCTACGAGAAAAATACCCATAAAATACATAAAAATCATAAATTTACAGAAAGTTACAGAACTGATATTTTTCATAAAAATACAAAAGAAGCTCGTACACGCTTCGCACGTGGCTCTGATACCACTGTTGGGCTTTTCGGGCCGTAAAAACTATTTTTTGCGTTGCGGAAACCCCGAATCCCATGGCACCGGATCCGTGCGAAGTTATAAAACAAAATTTTCTACGTGTACGAGTTTCTCTAACCTAGATCTACAAAGAAAAAAGAGATTACCCTTGATGCGAAGCCCTTCGCAAATCCCGCTGGTCCAAGGTTCGCCGGATCTCAAGGTTGTCAAGTGTACAACCTTCTATGTGTATCCACATGAACAAATCGATGGAGAGAACCTCTAAAGATGTGCTAGCAACCTTAGAGGATCAGCAATGGTGGAGGAGAAGGAGAGAAGAAAGGTAGAGAGGAAGAAGAAGACTTGAATGAAAAATCAATTCACTCTTGTAACCCCCACCAAAGTGGCCGGCCACTTTATGCTTCTAAACCCCCATGGAATATCAAGAGTCAAGTCTCTTGATCTCCTCCATGAGGTGGCATTTGGTCAAGTCAAACTTGACCAAATGAAGAAGCCTTGATGATGTGGCATTGGTCAAGTCAAAGTCAAGTCACAACTTGACTCTTTATCTTCCAACTTAAGTCAAGTCAAACTTGATCTTTTTCTCTCTCATGGTTGATCAAATCTAACCATTGGTTCAAGTCAATTTTAATTTAATGAATCTCTATTCATTGAATTAAATTGGCTCAATGAGTCTAAGTCCAAATTAGACTCATTTAACACATGAACCAAATTGAGTCCAACTCAATTAGCTTACTTTGGATTACTCTTAATCCATTTGGTTCATCACATGAACCTAATCCTCTTGGTTCATCAAATGAACCTAATCTCCATCTAATTGCCCTTTGTGTGTGACCCTATAGGTTCTTGTAACGTTGGCAATGCTCCTAAACTCATTTAGAAGTATAAGTAATGAGCGGTATCTAGCAACACATCATTACTACCCAAGTTACAAGAATGTTGAGATCCAACATCACCTTGTGACTACTGGTTGTGACCCTTCACAATATATGACAAGTGTCCTTCTATCCTTGACATCTAGATTGATCAATATGAGGCATAGACCGTGTCATCCTCTAATCAATCTAAATCTTGAATCCCAAGTAGACTCACTCAATCAAATGAGCTCAACATCTCATATTGACTCATTTGGGCATGGTCATGCACTTAGTGGTCTCACTCTATCAAGAATAATGATGTCACTCCCGTCATATAGGAGGGATAGATCCCATCTACATCACTCACATCCCTCCGCATAATTTGTTACATACCCAGTAATCGCCTTTATAGTCCACCTAGTTACGGGTGACGTTTGACGAAGCCAAAGTATGTAACTCATTATGTAGGGAACCATGGTGACTTCAGGTCCAAGGACTAATAGTCATACTAATAGCCACATGAGAAAGTATATAACACTCATATAACGATCCATGATACTTTCTCATGACGGGTCATTTAGTATACATTCTCCAATGCATACCCATGTGTCTACTTGATATCTCTATATCCATGACTTGTGAGATCAAGTCATCGAGTTGACCTACATGCTAGTCTCATCGCATTAACATTGTCCCTGAATGTTAATACTTGACTAGGAATGATTAAGAGTAGTGTTCCCTATATCATCTCACTATCGATTCAACCAATCGATTGATATAGGTAAGAACCTTCCACTCAAGGACGCTATTATACTTAGTTATTTGGCACCAATACAAGTAAGTATAATAATCATAAACAAATGCCTTTATATACATAAGAAATATGATACAATGAGTCCATACAACAATCATCAAATGATTGGCTCTAGGACTCTAACTAACAAGTTAGATACTCAACTGCAAGCAAGTATCCTAAGGTCATGCCCAGCTATATCGGAACGCACACTCAAAAGAAACGACGATTTATGCATCTAATCAACAAAAATTCAAGTTCACACACAGTCCCGATATAGACACACAACAATATATCTAATTCATAATTAAGATCTATGCATACAGAAATAAAATCTAGATAGATAAATTCATGATCATAAGGGAATGTCTCTATGCAAACATTTCATCAAAGAGAACAAATGCATACATGTGTCATCAAACTAGGTCATTGGCAATTCTATAGAGTTTACATCATCTACACATTATAATTAAATCCTACGTCCTAGAACAGAATAAATCTACTCCATAATAGCTAGAAATACAATCCAAAGACTCATAATAACTGAAATCCAAGAGAAGGAAAAGGAAATCTTATCCTTTGATGTCAAGTGAAGTCTTTGGATGTAGATCTTGGCATGCCATGGAGGATGGAGTAGCAGAATGACCTCAGATCACCTAGATGATGCCTCCGGATGCAAGAATTTGACCTAGATGGTCCTTTCCTCTCTACCAAACTTCCTCCCCTTGTGAAGGAGATGAAGTGCCCCTCTTATAGAAGTGTGGCACGGGGTGGTCGTGCCTCTAGGCATGGCCTGGACATGACTCCAGCATCTGTCCATGCCATTTGGCATGGCTAGAGCCAATCAATCTCAGCCACAAGTGTTTGGCTGTGCCAAATGGCATAGCCCCTTCTCTACTACTGGCTTCTTGGTCGTGTCATAAGGCACGACCAGAGCCAGTTTGGCTCTGTCCACATAGCCAAGCCATGTGGTTTGACATGGCCAAAGCAGAGCAACTCTGCTTTGCCTCTTCTTGGTCGTGTCAATTGGCAAGGCTAACTCTTCAGAACTGCACTTTGAAGTTCACGGTCATGCCTCAAGGCACGACCAAGTATAATTTGGCTATGGAAAATGGCATGAAAAGTTTTTGGTCATGCTCTGGGACACGACTTCTCCCTCTTCTTGTGTGACTTCTCCTCTTCTTGCGCTATTTTACGACCATGTCTTCTTTGCTTACTTGGTCATGACTTTGCACACAGCCACCATCTGAATCTTCTTCTAGTCATGCCCCAAGGCATGGCAGGCCCAGTTTGGTTCAAAAATGATTTGGGACTCCAATCCTTGCTTCATTTGATCTTCATTTGCGTCTTTAGCGTTCTTTTCTGCTCTAAACTACTCCTAAAAGTTAGAGCGAGCAACTGAGCAGATCTCTAGATGTAAAATAATAATTATTCTAAAATATGATAGAAAAGGTGCAAAAGAATAGATCATAACCAAATGAATACAAAAAGATGCGCATTAAACGATATAAAATAACGTATATAATCTACGCACATCAATAAGCCAACCGACTCTGTGATCCAAGTCATATTTAAGCTCCTTGATCTCCTCACAAAGCTCATGTTGTTGTTCATATTGACTTGTCATTGTGTATATTGTTTGTGGTATCTAGAATTGAAAATAATGATGTCAATACAAAACTGACAAATTCAATTCTCACATATACATAGAACAAATATATATAGGATACATAAGCAAATAAGAAAAATAATTTTTTTTTATTTGGGGAGTCTCATGTGACTGACACATTAGATCTGTTGACCAGCTCCTGTTTTAGTCTATTTTCCAATCAGAACTAATCTAATTGAACGGGGATGTCTTATCTATGTTTGTTCTAGTTTATATCTAAACATGCCAATAGAGATATCCTACATCCTTTTAACCCCATGATCTTTTTCAAATCTTTTCAATGTGGAACTTTTATTAAACCCCAACAATCCTCCCCTCAAACGAAGAACCGCAATTACTCTCATAGTCTGGGCCTCCCCGTGAGCATTCAGTCACCATGACTTACTCGTCCCCTGCAAGTATCTAGTCACTCTGACCTGCTCTGAGCCCCACACAAGCATTCGGTCACCTTGACCTGCTCCGGACCTCCCCACGAGCATCCGGTCACTCATGAACCAACTCCGGGCCTACCCTCAATTTCATTCAAGGTTACCCCACATTGCATCTAGTCTGGACCATGGCTCTGATACCATTTATTGTGCCCAAAAGGATGTCCAAATATCTCCACAATGACATGATATTGTCCACTTTGGCCCTAGGCCCTCATGACTTTCCTCTTGGGCTCTCCCCAAAAGGCCTCATACTAATGGAGATATTCTACATCCTTTTATCCCCATGATCTTTCCCAAATCTTTTCAATGTGAGACTTTTATTGAACCTCAACAGCTCTAATACCATTGTTGTATCTAATAACATGAAACAAACACAAAATAAAATTGTAAACAACTCACAGTGTTCTCCCGAGACGAACTTGGTCACCACTTGACGTTGGAAGAGCGATCACAAAACTGAATCGAAAAGCTCTTCGACCTTCACAAACTAAATCCCTCTACTGCCCAAATGTTCACTTTGCCTGCAATCACCTCCACGATGCCCTACCTCTGCAATCTCTTGGACTCATAATTTATAAGATGAAAGCATCGGTTTGTAACCAATATTTTGATGGCTCTTAATCGCAAAATACGTTGAGGGAGATGAACCAATCATCTCTTCAACGTAAACGTTGCAAATCTTTTGCAATGTAGCAATTTCCAATATTTCTCTTGCTCGTTGAAATTGGGAAATAGAAATTACATCTAACGTTGTCATGCTGATCTAGTTGATGCTACTATGCTCCTTGTTAGATTAAGTTCAAATATTGATGCATTCATTCATATTGTGTCGGGTCAAAATAGAGGATTTTATTATTTTTTAGCAATAGCGAGTTAGATACCTCTAGCATTTCACTTCCTTATAAACATTAAGTTTAACTTTTATTTAAATGTCTTTATAGTCATAAACTTTGTTATTTTCCCTTTGTCTTTACTCTACCATTTATAACTATTATGGTTTAGGTGATGAAAAATATGATTTTTTTTTCTTTTGTTCTATGTCTAAAAAGGCTCATTTAATTCTTGATAAATGATAATGGTTGATTTTCTTTTTTATTGAGTTTTGTCATCTTGTACATGTGTTTTTTATCTATTTATTTTTTTATTATTCACGAATAAAGATGAGTCAAGGATGGGAGCATGATTTATTTTATTATTATTTCATTTTATTGTTCAACCTAGAGTCTAGCATCTTTTGATTGCACACCCCATTTAATAATAAGTTGAGATCGAGTTGTAAGTGCTTGGGTGACAATTTGAATAGCCTACCATGACACCATAACCCCAGGGGCATGTATCTTTTAACAAAAGTCAAAATATAATGTGTGTCTTTGAGAATTTTAGAAAGTTAAATGCAATCTTTGATAAAATGCCCTTTAATTTTTACCTTGTTGTAGTATTAGTGAGTCCCTCGACATTTTGCTAAAGAGGCGGTCGCTGCTTTGAAATCATTTGCACCTGTCGAAGCACCTTGGAAAGATAGCATGTTCCACCAAAAACAGCAGAAGCTTTCTATGGCTTCCTAGAGGAGGTTATTAAATGTCTTGGTTGAGGTCCAACTAAAAGACGGACTTTAACTAAAAGATTAAAATCAATTTGATAAGAATGTAAAGGGTCCTTTTTGTTAGTCAATGAATTGGATAGCCGAACCGAGAAACTCTAAAGAAATCCTACGAGGATAAACCCCTTAGTCGGATTCCCATTCTCTAGCTATTCCGTGGGCTCTGTCGGAGGATTTCTTGGATCATAATCGTCTGTATTGATATCATCCGACAATAAAGCCACTCCAACGCACGATCCGTAATTCATAATTTGCAAGTTTAATAACCTATTGGGGTTTCAAAACTTGATTTCCTATAAAAGGTTTTAATTTCTTTCTTCCTTTTTTTTTTGACATTTTCTTATTCTATTCATTCTTTATCCCATGATAATTTAAACATCAAGAGATCTTACCAGGATAATTCCTGGCGAACCCTCCAACACGTGCTAGTCTATGTAGAAAACGTCGTTAGCGAGGTCCAATAAAGCGATAGATTTTTACCGTGAAATGTAACATCGTAAACTTTGAAAACATCCCTCATAAACTTGGATCAAAGACAGACCAATATCAGGAATGCTGTAATCTATAAACTATCAATACAGTTGCAATATTAGCTAAATATGTTCCCAATAAAAAGCCTTTACCGACTTTGTTAAAGGCTCAAACACTATCGTTTATCCCGTTTACATATTTACAATATTCCCCCTGCTAACAGGCTAGTTTAATTAGCTGTTCTTATTTATTAATATAAATTTCAAAAAATCAATTGGAAATATCCCTGAAACTCTAAACTATAATTTACTCCCTCTCATTTCAAAAATAGTATTTTTCAAAGCCCTTGCCTCTCTAAATTATCTGAAGCTTCTTTTTCTTTGTCCACAGGACTGGACTTCAGCTATCCACACTCAAAGAAAATTGAAATCATCCACAGGACTGGACCAGCTACATCCAGCAGACCATCCCAAAACACCTAGGATGACATCGACGCTTGCACAAGCATTCACCTACAATAATCTCGTATATAAGACAAGGAACAAGAAAAATAAAATAATTTATGAAACCAACCATACCAGGTTTTCATATAATCCTTCGAAATGAAACAGAATAACACCCATACCCCTTTTTTTGTCAATCTCTGCCTGTTTCAGTACATTGAAGATTAGGTTGATATGCAACATATAGCACCAAAATAACTCATGAAGTTTCATTATCACTAACCACACAAGAACATATCCTGATTCCAGCAGCTGTCAATGCTGATGTAACTTCAGCCATCATGCCTACGAAGAGAGTACATAGATTAGGAGAATGGGCTGTAAATGGAATATGATGAACGTTGTTTCTATTCAAACTTTATAATAACAGACAACATAGAACGAACAAATTCATTCAGTATTGCTTGTTATCTTTACCAAAAAGGGAAATGTAGTAATTAATTGTCATTTAATGGTATTATTATGCAGGAAAGTAGCAGTGAGATCTTGGATGCATTCCATCTAGACCAAATAGAAAGGAACTGAGATTCAATGGATGTTCCATCTAGACAATACAGAAAAGACAGTGAAAACAGAAAGAGGGAGAGAGCACATGAATCCATTCATCACTCCTACAT
Organism: Zingiber officinale; assembly: GCF_018446385.1. Taxonomy (NCBI): domain Eukaryota; kingdom Viridiplantae; phylum Streptophyta; class Magnoliopsida; order Zingiberales; family Zingiberaceae; genus Zingiber; species Zingiber officinale. Next base: position 74,656,273 of record NC_056003.1, on the reverse strand, counting down.
CACGAATCCATTTTCATATTGCTTTCTCACCCCCTCCCTTCCTGCTCCTATTTATGTCTAAGTAAAGCAAGCCTTAATATTATAAATATCAAGTGCTTGGAGAATAGAAATAATGCTACCTTTGCGATCAATACATGCAACGTAAAACCATTGAACTGACTGCCCTTCCACATCATGCCACAATGTGATTTTGCCTGCTTTCCAGCTTTCTAAACCAGGCAACACTTCTTTGTATGTAGGAATCTTTCCATATATGAACTTTGTAAGAGCATGGTCACCAATCATTGGATTACCATTGATCTTCATACTCATTTTCTGTGCACTCTTGTTGGGCTTTCCATTGATTTTAAGCAACCCAACATTGTTCTGAATTGGCACGAGGTTATGCTTTGTTTTTGCAGAAGTTGATTCTTCCACAATTGCAAGAATTTTTTCCCATATGGATTTTCTTTCACTGGGTAAAGACCTAGGGAATGTCTGGTCGTACTCACTCCCTCCCTTGAGATCAGCAACAAAATCATCTACTGCATCTGCAGTTATTTCAGTTGCAGCAAGTGCAGCTTGCTCTCTCAAAAACTGGTAAAGATACAATGGTTAATGAGATAACTCATCCAATAGTAATTAAATAAATGTGAATAAGGACTCCTACTTTCATTATCTTATGTCTAGCACTGCGAGTTTTTGCATGCTGCAGCCATTGCTGATGCCTCTGGAAAGCTGACTTGCTTGATAAAGCCTAGCAAACAGAGAATTATATTTAACTAAAAAAATAAAGGGAGATCAGGAAACACAACACTCAAGAGAAAGGATCAGGTAACTACACTTGGTCACCAGGAAGTGACATTTTAGAATTGGTGAAGTGAGAGCTAAATTACACTGATTAAAGATATTAAGCAAATACACTCCACTTAGTTTTTAGTATAATTATTATGCTGGCAAAAGGCACAGTTTTAAATACAATTACCAATTCCTTACGAGAAATTATCTTGACAAATTAAATCAAGATACTAGGTTGTAGAAGTCAGAAATAGCATAAAATCTACCAATTAACCCAATATGTCTAAGGTAACTGACAACTAAAAATTAACAATACATTTCATACCCATGGTAAGACTATAACATCAAGTTGCCTAATATTAACCTTTCATCTAGAGTTGATATGCTGGTAAACAAAAAAATGATGTGATAAGTGCATAAAGGAACAATCTTAGCAAGGGTACTATCAATTTCTTGAATTAAATTATACTGAAGATGATTATATAGTCTCGTGAACCAGGAAGTTCTTTCATTTTGGTTCCATGTCTCACTTAAGTGACTCTTCTTGATCATCTTCACCAATGGGCATAAGCCCAGTGACCAAAGCATGCAAACCATTCATTATACTTTCAAAACAAAATTGAATACTCTAACAAAAGTTGAAATTAGAATAACAATCAGAATAAGTACATCATATTTGACAACTATTATGCAAATGTAAAACCCATATTTTTTATAAAAAAAAATATTGCATCCACACTTCATTTTCATTAGCATGCATTGCTAACACTTATAAAATAGTAGATGCAACATTTGAAATCTTGAGATGAGCTACGGTTAACGGTCCCCAACTGATTCAAAACTTGTTGGGTGCATCGAGTGATGGTGTCAAAGGGTGTGCCAAACACCAAAAAAGAGAAGGGGAAGAAGAGGAGGAAGAAAATTACCTGCTCCATTGTGGACGAGGAGATGAGGTTATTGCAGAAATTGCAAAGAGAACTCGTGCAAAAATGAGAAGGGGGAAGGAGTTGGATTTTTGCACAACCATCTCTAGATCTCACGATGAACAACGACAAGGAAAAGGGAAAAGAATCAAACTGCCACGGCACAGGTGTGGATCTTGCAGCGAACAATAACAAGAAGGGGAAAGAAGTTAGACTTTCACGACACATGAGCGTTGTCGGATTTTGCGATGAACAAGGAGAAAGTGTTGGTGCAGGAGCACCAGAAGATCGAACTTAAGTTTTGATAATTGTCAAGGGTTCTAAGTTAAGTGTTATTATTGATCTAACAAGTTGAACTAAGTGTGCAAGAAAGTCCCGCGACAACTGACCAACCCACGTCAATGATCCAAGCGCCCGGAGGGGGTCCGAGCGCCCGAATGTGGATAAACTTCAAGGATGAAGTTTCGACGAGAGCTCGCGTCAGCACAGTCTATGCATTCGGGAGGGGATCAAAGCGCCCAGACGAGGCCATAAAAGAAGACTTCAACCAGCAGCTTCCAAACATCTTCCACTTCTGCGCATTGCTCCGATAAAGTCTCTACAACGCCCGAAAGCTACTCCGACAACGACTACACTAAAGATCTGATTCTCCAAGTCGTCGGTATTGATTTTATTATTCAAGTTACTTGTATTCAAATTGTAATTACTCTTGTAACTTTCCGATTGATTAGTATTTGCCTAACGAAAGCACTCTCACGTGCGGCCCTTGGAGTAGGAATCGTCATTGGATCCAAACCAAGTAAATCTTGATTTATTAGAGTTGTCTGCTTTCTTTCTTTCTTGATTCTGCTACTGCTTGTCTCTCCAAGTCTTTTAAAACAAACGTGAAGGCCACAAGCATTATTTTATATACAATAATTATCTAAATTAACTATTGTTTATTTAATTAATTAATAATTTAAATAATATATATTTAAAATAGGAAAAAAATTAGAATAACAATTAAATATTAAAATAGTAAAAAAATATAAAATAATTTTAAAAATATCAGAATATAAATTTGATTTATTACAATTTTTATAAAATTTTTTAGATTTTTTTTAATTTTTTAGATTTTTTTTAAAAAATTTAGAATTTTTAAATAAAATTTAAAACATTAAAAATAAGTTCAGAATATGTTTTAATAAAATTTATTAATTTTTTTAAAATTTTAAGTATATTTTTTATATTTTATTGGAATAATTTAACTAAGATTTATAAAAGTCTCTTTAAAATATCCCACTTGGGAATTGTTTGATTTATTAAAGTGTAATATTAGTTTTTAACAGTAACCCTGCTCCCCCCGACGCCCCGCGACTCCAGCGTGCCCCCGCGATGCCCGCGAGTCCCGCGACGACGTCGGAGGCGTCCAACGACGCCTCCGATGGCACCGGAAGCATCCAGTGATGCTGGAAAAGCGTCCGCCATCGCGTCACGACGCCACGCGGACACCATCGCCCGTGATGCTGAACGCCCCGCGGACGTCTCAGACAGCGCCGAAGGCATCGGACGACACCTCACTGCCACTCGAGACACACATGCATGACGTGCTAGTTTCGGTTCACCGACGGAACAATAAAAACCGTTCGTGCCGAGCGGCACGAAACGACATTTTAATCGTTGAAACTTTGTATATATTTCACTTAGTTCGATATTTCTTTTTGTTGATTTTTATTCCATTATGATACATCAGTTTATGTAAGTGTAACATTCAAATAAATTTATCAAATAGAGTTGACTGAAAATCCTCATGACCACCAGAGAAAGATCCTATCAGCAGTTCTTGATAAAAAAAAATAGTTGTTTTAGTATTGTTTTTTCACAAAATTTTCCTGTTCTTTTTCCCTTTCCCTCTATAGTTCATCTTTCCTTCCTTTTCTATTTCTTCCTGCTTCACATAGACACAATCTGCTTGTTGCTACTAGTAGAATAGCACCATTTGTACGCAAAGGAGACCAGGGATGGTGCATAAGAGGAGCACCTTAGAGAGGATGGGATAATAGTGATTCATCACCAATAAAAGGAAATTTGAATACGTTAGTGGAGTCAAGAATTTGGAATTAAGTTATTTGTATTTGGAGAGAGTAGCAGTCACAGAGATTACACAGTGAGGCAAACAATCTAGTACACAGATCTCAAATGCAACCTCCTTTGCCTTTGAAGATTAGTGCTGCCTTGTGCAATAGTAGCATGGAGCAAGTAATGGGAAAGAAGGAGGAAAGAAAAAAAGAGGAAAAAGGGAAGATTATAAATAGCAAAAGGCATGAGACATATAAAATAGTTAAAAATCTAATAAAATATATCTTTAATACAAAAGGCTAAAATGAAAGTTCTTTATTGACCATTTTGATGAAGTGTATTTGACTAATGTGTATTAGTGATGGAACCACGTGAAATTGATAAAAGAGATGAGGAAGTTTCTTACAAAATTAAAAGTGCACTTAATTTCTAAAACAATTTTTTTTCTAAAATTCCAAAATTATGTTATTTACTATTGTCCGTGTGACCCCATTTTAGCAATTGTTTTGTGATTCCAGCTCACAACCCTTGAATGAAGTCAAGAAGCAGAGTTGTTGATTGGTAATCACGAACAACAATCAACTTATGAAGCATCTCTCTAGTGTCACATCTGTCCAATAGTCAGGCGTTTGTCCAATTCTCCAACATGACGTCTCTCCTATGCTCTAGTATCTTCTCTAGATGTAACATGATTTAGAGTCGCCGACCAACAGTCTGGCAGTAGCCAATCAGCAAGAACCTCACCATTTAGCCATGCTCGATGCAACATCTCTGAGACATCAGTCTGGTTCTCGGGCATTTCTCCTACTTGCTACACTAGTTTCCCTAGTGCGTAGAGTAATACAACTTACAGTCACAACAACTATCAGTCCACATCTCTCAATTGTCCAGCTGCCAGCACCTCTCAATTGTCCGTCTGGCATCTCTCTCACGTCTCTACCAGCATCTCTTAGATTTTAACACGAAAACTTTCCACTTCTCTCCATTTCTCCTATGTCTTCCCTAGAAGTAATTATAACACTGCATCTTTCCTATCAGTAACTATAACACTGATTTTTTCCATGTACTTATCAGCTATTTTCTTCTCCTATTGATTTAATTGTTCAGTGCCGTATAAACAAAAAGGGTTTGTGAGAGATAAAGGACAGTTTGTATATGATTTAAGCAATTTATGCAGAAGAAAATTGCAGAACTAATACTTTGAGCTCTAAGTTACTCACATTGTATGTGATTATCTCAACGACATCAGCATTGACAAGCACGTGCATGGGTGAAACAAGATTACCATTGACCTGAAAAGAGATGGACAGATATACCATTATTTTGTCAAAATATAATAGTAGCTGTTAAATGTGTACCTTTGCAGCAACCATGCTGTTTCCGATTTCAGTGTGAATCATATAAGCATAATCAATTACGGTGGCACCCTTAGGAAGGTTTTTAATCTACAACACATGGTATTAAAGGAAAGTAAATATGCAGCTATCTTGTTACAGAAAATTACACTCCTTGATTAGATTACCTGTCCTTTTGGTGTAAAAACAAAAACAAGGCTACCCAACAGGTCTCGCATGACAGTGTCAACAAATTCCCTGGAACTCATGTTACCAACAAACTCCTGCTGCCATTCTCTGATTGCGTTGAGCCAACCAATCTGGAGAGTAACAAGGAAACTTCGACTTCATTAATGTTTTGATGGGTAAAGTTAATGTAGATAACGAAGTTGTTCTGAAATTACTAAAGTCTTGCATAGAGATGTGGTATAACGAACAGATTAGACTTTAATGCTTCCAGAAATAAGATTAATCTAAAAATGAAAAGCTTCAAGAACTACAACAATAATTTTTTCAAAAGATATATTTGTAATCTGAACATTTAAAATCAAATTTTTTTTTTATGTATGTTAATCAGTTAGACAATACTATAAATTATATTTTTATACTTGTTAAATAATATGAAGATATATATTCATACATTTGCAATAAAGTATGGGGTGCATGTAAACCCGATCACGGTTCGGAACTGTTGGTTCGACGGTTCCCGGAAGGTCGACCTTTAACCTTAACCGTCGAAGACGGTAACGGTTCACAATTCAAAACCACTTATTCACAATTTAGAACCGCCAATTCACGATTCGTCACGGTTCAAGATTATTATTCTTTTTTAAAAAATTATTTAAAAATTATAAAGTTATAAAAAAGAGGGTTTGTACTTATTTAAGTTGTCTACGTATCCCCTTACGATATAGGGAAGTAAATCTCATGTAGTTGGCTTACCTTTTTACCCTTTTTACCTTAGGAAGTAGCGTTAGCGTTATTACTTACTTCTATTTCCCGTTCCCGTTGTGTTCATTCCTTGGGTATCAAATTCTTCTACTTCGTCATCTGAAAATTACATTCCATGTATTCTTTATTTTTTTTTTTTTTTGACTCTCGTTCAATCATCAAGTAATGCTTGCGCTTCCAAAGTGTCTAGAGACAATCGATCGTCGTTCATCCAATTTATTACCTCCAAAACTAAACGTATGTTCTACGGTGATACAACTCCAGATCAGCTCCAAGCTAATGAGACAGGACTGCAAGTCGAGATGTACGTCCCGAACCAAGAGGAGCATGAAGGGGACTTGCACGTGCCAGCTGAGCCGATAACGAAAGCAGAGGTCAAGCAAGTTCAACGTGTTGTACAAGCATTGACATCTCGTATCTTGGAAGGGAAGGCTATGGAGTCACAGTCGATGCCATGCTGAATGATCAACTTTATACAAGTCGACCATAAAATGGGTCAATCAGCTACGAAAGAATGGAATATCATGATGCAACATGTTCCTAGTAAAATACCATACTAGAATGCATATTGTTAGGTGGGAAAACCAACCATTCTGGTTGGAATTGGTGTGTCATTTAATGCTACCTACATTTTGGACGAATTCCCAAGATGGAGGACAGCTAGAGGGGGTGTGCATGAAGACTTGCATTCATTATCTTCTCTTTCCATGCCCTGGAAAGATGGAGGACAGCTAGAGGGGGTGTGCATGAAGACTTGCATTCATTATCTTCTCTTTCCATGCCCTGGAAAGATGGAGGACAGCTAGAGGGAGTGTGCATGAAGACTTGCATTCATTATCTTCTCTTTCCATGCCCTGGAAAGATGGAGGACAACTAGAGGGAGTGTGCATGAAGACTTGCATTCATTATCTTCTCTTTCCATGCCTTGGAAACTACCATTTTTAGTTCTATATAATGTCTTTGATATCTCAACCAATATTATATCTTGAGAGAGTTTTTCTCCTTGATATTCTTCAGCAACTTTGGAAGGATTACGGGTGAGCACTTGTAATTCTCAACACTCTTATAATATTGGTTCTTGGTTCTGTTATAATCATTGGGTCGATATTCTCCATTTTCTCATAATATTGGTTCTTGATTCTCTATAATCAACGGGTCAATATTCCATCCTTTCGAAAACCTCCTTTGGGCGATTCCGGAACTAAGTTCCAAATCTTATTGTTGCTGGGTCTCGCGGCATTGTTCGTCGAGGTTCGCATCATCTTTGGTATCAGAGTCAAGTTCCAAATCAGGTTTATCTATCTTTCCTAGTGTTTATATTTTTATCATTTCAATCAGTCCATACTCATCTTGTTATCTTCATCTACTTTCTAGTTTTGTTGCAAAAAAAAAAAAAAGGAAGAACAAAAAAAAAGGGAAGAACAAAAGGAGGAACCAAAAAAAAAAAAAAAAAAAAAGAGGAGCAGAAAAGACAAGGAAGAACAAAGATCATTTGCTTTGTTTTGATTGCATCTCGTGATATACATCCAGTGTCATCTGTGGCTGTCGTGATTCCATTTGCATTTTTTTCTCAACACCGTTTACCATCTCCATTGTGCTGCTTTAAACTGATTTGCTTTATCTTATCAGCGATTCTATTTTGCTTCATCATATCATCATTTTTGTTTGCTTCATATCTTCTTCCATCATTCCTTGATTGACATCGTAACCTCGATCCAACTAAGCCTAGAATCGGTGTTCTGAGTTTGTTCGGTTGAATAAGTGATTGCTTGTTTTGACTTGCTTAGTTTCTCTAGAACTTTTTGGAGGAAAATAAGTGAGCAAAGAGAACTCAATTTTCTAAGTGAAACACAAGTGTTTGTGTGACATCCAACTGAGTGCAAACACGTAAGGGAGTGAGTAAGGATCCTCCTTTGTTCGTAATATTTCAGTTGCAGCTCACTATGTCTCGAGAGCACGGTGGCAGGGTTGATCCGAGTGATGGAGGAGGGGTTGATCAGACCACGATCATGCGGGCTATACAGCAACAATTTGATCGCATGAATGTCGTATTCAATGAGATTCGAGATCGGCTAAATAGGCATGAGGATCGGCTCGAACAACTTCAGCAAGAGCCATTACCTAGGTATCGGAGACCCGACCAGCGGTCACATTTTGCTCCAAATGTCCCAAATGATGACTATGATGATGGGGCGAGCAATGAAGTGGTCTCAATGCTACTTGGAGAAGGGCTAGGGCTATCAGACCCGAAAGGCCAAGGCATGTTCAAAGGCAATACCGAGAAAGGGAAGCCGTAGATCGTAACATGGGTGCCATCAAGCTGTCTATTCCTCCATTTCAAGGTAAAAATGACCCTAATGTTTATATTGAATGGGAAAAGAAAGTTGAGCTAGTATTCGATTGCCACAATTACTCGGAGGAGAAGAAAGTGAAGCTTGCTGCGGTGGCTTTCACCTATTATGTCATTGTATGGTGGGATCAGCTGACCCTGAGTAGACGTCGGAACCGTGAGCTTCCCATCGATAATTGGGAGGACATGAAAGCCGTTATGAGAAGAAGGTTTGTTCCATCTCACTATTATCGGGACTTACATTTGAAATTGCAAAGTCTGAAGCAGGGGTCCATGACTGTGGAAGACTACCACAAGGAGATGGAGATAGCCTTGATTCGGGCTAACATTGAGGAGGACCAAGAGGCGACCATGGCTCGATTCATTTGTGGCCTGAACCGTGAGATTGCCAATATTGTTGAGTTGCATCACTATGTGGAGCTTGACCATGTGGTGCACATGGCAATAAAAGTTGAAAGACAACTCAAGAAAGGAGTGCGATCATCTTCCAAGTATGAGGCAACGAGTTCATCTCCTTGGAAGCAAAAGTGGGGATCATCAAAACCAACTGAGAAAGCAATTTCAAAATCGAAGGGCGAAACGAATATGACCAAGACCCAATCTAGCAACAAGGATAAGGGTAATTCATCTTCCCAACCTCAAAGAAATCGTGGCATCAAATGTTTTCGTTGTTTAGGATCAGGTCATATTACTTCTCAATGCCCGAACAAGCGAGCAATGATCATGTTGGATAATGGGGAAATCGAAACTAAAGAGGAAGATGAAGGAAATGAGTCCACTCCATCAGTTGAAGATACTAGTGATGTTGAGCTTGCTGTTGATGGCCAAGCTCTTGTTGTGCTAAGAGCTCTTCATATGCAAGCCAAAGGGGGTGATGACGGGCTGCAAAGGGAGAACATCATCTACACCCGCTGCCATGTGAAAGATCGGGTATGCGGTTTGATTATTGATGGTGGCAGCTGTGTTAATGTGGCAAGCAAGTTAATGGTGGGCAAGCTTGGTCTCCCTATCTTGAAGCATCCAAAGCCGTATAGACTCTAATGGCTCAATAACAGCGGTGAGATGAAGGTAACCAAGTAGGTCCTTGTTTCATTTACGATTGGAAGGTACACGGATGAGGTTTTGTGTGATGTTGTACCCATGCAAGCTAGCCATTTGCTTCTTGGAAGGTCGTGGCAATTTGATAGACGGACCACACATGATGGGTACAAGAACCGTTACAGCTTCAGCAAGGATGGTAGGAACATTACACTTGCACCTTTGACACCTCATCAAGTATTTGAGGAACAGCTCCAGATCAAAAGGTCCGTTGCAGCAAGAGGAAAAAGTGTGGCTGAGATAGAAAAAGAAAATGAGAGTGAAAATGAGAAAAAAGATGGTGGACTGAAAATGGAAAAAGAGAGTGGAAAAAAAGAAAAGATTGAGAATTCATTTGTGAAAAAGAAAGAAGAAAGAAAAATGAGCTTTTATGCAAAAGAAAGAGAGATCAAAAGTGTCTTTAACTCTGATAGACCGATGATCTTGTTTCTATACAAGGAGGTCTATCTTTCTTTGGTTGACCATAATGTTTCTTTGCCTAGTGTTGTGATGTCTCTTTTGCAGGATTTCAAGGATGTCTTTTTCGAGGATATGTCACCTAGGTTACCACCCAAAAGAGGAATCGAGCATCAGATTAATTTCATTCCGGGAGCTTCCATTCCAAACCGACCAGCTTATCGAAGTAGCCCAGAAGAGACCAAAGAGCTTCAAAGGCAAGTTGAAGAACTTTTGACCAAAGGACATGTTCGTGAAAGCATGAGTCCCTGTGTTGTGCCTGTGCTGCTGGTTCCAAAGAAAGACAGGACTTGAAGGATGTGCGTAGATTGTCGAGCTGTAAACAAGATAACGGTAAGGTATCGTCATCCTATTCCTTGCTTAGATGATATGCTTGATGAATTGCATGGATCCATTATGTTTTCTAAGATTGATTTGAAGAGTGGGTATCATCAAATTCGAATTAAGGAAGGGGATGAGTGGAAAACAGCTTTTAAGACAAAACAGGAGTTGTATGAATGGTTAGTGATGCTATTTGGATTGACGAATGCTCCTAGCACATTTATGCATCTCATGAATCATGTGTTGCGTGCATTTATTGGAAAATTTGTTGTTTATTTTGATGGCATTCTAATCTATAGCAAGAGTTTGCATGACCATATTGATCATTTGAAATGTGTGCTTGAAGCTTTGAGGCATGAAAAATTGTTTGTCAACCTAAAGAAATGCAGCTTTTGCGTAGATAGGGTTGTTTTTCTTCAATTTGTTGTCAGTTCCAGAGGCATGGAAGTTGATGAGGAGAAGGTGAAAGTTATCAAGGAATGGCCTATCCCTAGCACCATCACTGAAGTAAGGAGTTTTCATGGTTTAGCCGGATTCTATAGGAGGTTTGTGCCAAATTTCAGCACCATCGCTGCCCCTTTGACGGAAATCATCAAGAAGAATGTTAGATTTAAGTGGGGAGAGGCACAAGAGAAAGCCTTCAACACATTAAAAGAAAAGCTAAGCTCTGCTCCTTTACTACTTCTACCAAATTTTTCTAAGGCTTTTGAAATCGAATGTGATGCTTCTGGTATTGGTATAGGTGTTGTTCTTATGCAAGAAAAGAGGCCAATTGCCTACTTCAGTGAGAAGCTCAATGGTGCAGCGTTGAACTACTCAACATATGACAAGGAGCTCTATGCATTGGTGCGAGCTTTGGAGACATGGCAACATTACTTGTGGTGCAAGGAGTTCATCATTCACACGGAGCATGAGTCACTGAAGCATTTGAAAGCCAAGGTAAATTGAATCGTAGACATGCTCGTTGGATTGAATTCATTGAAATGTTTCCTTATGTGATCCCATACAAGCAAGGAAAAGAGAATGTGGTAGCAGATGCTTTGTCACGCAAGTACACCCTTATCTCTATCTTAGGGTCAAAGTTTCTTGGATTTGAGCACCTGAAGGAATTGTATGTGAATGATGCTGACTTTGCTGATATCTTTAAAGCATGCGAAAATGGTGCATTTGATAAGTTCTATATGCATGATGGTTACTTGTTTCGAGAAAATAGACTTTGCATTCTCCGAAGTTCTATGCGTGAGTTGCTTGTTAGGGAGTCACATGGGGGTGGATTAATGGGGCATTTTGGAGCTATGAAAACCTTGGACATTTTGAAAGAACATTTCTTCTGGCCTCATATGAAAAGAGATGTTGAAAGGATTTGCATTAGGTGCATTGCATGTAAGAAAGCCAAGTCTAAGGTGCAACCACATAGACTTTATATGTCTTTGCCTGTGCCTAGCCACCCTTAGACTGATATGTCAATGGATTTTGTGTTAGGTTTGCCTAGGACTAGGAATGGCCGAGATAGTATTCTTGTGGTTGTGGACTGATTTTTGAAAATGACACACTTTATCCCTTGCCATAAAACTGATGATGCTACACATGTGGCAAATTTATTCTTTAGGGAGGTGGTCCATTTGCATGGGGTCCCTAGAACAATTGTTAGTGATCAGGATGCGAAGTTCCTCAGCAATGTTTGACGAGTCTTGTGGGGAAAACTTGGGACAAAGTTGTTATTCTCTACCACTTGTCACCCACAGACTGATGGGCAAACCGAGGTCGTTAATCGAACCTTGGGAAATTTGTTGTGTTCTACCATTGGGAAGAATTTGAAAGCTTGGGAAGATTGCATACCATTCATTGAATTTGCATACAATAGGGTTATGCATTCTTCTACTAAATATTCACCTTTTGAGATTGTCTATGGCTTTAATCCATTAACTCCAATGGATTTAATCCCATTACCTGTGGATGAGATTGCTAGCCTTAAAGGTCAAGTGAAGGCTGATTTGGTGAAAAGGATCCATGACAAGGCAAGGTAACACATGCTGAGGAGGAATGAGCAGATTGCAACCCGTGCCAACAAGGGACGAAAGCTGATTACTTTTCAACCTGGAGACTGGGTCTGGGTTCATTTTCGAAAGGAGTGATTTCCGAAACGAAGGCAATCCAAGCTGAACACACGTGGTGATGGACCATTTCAAGTTCTGGAGAAAATCAACGACAATGCATACAAGTTCGATCTTCCAGGTGAGTACCAAGTGAGTTCAACCTGTAATGTTTCTGATCTTTCCCCTTTTGTTGTTTCAGATTCGAGGACGAATCCTTTTGAGGAAGGGGGGGATGATACAACTCCATATCAGCTCCAAGCCAATGAGACAGGACTGCAAGTCGAGATATACGTCCCGAACCAAGAGGAGCATGAAGGGGACTTGCACATGCCAGCTGAGCCAATAACGAAAGCAGAGGTCAAGCAAGTTCAACGTGCTGTACAAGCATTGACATCTCGTATCTTGGAAGGGCAGGCTATGGAGCCACAGTCGATGTCATGCCGAATGATCAACTTTATACAAGTCGACCCTAAAATGGGTCAATCAGCTGCGGAAGAATGGAATATCATGATGCAACATGTTCCTAGTCAAATACCATACTAGAATGCATATTGTTAGGTGGGAAAACCAACCATTCTGGTTGGAATTGGTGTGTCATTTAATGCCACCTACATTTTGGACGAATTCCCAAGATGGAGGACAGCTAGAGGGGGTGTGCATGAAGACTTGCATTCATTATCTTCTCTTTCCATGTCTTGGAAAGATGGAGGACAGCTAGAGGGAGTGTGCATGAAGACTTGCATTCATTATCTTCTCTTTCCATGCCTTGGAAACTACCATTTTTAGTTCTATATAATGTCTTGAGTAGATATCAAAGAGGGCAGCCAACATTATATCTTGAGAGAGTTTTTCTCCTTGCTGTTCTTCAGCAACTTTGCAAGGATTACAGTTGAGCACTTGTAATTCTCAACACTCTTATAGTATTGGTTCTTGGTTCTGTTATAATCATTGGGTCGATATTCTCCATTTTCTCATAATATTGGTTCTTGATTCTCTATAATCAACGGGTCAATATTCCATCCCTTCGAAAACCTCCTTTGGACAATCTCGGAACTGAGTTCCAAATCTTATTGTTGCTGGGTCTCGCGGCATTGTTCGTCGAGGTTCGCATCATACGGCAACGATCTGGATAAGCTAAAATTTCTTTTGCGATAATAGAGGATAGGAAAACTTGAGCCTTCTGTGACCGCCACCATAAAATATCGAAATTTGACTCGTTATCTGCTTTGCTAAAATCAAAAGTAAAATAATTCTAATTTTCTATCTAGAACTTGAGGATCCTCGTGGACATTTTGTTCGTTCTTTTAATAAAAGTTGTGCTTTTATAAATTTTAAATTACTACTAGTACTGATATTTTGTGTTTCAGATATATTAATTTCTAATCCATATTTTATACTATAATCTTTATAAATTTCATATAAATGATTTTTAATATCATGTATAATCTTAAAAGAATAAGGAGAAGAAGAATCTTTAAATGAAATTAAAGCATCAAAATACAAAACTAACTTTTCCTATAAAATTAATAATTCAAGTCTAGGGTTTTAAGCCAACGTAACTAAATAACATATTTTTCTCATTTTGCTTTCACTGCTAAAACACAAGGAGATAAAAATTCATTCATACTATGTTCATTTAAAACTAAAACTATACTACAAAAATTCACCATAGCTAAATGCGAAGTAGGATAATAAACATCATAAAATTGTTCGGTTACACCATTAAATACTTTATATTGGTGTGAAAATAAATATATATTAATATTTTGTAAAAAATAAATGAGCATAATAATTCTCTCTTTTGAAAAGAATCTTGTAATGATTAATATGTTGAATTTCAACACGTTGGTATACATGAAAATTTTCTAGATCTCATTTCATTACTTTTACAAAATCTACCCATTGTTTCATTATAGTAGGATGTAACCATAAATAATAAATAACACTTTTAATTAGTTTAATACGATTTTTCTAAAATTCTTAATCCATCTTGAACACATAAATTTAAAAAATGAAATATGCGACAAATATAAAAAAAAAACTATCAATAGCAGGTTGACATAGAAATTTAAGTTCTTCCATACTAGTAGTTTTAAAACTTGATTTATCAAATGATAATGAAAATATTTTATAAGTTAATCCATATTTTTCTAAAATTAAATATAATAATTGAGAGATATTGTGAGCATTGTGTAATTTATCAAAAACACTATAGGCTAATAAACGTTTTTGAATTTTCCAAGAGTTATTGATCGAAGGCAAGTCACACCCATATATGAATGCATTTGCTAATGATCACTCCAAATATTATAACATAAACAAACTTTATTGGTTAATTTACTAAATTCTTCAATTAAAGTTTTTTCCTTGCCTTACTAATCTTTTAATTGTATGAGTGAGTGTTGTTCGACGAATACGTCTAGCAAATGGATTAAGTGATTCTTGATAAAAATCATCAAATGTGCATTTAGGCCCAAAACTAAAGAAAAGATGTTCTATGAAACAAATCTACCTAACAATTCTCATAATTTATTATCAAAACATATGAATAAACTTAAATGACCCATAGTTTGAGAACGTTTGCATTTGAATACCATTACTAATCTTTTAATGGTACCTCCATTAGTCGAGGAAAATCTAAACATTTGCGTTTGAGAACGTTCGAATCTAAATTTCGTCGGATGTTTCATTTTGAAGTGTTGTTTCACCCATATTTGCCGCCCAATTGGAATTTGTAGGAGGCTTTGTAATGTTTATATTTTGTACACATTTCTCCATACGGGAGAGTGACTTTCTCAAAATATTTAAAAAAAATAAACAATTTTAAAGGAATATCTCGAACCTTAGAAGTATCGCCATCAGTACTTCCTTGTATCTCGGATGTCGGAACTTGCTCAGGCTCATCATCCGTAAATTGAATATCATTGTGATCCACATTCGGGTTTACTATTTCCTTATCCTACCGAGATCTAGATGATGAACTTCCTTCCATTATAATTGAAGAATTGAAGTGATCGAGATTTTGGAATTAAGAGATGAAAGTAGAGAAGATGGTGTGGAAATAATGAAATGAATGGTTTATTTATAGAATTTGGAGAATAACAAATAATAAATCATAGTCACTAATAAAAAAAATGGTCAAATAATCTCAGCCATTTATAAAAAGCAAAAATAAACTTCCCCCCAACGGTCGGAACCGTCGATTCAACGATTAATTGACCCATTGAACCATAACTGACCCAACCATAGTCGAATGGGTTACGATTAAGGCCCGTGTAACTAGATCAATGGGTAACTGGCCCGTTGACATGATTACAAGTTCAGGCCAGGTCCGAACCGGACCTAGGTGCAAGATGAGGAAGAGCCGACAATGTGACTAGAGAGTGCAGTAGTGTGAGGCTATGTTGATAAGGGATGA
This sequence comes from Zingiber officinale, assembly GCF_018446385.1. NCBI lineage: Eukaryota > Viridiplantae > Streptophyta > Magnoliopsida > Zingiberales > Zingiberaceae > Zingiber > Zingiber officinale. The sequence goes on along the minus strand of NC_056003.1, from coordinate 74,640,491 downwards.
TAAGAAATATACAACTTCAAAAGGAAAAAAAGGGAACCCGCAAGAAAATGTCTTTTCCCCAAAAAAAAATAATGAAGATAAGCCAATATTACCTTCTCTAAGGTAAATTGGATATCCAGTTTGAAAGCGCAGACTACCATGACAAACTGTCATGAGAAAATTCATAAAAGTTTAACCAAATATGGAAATCTAGATTTTCAGTCACAAAATTATTAGGCTGATCTTACAAGATAATTCACCCCAAATGCACCATAATTATCAAAATTATCACTGTGTGCCTACATGAGTGCTTTCATATAGAAATGTAGAACCTACGTACCCTGAGAGCAAAATCAGAATTTTTCAAGCAAGCAGTCTTTCCTTTAGAGTTTCTCCCAGCAGGTATATTTTGCCCTAGCATGCTTGGAATTACTTTTCCACTATAATGGGCAGCTATTCCTCTTTCAGCTATTAAATCCATATCTTCTGTTCTTATCTGACATTCAATAAATAAATAGCAAAATCATAATATAACTAATTCAAAATTCAAGGTACAGGGAGAAAATGTGGTGTTGTTGTTTAGCATTCCAGCATCAAATCCCATTCAAAAACAAAAAGCTTGTGCCTTAGTAGTCACCTGAACTTCCAGATGGAACATGCTTTCATAAAGAAAGGGCATCACTGTGGTATCGAGGCTTTGATATCCATTGGGTTTAGGAGTTGCAATGTAGTCTTTCATCTGTCATGTATGGAACTGCGTTAATCAAATAGTAGAAGCTATATGAGAAGTAATAACTATGCAGCTAAAGGAACTCACAGATCTAGGAATAGGAGTCCAGATTCCATGAACAAGGCCAAGCAGATGGTAGCATATCTAGACAAATCAAAGAAAATTTTAGGGGTAAAAATCAAAAGGTCACCGTATTTTGAAAAAAAAAAATATTAATACCATAACACATCCTATTTTCCATTTAAAAAATATTTTTATTTCAGTATTGTTATAGCAGCTTAACTGTTATAATGTTATAACGTGTAATAGTAAGTTTGGACAAAGTTGCTACATGCCATTGTGGACAAAGCTTCTACATATTGTAGCAGTTTTGTTCAAAACTATTACAACGTGTAGCCGCTCTGTTCAATAATGTAACATGTAGCAACTTTGACTGTCACAACGAAGAACAATTTGACCAAAATTGCTTATAGCATATTTGACTAAATTGCAACATTTGCAAAACTACTTTAAGCAAATTCACTAAATCGAAGCAATTTTGACCAAGTTGAAGTAATTCTGATGAAGCTAGAAAAATATATTTTGATATAACAATACTTGTACTTCATGTATAACAATTTTGACTAAGTAGGAACTATTTTGCTTTATGTTGTAGCAAGTTTGGTCAAGTCTGCTACAATAGTACTAAAAAAGGGTATTGTCAGATGAAAAATGGGATGGAATGCTATTGTGATTTTTTTTTAACATAAGGTACCTTTTTGATGATGATAAAAAAAAGAGGCGGCCTTTTGATTTTTGCCCAAATTTTGGTCCGAGCATTGGTTACAAAAGAAACAGTGCAATAGAGATTAGTGATGCATCACCTGCTGTGCACTACACAAAGGTCCAACTCCATTGCAGGATTTTGGTTTTATAATAATTCGGAGCTGATTATAAAGAAGAGAGAGTTAGCATAGGCTGAATCAGAATAGATGAGGCACATTGTAACTATGAAAAGTCTTTATAATTACTTAAGCTCATAAGACAAACCTGAGCAATTTGGTTGATCTCACGAACTGAACGTTTAGATTTCAACACAGTTTTGTACACACTGTTCAGCAATAAAAAATTGCCCATCAACTAAAAATAAAGATCAAGAATACTTGTAAAAGAACAATGATGATAGGTTGTATGAAAGGGAATAATGAGCAACTATTTAAGCTCGGTGATTACCTAAAAATGGAAGCTTATGAAAAAATAAAGAGTCAATGAGAAGGGATGTTGCATCAGTGTTTGTGTAAAGGCCCTTCAAATCTTAGGATAAATGTGAGTAGAAATATGCCAGTTTTTTATTCAGCATAAACTAATCCAGAACTGAGGAACAGAATGCTAGTCACATCAGTGTCTAAAATAAAGGCGCTTAATCAAATCAGCCTATTGAGAAACTACAGACGATAGGTCTAAGACTTGACTAGAAGGTGATAAACTAGAATGAAAACATCATCCAAAAATGATATGTTACCCCAATCAATCTGATTCCAGTCGCTGAGATCCAGTAACAAATCAATGTGTTCAACATAATAAATAAGACAAACTAATACAACTGGAAAGGAGCAGGATAATATTTAGAAACCAATTCAAGTAGAAAGTGCTATTCAAGTGTAATGTGTGGTATTACAAGAAAATTGGATAGGGCCTACTACTAACAATTTGTTCAAAGCATAAGATAGTCAATATATTCAAAGTTCAATATATTAGTTCCCCATCTGATAAAGCTGATAATGGTGTGAAACCAAGCATAAGATAGTCACCAGAAGGAACCTTTTATATATATGATAAAAAAAAGGAGGCAGAACTAAAACACAACTTAGTATTTATGTTGGTGATCTAACAAGCATGGATGATTTAATGTTTTGGAGGCAAAGAAAGCATAAAACCACAAAATTAGTGATATATGAGAAATGACTAGTGTGCATGATCCAATTTGCCAGTGTGTGTATGATTCATCGTTGCATTGGATCTTGTTTAAATATTTAAAGAGCTTAAATGAGTAGAACCATGTAACTAAGAGTTAGCTACATTAGCACCACAGAAGCTAAAATGATATCATTCCAGAAGATATTATGGATGAACAAGTTAGTTGTATGTCAAATTAAGGTTTGAAATCTTAAGCCCCTAAGTGTTAGTCTTTGATCAGAACAATAAGAACAATATGGTTTGGTACCTTACCGTGTTGTATTGGTATAGTTTAGAGATTATTTACTTAAGTATAAGATCTGAAATGAGGTTCTCTTGGTGTTATTTGTATATCTACACATTGTTCATACCTCAAAAAAATAACTATAAAAATATTCTTTTTTAAAAAAAAATCCTTTCCGATGGAGAGAGCAAATCCTTAATATTTGAAAACTCTAAAGTCATATGTATTAATTCAGGTATCAAAATGTAAGTAAATTTTTTAATGTAACAAATACCGATATAGAGTATAGTTATAAGAAGAGTAGCCTTGGCGCAACAAATACTGATATAAAGTATAGTTATAAGAAGGGTGGTCTTGGCGCAACGGTGAAATTGTTGTCATGTGATCTTAAGGTCGCGGGTTTGAGTCACAAAATCAGCCTCTTACAAAAATGCAAAGTAAGGTTGCGTACAATTGACCCAATGTGGTCTGACTCTTCCACGGGACCTACATTGGCGGGGTTTCGTACACCGGACTGCCCTTTTTTTTATCAAGTATAGTTATATACTATAACTTGTAAGTTATATGTATTAATTAATACTTTAATATATATATATATAATTAATTTGGATATTAATATATTCTTTATAGCTAGTACATATATTAATTAAGAAAATGTCAAAATAAATCACATGTAAATACATATAAATCAACATGTATTGATATATCTAAGTATTAATTGATTGATTAAAAAGTACATTACCCATTACTTATATTAATTCATTCTGATATCAGGTTATATTGGTTAATACATATAAATTATAAGTTCTACTAATATTGTTATAGTCCTCTAAAAAATTTAAACACAAATAGAATAAAAAGAATGACTAGTAGTTACAGAACGCCATAGAATAAATAGCAAAAATTTTGCAAATAGCAAAAGGTGAAATTAACTTTTAAATGATACTATATGTGCAAGAAGAAATATTATTCTATATTAAAATTTAAGTTAATGAATTAACATATTTAGTTTAATTATATATTAATATGTTATTAATATATCAGAATTAATATTAATATAAATTATATATAAGATATATTGTCAATCAGCGCCCCCCCCCCCTTCATTTCCGTCTCTCCCAGAGTAACCATGGTTTAAAATATCAACATATTTCATAGTTTCATTTTTTGACTGACCAGAATGATATGGTTATAATATCATATCATGTCGTGCCGATATGATTTTTATATTTTTTAAATATAAAACATATTAATTAAATTAAAATTTTTAATTTAAATACTTAAAATGAAAAAAAAAATGGGATCGTTGCAGCCTCCGCAACCCCAGGATGGTCGCCATGGAATCACAACGCCTCAGCAATCCCGCGACGGCTGCAAGCGGAACGACAAATTTTGTTCATTTCGCCTAGGACAGTACGAAATTTTAAACCTTGGAGCTGACACCTTACTATCTTGCAACATATCAACCATGATGCCAACAACTGCTACACCAGCGAATAGAGATCATAATACCAATGAGGTCTTAACACTTGCAACTTGTCTTCTTTACCTAATTTGTCGAGCTCGGCCAAATCCATAAATAAGAAGATTCCTCCGTCTCGCTGCTATTGTTGCTTGACTTCCTCATCAGTTTGCCATCTCTTCTAGTGTTCAACCAACTTGAAGGGTTTCTTCATCTCTTCTACTTCTATGACAAAATAAGGAATCCAAAATGTCACAAATTGGAATCGATAGAACCATTTTGTCTTTTACCATGTCAACCGAGAGAAGACTTAATACTGCATGAAATTTTAGTTGTGCTGGGTGGCACGCTCAAAATTCTAATCCACATCTTGTCATCTCAGATACAATATGTTCAAAACACCATTTGAAATTTTGAGTCGTGCTTCAGTTTATGACCGAGATGAAATGGTTTCGACATCTTATCATGTTATGCCAATAAAGTTTTGGTACTTTTTAAAATATAAATATAGTAATTAATAACTAATTTTATTAATATTTGATTATTATAGATACTATTAAGTTATACTTGAGATGTTGAATTTGGAGTACAAGTTTTGATATTATAAATGTCTAATGCTTATTGAGTTAGCTAAAGTCAATCGAGTAGATATAGTAGGATAAATTAGGTTTAAATTGGATTTAATTTGAATTTATTTTGATCAATTTAAAATTAAACCAAATTTATATATACAATAATTTAATTCATAGTAGCAGAGTTTATAAGGTTAGAAATTATATTATATTTATTTTTAAAAATTTTCATAACAATTGGTTCTCTCCATCTTAAAGAGGTTAACTTTTCTCTATTTACCTCGTGGACAAATAAAGGGAAAAAATTAACTATCATTAAAGAGGAAAAAAGGTTTTGCCTCTATGTTTACCCTCGTGGAAAAATGAAGGAGAGAAAAAAATTAACGATAGAAAAAAAATTAACGGATCAAGGAAAAAAATTAAGAGACAGAAAGGAATAGGGGAAGGAATTTGAATTGGCTGTCTAAAAATATATATATATATATAAAAGACAGTATGGTGCACGAAGCTCCTGCCAATGCGGATTCCCGGATAAGAGTCTATTGTACGCGGCTTTACCTGCTTTATAAGAGGTTGTTTCCAAACTTGAACATGTGGCCTTTAGGTTACACAAAAGCAACTATAACGTTGCATTAAGGCTCCCCTTCGTCTAAAAAATAAAAATAGAATAAATAAATAAATAAATAAAATGGAAGATGTTACGAGGTTGCAGCTTCTTCCGCGATGTTGGTCGCGACTTCCTTAGCGACCTCGCAGAGGACACCATGAGGTTGTGGCAACCTCACGGCTCCGTACTTGTTCCAGTATCGGTCAGCGAGCAGAATGGGAAATTCTACCTGTGCAAATCAACACGACAAAGTTGATTCTTATACAGATAGTCTCACATAGATTTTCCATAAGTGAATCCCAAAATTCAAAGTTCATAATAGGGCCATGGAGAAGGCAAGTTTAAAGGAAGTGGGACAACATATAGAATTTATAGAAAAGGAAAAAATAAGGGCATAACTCTACAAGAGAAGCAATGGAAGAATGAAGCTGAATAATTTGTGTTGGGTGCAGATAAGTGACATCATACAATATGGACTGGAAGTGCAACTAATACAGAAAGAAGTACAGGAGAGACAAGGAATAAAAAAGTAGGTTTAAGCATTTTGGAATTTAGTGACAAAACCAACTTCACACAACACATTGAGCAAACAGATCACTCTACTAGTGGTCATAATTTTTTAAATGAAGAGGATCTACTTTTCATTAGACATGTGGGTTGCAATCAATATCTTCCCCCTATCATTTTCTATGCAGTCAAATAAAGAAAGAGAGAATCAATCCACTAATCTGTTACTTTGAATATGACAAGAACTTAAGACACTAATTACTCCAATTTACTTCTCGAATTTCTACCCATGTTTTCCTTGGTAAACCATTCTATATAATTTGCTTGACAAGTCGTCCTATGTATGCCAAGTCATAAACAATTGAAAGATAATATATGAGAATTGAGAAGTACAACAGACTCAGAATTTCTGCTGACCTGTATAGTTCCTTGCATACAGAATGCACTTCTGTTGTCACTGTCACAAGATCCAAAAATTGATCCTCCTCAATTCTTTGCCTCAAAATCTTCTTAGCCTGAAATATTGTGGGAATAATTTCCTCACTGCATGTATGGAGACTAATATGACAAATATTAGCAATATCAAAACATTAAGTTACATGATCCTTTTTCATTCGACTTCCAAGAAAATGTTACCATGTCAAGTTCTTTGACATAATCTTTATAAAGATCTTCAACTCTTTTCTTGAGCTCCACAAAGACATCAGGATTTGTATACATGAAAGACAGATATTCTAATTCTGACTGCAAAAAGGAAACAGTCAAAAGTTGTAATAATCACAAAATGGGCAAATAAACTAATATTTTGAATTCAATCATAAAATAAACAATGCTAAAATTATCCATTTTATTTAAAATTTTAAAACAATAAATACTAATATGGTTGCTTTAAATTATACTACAGAGCAGTACAGTGGTCATGCAACTGCTGTTCAAGTGGAGTCGTTTTATTTTTTATGCAGGAGCTCACACTGAAGAACTTAGACATAAGGATCCTTACTTGATAGGTAAGTTATTAATCATTTCAAAAGATTTATATATTGTGCAAAATAAAAACACCAACCAGAACAATATTTCAGCCAGCAAAAATGCATGTATTCAGCCCTTCACCAAAATGATATCTGACCTGTCAAATTGTTAATGAAAACTATTATACTAATCTATGCTCCTTGGACAAAAAGGAACCTAGTCAGCATAGTTGTAAATCTTTTGATATAAGAGACAAGTATATAACTAAAAGCATTTGAAATAAGTTTGGATGCCACATGGATAAAAACAAAGACGACAAAAAGTAAGACACTCTAGCAAGCTTTGTACAAAATTCCTGGTGCACATACCTTAATTTGGTACATCCCTAGAAGCTTTGCTAGAGGCGCAAACACCTGAAGTGTCTCTAGTGCAATACTGGACTGATAACAAAATTGAAGATAATTATTATGAAGTCGAATGACTCAGAAAGTAGTAAATTATGTGAGAATGTGAAAAACCTGCTTATGTGGTGGCATGTGGGATAGCGTGCGCATATTGTGTAAACGATCAGCCAATTTGACAATAATGACACGGACCTACAGAAGCATTCAATCACACTAATCTCAATTATAGGAGGTAAAAAACAACTATTCATTGACGAGAATAAATGTATGACATGAATACCTCTTCTGTCATTGCAAGAAACATCTGTCTCAAATCATCAGCTTTTACATCTTGAACTGAACTATCCACACCTTTGCACTTAAGTTTTCCTAGCTTGGATACCTGTGTCAGCAAATAATACTAGAAATTAAATCAAGAATTTAATGTTCCAGCAAAATTACTTAGGATGATTTTGTACCTTAGTCTCTCCCTCAACAATGTGACGTACAGTAGCACCAAATTCCTTCTCTATCCTATCAAATGTAACAACTTTTGTATCTTCAACGGTATCATGCAATAGACCAGCAGCAATTGACTCCCAATCCAACTCCTAAAAAACAATAAAATATCAAACTGCAATATATACAACAATATATAAACAACATTAAAGCACACCTTGTTTTGATAAAATTTCTTGATGAAAACTTAAAATATGTATTTATATCCTCTCTGCAACTTACATGTTCTCCAAGTATCTTTGCAACTTCAACTGGATGAATGATGAAGGGTTCTCCACTTCGCCGTTTTTGGCCATCATGAGCCTCGAAAGCAAGCTGCACTTCCAGATAAGCATGTTTAATATGTGATCTCTGTATTTACACTAGTCTTGTATACACAAATTGCACAGATCAAGCTAAGAACTCAAGAATATACAGGTTAATGAATACTAAAAATGTATTAAACAAATCAACTTATGGGTGGCTAAGTAGTGAAATGGAATTAATGAGTTAACAATATCATATGTATGATAATCATCTGAGGTAAATATCTATCCATACAGATGGAAATTAAGGTTGTCGAAATACAAAATAACTTTAAATGTTTTGAATTTTTTAATTAAATTGAATAATTTTAATTCAATCTAAAAAAATTAAAATAATGATTTCAGAAAGAAAATTTGTTCAACTTAAAATTTATAAGTGAAATTGGTTACAATTTTCTAATTCTAAATTTCTGAAAAAGAAAACCTGCTTTAAAATATTTTATAAAATTTTATTCAGCATTTATAGAATCTATAATGTGTTAACATATAAAAAAGGTCCACATGGAGATAAGAAAACTATTGATGTCATATTTCCAGTATTTCTTTAAACATTGCATCTATGGAAATCTTGGAATAATTTTGCTCATTGTGTTTTTAGGTGTGTGTTACAAAATTTAAAAGTTTGTTTTAGTTTACTATTCCAGATTATAAGTTTCTATCATATTCATCAAATTTAGTTTGTATTGTTAATAGTTTGGTGAATTTTTAATTATGATAGTAAGATTTGGATAAAATATATTTGAAAAGAAATCTATCATACAGAATAATTTTAACATCCTATGATTTGCAAAAGTATAATATTCTATTTGATAGAATAATATTACAGATAGTAAGTTGATATTAATTCATAACAAAATATTCAGGAAATGCTAAGTGTACATTATTTCATTCGGTTAAGAATTAAATAAAATTTGCAATGGGAAATTTTGCCCTCAAATGCTTGACATAGAAATACCATTTTTAACAGGACCATTGCCATTAAATCAGAGTCTCAATAGCAACAACACAAGCCGACCCCACATAGTGGGGTAAGACTTGGTAGTTGTTATTGTTATGTAATAGCAATAGCACAATTGAAGAGATTGAGAGACAAACAACAACCATGTCACATGAAAAGATGAATGAAAAATGACTTTGACATCATATGACTTCTAAGCATGCTTTGAAATCTCATACTATGCATGGTGGCATTGTCAAACTATATAGTTGTGATAAATTAGGGAACTCCATACTACTCAATACATGTAATCTATCCTATATTGTTTTGTTGATGATGTTAATGAGTATTGTGTACATTTGACATCATATGACTTCTAAGCATGCTTTGAAATTTCATATTGTGTGAGAGAGCACAGTTGAAACAAATAGTTGCAATAAATTATCGAACTCGATACTACTCGATACATGTAATCTATCCTATGTTGATTAGTATCATGTACATTCGACATCCTTTAATATGTTATAAAATGTGTTAAAGATAAATGAAAATAACGTTTGTTATTTTTTGTTGCTTTTGACTCTACTATGAAATGCCAAAATTGCATCATTCTAGATAGGTCATAAAATCTGAAATTAGTGAAATTACGTATATAGTTATTCTCTCTTCTTATTTTTCATCTCCTTCCTTCTTCGCTTCTAATTCTTCATGGGCATTATACATTAAAACATGAATATGGTACCAAAATAATATCGCTCCAATCAAAATCTAAAGCTCTAACACAACTCGAGATTTTGAACCATGCTTCCAAATGACCATTAATTGTACTCTCATTATCATTATATGTAACAACATGATTGATTCTTCACAATCATTCTTAGGCGTCGAGTTCACATTCATCATCATTCACCTTAATGTCTCCAAGTGATATCATTTTCTTTTCTTATGTTATCATTGACTTTGAGATTCTAATCTCTTCTATCTTTACATTATGTTTACCTTATAAGAGAAAGTGAAAAAGAGCTCTACTATGGATTTTGCAAAAAGTAGGGTAAAACCTAGCTTCCACTAAATTATATTACATTGATGGATGGAAAACATATAAAATAATTGCTTTTGTTGTTTGCTTCTCATGAACTAACTGGAAACTCATGATGGAAATACCAGTATACCCAAAATATTCAGCTTGTTGTCACGACTCCACCCTAACAAGAAGTCCTTAGTTTGGTGTTTACACTACCAGGTTGTTTTCGCCCTTTGAATTGTCAATTCCCTTCATCATGAACACCTAGTAGCAGGTCTTACTAATTGTCGCCAATAGTTGATTTCTTTCTTACTCTTGCAGCAAGATGGAATTCCCATCTTGTCTCATTTCTCAGACACGCAACCTCTCCTCACTTCCCTAACGCCACAAGGTCAAGTAATTTGGGAAAGAAATCTAAGGCATAAATGTCTATAAAAATTCAACCATTGCGCATTTGTTTCCATCTGAATTTGAGGGGAAATTCAGCCATTGTTCAAACTCCCTTCCCATTGTGTTTTCAAGTGAGGTAATTGGAGAAAAAATGGTCGATTTCGCAAGCGCACAGGTTAATTTCTGCAGAATGAACAGGATATTATTCTATTGTATAACATAAAATACATCCTTTCTCCCTTTATATTGATTTCAGTTTAATTTTTCATATATTGGGTTTAATTTTTAGACTTAGATTTTCATTTGATTAATTGGGTTTAGCATTTAATGAATTTTCTGTTTCGTGGAATCATATAAAATAAGATTCATATCTAAATGAATCAAATTTAACTGGTCATTTGTGAATCTTTTTAATTCTAGTGCATATTTAAAAATTGTATCATTTTACATGTGAACCGCAATACATTTTGACAGCTACAATCTAGAGTCAAATTAACAGCCTTGTGACAGCATTTAATGAAGGGGAGTCTTGGCGCAACGGTAAAATTGTTGTCATGTGACCAAAAGGTCACGGGTTCGAATCCTGAAACAGTCTCTTACAAAAAGCAAGGTAAGGCTACATACAATGGATCCTTCTCCGAGACCCCCACATGGCGGGAGCTTCGTGCATCAGGCTGCTCTTTTTTACAATCTAGAGTCAAATCAATTGTTTGTGTGTTGGATTGAATTGATTAAAAATTAGTAATTGATGCTTTTAAAAAATGATGCTTTTTCAAAAGACTAAAGTCTATTGGCATGCATCCCATTTGTCAAAAAAATAAAAAATAAATAAAAAATGAATTCCACCATCAAATAAGGAAATAGTCCCATGTAAAGGGTAGTCCGGTGAACCAAGCTCTCGTCAATATAGGGTACCAGGAAAGAGTGTATTCTACTCAGTCTTACCTTGCTTTGCAAAAGGTTATTTCCGAAACTGAAACCCGTGACCTCTAGATCACATGGCACGCGGCACACGGCAGCAACTTTAGCGTTGCACCAAGGCTCCCCTTCAAAAACTAAAGCACTTCTCTATTGGCATGCATCCCAGTGGTCAAAAAATAAAAAATGAATTCTAAATAAGGAAATAGTCCAATGTAACTTTTACAAAATTGTTTTCACATAATTATCTATGAAAGGAAAACACAGAATAGCTAAAATTATTTTGTATTTTTTTGTTAATTATCTATGAAGATTAATAATCATATGTCAAAATTATTTTAAAATATTAAATATTGTTTTTTTACTTGAAACTAGCAATTTTCTTCTAATAACTTAATTTTGCATTAATTATTAAATCTAATATAGACTAGGACTTTTAAAATCCATCAAAAACTTACAAATTTATGTAAACAAATAACGGTATAGCTGACTGTTAACTCTAAAATTATGTTATCCTACCTAATTCACTAGGCAACATGTGTGCAACATCTTGGTCAAAGACTTAAAATGTCACATTAAGTGATCGTCACATTAAGTGATCAGCATAGTGAGTCACCAATTTTAAATAAAAAAATTATATTCACAAAATGTTAACTTTTTTACTTCCACTTCCTCTTCTCTATCATGTGCCTTTAGTGTTCCTATGAGCCGCAACTCCATTCTTATACCTGTGTAATTATCATTGTAGTTGAACAAGTAATGCTTCATGAATAAAGGTTAAGTCTAATAGTAATATGACATGGAGTGGATGTTTGATAGTGGCAAAGAATCACAGTATGATTAGCATTGTGGGGTAAAGACTCAACAAAAACAAAGGCGAAAGGTAGCTCATAGTTAAGAGATGGCTACTATGCAAGGGGAAAAAAAATATACGGTGCTAGGACTCGGAGAGTAGGGGTGGACTTAGAGATTGAAGATAAGCTTGTGATTGATCATTGAATTGAACAAGAGCTAACAATAACAATTACCTAAGTGGAGAAGGGTGCGGTGCAATGCAAATTAGGAATTGATTTATATTTCAAATTTAAAATTGTAGTCAATTTTGATAATTATGCTATTTTAAGTGTCAAATGTTTAGTATATTTTATTTTGATTGGAATACTTTGAATTTGGTGGGAATATTTTTAATTTGGTCAAAGTTTTAAATATTTAGATTATTTTTTTAATTTGGTAGGATTTTTTATTTGCAAGTTGTAGCTAATTTATTTCTTAAGTTGTTTGAGTCTGCCCCCGACCCCACCTAGTAGGATAAGACTTAATTATTGTTATTGTTGTTGTTTGAGTCTGTCCACTATAACACTCACCGAGGCAATTCCATCACTTCTAATAGTATAATCACGTGACCATGCTACTTCCACTGCTTGCACAACCGCTGATTATCCTAGCTTCTGTCAGTGTCGCCTTTTGTAGAACAATATCCTTGCACCTACTTTCTATCTATTGTTACCAACAATCCTAACAAACCACTCCAAAGTGAAACCACATTCTTTTCCCCGTTCTCATCTCATGCTAGATAAGGGGCTTAGAGATGCTCTCACCTAACCAATGCACCCAATCATTTGTGCCACTCCTCTATATCTGGTCGTCACCTCCACATCTCTCCAGAAAAAGCTCCCAGTTAGATTAGCCACCTTCCATTAATTTGCACAATAGAAGCACTCACAACAAAGACAATCCTGACCCCAAAATCCCTCTTCATCAATTAGTTTGATATTTTTCAAATAAAATCCACTATTTTGGAAATGTCCAAATTAGTTCTGTACTAAAAAAAAATTATGGTTCACATAATTGCAAATGCTCGAGTAATGTTGGCAAACTTGTATATGAATCTTGATGTGAAGTCAACATCAGGTAGGCTCAATTCACTTCGGCAAAATTGTAATCTCTCTTTGTAAACTATTATTTAGTTGGTTAGTTCAAATTTTTAATTAATTTTTTTCTCACAATTTTCTTTGTACCATCATATATTATTCATAAATCACAAAACACCATGTTGGTATTGTGATTGTCATAGACCAAATAAAGAAAAAAAAAATCCATAATTAGCATAACTACTATACTTACATGCTAGTTATTATATTTTCATTCATCCCATTTTTTGAATTGAAGTATTTAATTTTTCCCATTATTTTATTTTATAAGCGCACAATGAGACGAACCATCACAATCCCTCTAAATACATGGAAGATAAAGATGAGAAACATAAACTCATCTATCATGTGAATGATGAGCTTAAATTCATGAGAGAATTAGAAAGTGTTAGCATTAGCCTAGTATCAATTATGAGATCATTGTAAGAGGCTCCTTTTGTATCATATTTCACTTATTAATAAAAGACAAAGTTGGTTATTATATTCACTTCAGTTCAGTGCTGAATGAATGAGTATAATAATGTCCTAGGGTAGTAGGTTATAGTCTACAATGTATCAATTGGTTGAATTGATAGCGGGATGTTGTGGATATATAGAACACTACTCTTAACTATTCCTAGTCAAGCATTAATATGCAAGGACAATATTAATGCATTGAGACTAGCATGTAGGTCAACAGATGACTTAATCTCACAAGTCATAGATATGAGATATATATTAAATAATATATATTGAATGACCCGTCATGAGAATGTTTAATGGATCGTTATATGAGTGTCATAAACATTCTCATGTGACTATTAGTATGAATAGTCTTTAGACCTAAAGTCACTACGATTTCCTACATAAGAAGTTGTATACTTTGGTATCGACAAACGTCACCTGTAACAGGATGGATCATAAAGTCAATCACTGGTTATGTAAAAGTTATATGGAGAGATGTGAGTGATGTCGATGTGATATATCCCCTCCATATGATGAAAGTGATATCTGTATGCCCTTGATTAGTAGGACACAAGAATGCATAGCCATGTTTAAATGAGTTAATATATGATATTGAGATTATTTGATTGAGTGTGTCTACTTAGAGATCAAGAAACACAAAGATTGATAACAGGACGACATGGTCTATGCCTCATTGATCAATCTAGATATCAAGGATAGAAAGATTGAATCATACAAGATAATAGACACGAAAGTGTTCGGTCGGATCTCGACATTCTCGTCACTTGGGTAGCAATGATGCATTGTTAGATGTTACTCATTGCTTATATATAAAAAAAAAAGGCAGCCCAGTGCACGAAGCTCCCGCCATGCGGGGTCCCGGGGAAGGATCCATTGTACACAGCCTTACCCTGATTTTTGCAAGAGGTTGTTTCCAGGATTCGAACCCGTGACATTTTGGTCACATGGCAACAACTTTACCGTTGCGCCAAGGCTCCCCTTTTGGTCATTGCTTATATATCTAAAATGATTTTAAATACATGGCCAACGTTACAAGAGTCTATTGGGTCACACACAAAGAACACGTTGATTTGGAGATGGATTATAAGGTTAAGTCTAATCCGAATTGAGTTAGACTCGAACGAATTCGGATTAGACTCATTGAGTAATGAGTTAGACTCATTGGTTTATTGGGTTAATGGCTTATTGGATTAATGGTTAATCCAATATACTAAATCTAACCCATTAAGATTAATGAATATTAATAGAGATTAATATATTATTAATCAAAAAAAAGATCAAGAGACAAAAACATTTTGTATTCATTGGATGAGAACAAAAGTCATTTGTAAAAGTAAACTTTAGGTGAAGTAACCTTTTTGATAAAGTAACCTTTATGTGAAGTAACCTATTTGGTAAAGTAACCATTTTGTGAAGTCACCTTATATAGATGAAGTGACATTTTGGGTGATGTAATCTTCTTGGTTTTTGCTCTTCTTCCTCTTCTTCTCTTGGCCAAAAATAACCTTGTGTAGTTGCTAGCACAACAAAGGTTGTTTCTTCTCCAAGTCATGAGTTCGTGAGATGGACGGAGAACGTGTTTATGTGGATACCGTAGAGGCGCGAATGTGCTAATCGCACTGAGATCTGCATCCTAAGAAAACATTGCTGTCAGGATTGCGAAGGGCACGCACCAAAGGTATAAACTCCCTTCATTAAACTTAGTATGTGATTTTCCTCCGCATGGATCTTTTGGAAGAAACTTGTTTTTCCGCTGCGCTTTCTGCGTGTTTAGTGCTATAGTTCCTTACAGAAAGAGCCATCCAAATAATTATTTTACAACTAAGTTATTAAAAATTAGTAAAATTAAGGACTTAGATAACTTTTAATAGAATTAAATTGTTGACTGCATTACTATGCCAATATAACTCTAGTGGTATCACCTAAAAAAGGGATGTTTGAAATTGTTTGAGATCGGCTAAGACAAGAAAATTCTCTTACTTTAGTAATAGAGAAGAGATAAAAAAAAATAATATAATGAGAGCGAGGTCGGAGAGAGGGAGAAAGAGTGGTTGTGGAGATGGAAAAAATTGAGATATATTCATATCTTGTATGTGCCTTCCAATTCAAGTTATGTCAATCCAATCCCAACTCCTAATGGTTGGTCAACAAAGATACCTTTATAGGCATGTGAAGAAACCAGTTCCAAAATCAAATGTCCTATGTGCATCATTTAATCTAAAATTATGATGTTGATCTCACAAGAATGCTACAAAAACCACAACCATCATTAAATGCACCACACTATTTTTGTTTTAGTAAGGTATAATCATTTGTCAAAATACTTTTTATACGTTAGTAATTTGTTTCTTCAAATTTTTTAATTCAATTGACTTGGATATATAAATGGCAATGAACAAGCTAAATAGAAGAGAAATTATAGGATTAAACTCATTTGAGTTGAACTGTACACACTTTGAAGTGTGTTGAGTGATGCACAACTTTTTTGCAATCATACCGTTTTAGCTAGAAACTTAAACTCCAACATTAAACAATACTTTAAACTTTGTCGTATGTTATTTAGACATGACTACATGTGGACAATAAGTGAACAGGCAAGAAGAGTTTTGTGGCTGGTCTTCCATAAAATTTCAGCCACATATGGAGCACTCTGGCAGTTGTTAACATGGTATAATACACACCATGATACTGCCACGATACTACTGATATTACATATAGCAGATGTCAAATGTTACTATTAAGTACACTAATCATGTAAGGTAGGCACAAATTCTATGGCGTTGTCCAAGGTTTAAAATCTCGACCCGTGCCAAAGTTTCGGTCCCAGACCGGAACAATATGGTTTCGGTATCGTATTGTGTCATGCCGATATAATTTCGGTATTTTTTTATTTATATATAGTAATTATTAGATAAATATATTTATTATGTATAATTTAAAAATAAGTTGTATATTAATTTTATATAAGTTCTTCATTATTAAATAACTTAATATTGTTAAAAAAATAATTAAATATAGTTTTCTTTAAAGAAAATTGATCTATCAATAACTCAAATTAAAATTGATACATAACTTTTATAGTTCTCTAATGTCCAGATTAAATAATCATAATTATATAAATTAATACAAAATATTATTTTGTATATCATAATTATATAAAATAACTATTTATTTATTTAATAATTTAAATCATATATATTTAAAATAGTAAAAAAATAGAATATCAATTAAATATTAAAATAGTAAAAAAAATATAAAATAATTTAAAAAATCAGAATATAAATTTGATTTATTACAATTTTTATAAAATTTTCTAAAATTTTTAAATAAAATTTAAAACATTAAAAATAATTTCAGAATATTTTTTAATAAAATTTATTATTTTTTAAAAATTTTAAATATATTTTTTATATTTTATTGGGATAATTTAATTAGGATTTATAAAATTTTCTTTAAAATATCACAATTAGGAATTGTTTGATTTATTAATATGTAATATTAGTTGTTAACAGAAACCCGCTCCCCCCAACACCTGCGCCCCTGCGACAGTCACGTGCCTCCGAAACACCCGCGCTCCCCCGCGATGCCGCCGAAGGCGTCCGGCGATGCCTCCGGAGGCACCAGAAGCATCTGGCAATGCTTCCGCCGACGCTGAAAACGTCCCGCGACGCTTTCGACTCCTCCATCGCATCGCAACGCCCCGCAGACGCCTCGCTGCTGCTCGAGACACGCACGCATGACGTGTTGGTTTCGATTGCCAGCGGAATGGTAAAAACCATCGTGCTAGGCGGCACGGAACGGCATTTCAATTGCTGGCGTCATCTTAAATAAGCAGTTTCAAATAATAGATGATTTAACAAACTTTGTGGTGTCGTCAAGTTCAAGCTGATATAAAGTTTTTCCAGCAAATTTTGCTGATTTCTAAAGGTACTCGTCTCAGCTAAATCAGATCAAGTTTCTACCAATTCCAATCTAAATGACAACCAATTAAGATTGAACTCAACTATTTTTGGAAAAGATGCAACTCCTACTATATGACTTCCTGAGGGGTTATTAGAATAATCAATTTATTTCTTCAATTCTTGGCTCGAAGAGCAAACACTATGGGTAGAATCTTATAGTTTTAGCTCCTTCCAGATGCCTTCTACTTCAAGCCAACACTAACTATGGGTAGAATCTTATAGTTTTAGCTCCTTCCAGATGCCTTCTATGTAGATTAAGCTACCAAATCGTTGATTATTACAGTGCACCTCAAACAACTTAATTTAATATGTTCAATTAATTTTTTGAATAAATCTGGCACATGGCATTTTTACAAAACATTGGTTTGGTACATATCATTCTTTTAAAAGTTAACATTGACATGGATTTATAGGCTGTTCTGTCAATTCCAATATAAATGATGGCCGTACAAGATAGGACTCAACTGTTTTGGAAAAAGATGCAACTCCAATATGACTTCCATAAGCAGCTATTAACTTAATCACTTAGTATATCTTCTTCAACTCCTGGCTTGAAGAGCAAACTCTAATTATGAGAAGAACCTAATAGTTGTAGCTCATTTGAGATGCTTTCTATGTAGATTAAGCTACCAAATCTTTGATTACTACTGTTCATTTCGAACCGCTTAATTAAACATAATCAAATTTTTTTTAAAAAAAGCTGGCACATGGCATTTTTACAATGCGTGAGGTTCTTCTGCTACATGTCATTCTTAAAAAAAAGTCAAGATTGACATGAATTTGTAGGTTCTTCTGCTGATTCCAATCTAAATGGAAGCTGGTCAAGATAGGTCTTGACCATCTTGGAAAAAAGTTCAACTCTTTCTATATGACTTCCATGGGGGGCTATGGAATAATCAGTAGTATATCTTCTTCAATTCCAGGCTAGAAGAGCAAACACTAATTTTGATTAGAACCTTATGGTTTTAGCTCATTCTAGATGCCTTCTATGTAGATTAAGCTACCAAATGTTTGATTCCTACAGTTCATTTCGAACAACTCAATTTAATATGTTCAATTAATTTTTTGAATACTGCTGGCACATGGCATGTTTACAAAACATGAGGTTGCATACCATTCTTAGAAAAAATTAAGATTGACATGAATTTATAGGTTCTTATATGTTCAGCAAGAATAAACAAGAAAATAAATAATAAAACTAAAAATATAATAAGCACCACTATAGTACTGTATGCATGCTTAGTCCAAGTAGTTACCTTCAATGCATCATTTACTAACTTCAGTTCCTCTGGTGCAAGATAAGAAATAGTTGGTCTCAGGTCCTGTTTCATCAAAACCTAAAACTTGTTATGCATGATTATCAGCTATCGAGGATTGAGACTGCAAATCGCTAATCATCATTAGTGATGCAGAAACAGTTGAGCCAAAAGAGAACTTATAACAGCTAGTAGTACATCTTAATATGTTACTTAGAATCCAACATTAAAATGAACTATAACAGTAACCTAACTTGACTGAACAATTTCAGACATCTGATCACAAGATGGGAATTTCAGATGGATTTTAGGATAACTATACATCTGATTAATCAGCTTGTCAAAAAAAATAGCAATAATACTAACTGAAGTAGCTATTGATCCTCAAAAAAGTCAAAGATACAGGACAAGTCATGCCGGTACATAGTGAGGGAAATGTGGATGAACCATAAAAGAATTATGATGATAAGTCACCCTTACAAAGGAATATTCTAGTTTCCCTTTTAAACATTTTAGCCCAACAGTGATTTAAATAATTGTCCATAATAGATATTTAACACTTATATGAAGTATGAGGATTATCAAACACTCATCTTAACTAATAAAGAAGCAACCTATATTTAATGCTTGAATTAAATATGAGGATTAAAGTGACTGAAAAGAACTTCCAAAGTTTTCTATTTGAGCATACAAAATCCGAGTGACATAAAATCATATTGTTAATAACCACAACAGATGAATGCCCTATCAAAATGCCTCATCAAAGATGATTCTGCAAATTACATGGATTCCTATCACAAGGGACAAAAAACTAAGAATAGAGTGAATAACATAAAAAGAAACATGAGCATGTATCAAGCTCATTAATTACATAAAGTAAGAAGGTGATCAGAAATCAGGTTCTTGCCTCCCACAATGAATCTGGAGAAATTCTATCAAAGGGACCCACATCTGATGAAGCACAACCAATCCTCATAAATTTGCTTGGGAGAGGAGCAATATCTGACCTGAAAGACCACCCATATCCACCAAAATCTATAACAACATTGCATCCGAACTTCCTCTCATTAAGATCTTCAGATCTGTAATTAGCCTATGAAACAGGAGGGATGTATGAAAAAAAAATAACAAAAGTAACAAAACTTAAAGTGTTAGCTGCCAATTGATGCTCGAATTCAAATATAAATCTAATTGTCAATTATAACTACAATAATAAATGGTTAAGCTGCAAATACTTAAGTTGATTGTAGATCCTGACAAGTAGTTATGTGCTGTTCACATTCAGAAAGGAAAACTAATACACATTATGGTGAAAATGCCTGTTTTAGTACGAGTTTTTAACAATTACTTGCGAAAGTTTCTTCACAAAAAAAAAAGAACTCAAATATCTAAAATGCGGCACTTTTCTATGTATATTGCTACTCTGAAAGTTAGGATCAGAACAACTATTGATTTTTGGATCATTCAGATCCAGCAGTCTGTGTTGGTTGTAAACCACAATGGTTAGCAAGCGATAAGTTTTTGCTCTATCTCGCTAAAAAACTTTTTCCCACCTTAATACAAATTCAGGAAATGTAGATTCACAATTATATCATCACTCTTGCAAATTGCAATTTGCAAGTAGTTAGCAGACTGTTGGCTGATACATTTTCAGAAAATCAAAAGGAAATGTATAATTTTCATATTTCAAAAAATTGAGGCATGTAACAGAATAGAATCATTCATCAAAAACATGTACATATCCACTACATATATATAGAGAGAGAAAATACTGATGAATGAATTCATCTTTTATTTTTACAAACTTCAACCATCTCATGTTTCAGGCATGTGAAAGGGACAGAATCATGCAACACAAAATTGGAATTGCGTTTACAACCAAAGGAGAAGGAAGGTAAAGGGACTTATTGGTTTATTTTCTTTTAGAAAGAATGAGGTTAATTAATATAACAAGTTCTAACAAGTAGACAGTGTTTGTGAATGCAAAAGCTGTTGTTGTAAACAAATCTCAGATGGACCTGCACAAGCTAGTTTGGAGACAAATAAAGAACTTAGGTAATTGATAGTTATCTACTTAAATCCATAAGAAGGGTCAGCTATTTAGCCACCTTAATGAAAACCCCGTGAACTGGATTTTCAGAAATAATTTATAATTAAGCATTTAAACTCTATGTAAATGAAGCATTAAATGTTTAGCTTGTTGTAGATAGAACAAAGCTTGCAAATACAAAGAATATCTGTAAGTTCGTCTCTCAAAAGAACAAGCAAGGAAGACAACAAAAAAAATATACAAAGAGAACTGAATGTAGTGAGCTAATAGGAATTCCGAAGTATGCAAATTGATATTTCATCATGGAAGCCATAGTTGATTATAAGTACTTAAATGGAGGTGACCATCATGATCAGTAGCATCCAGCTATTCTTAGTTCATGATTAGAAACAATTCATGTTTGATTGCTAGTCCTAAATACAAAATATTAACTATAACTTACCATTAAAATTACACAGAAGGAATTATATATATGAAGATATAAAAGCAGCTACAAAGGCCGACAATATTGGACATTGATAAGATGATGAGAACAAAATACAATTTGAAAGACATTATAGAGGAAAATCCAAACATCGTATGACATAATTATAAAAATATATCAAGGCGTGATCAGTGTAAAATTGAGATTGCTGCTAGTGTTATATTCCCAAAAAATTTAATACCCACCTCTCCACTGCTCTCATTCATGCTACCCCACCTTCTTCCTATATCACCAACACTCATGTCATGCCACAATCGTCGTTGCGCCATTGTCGCCTCGCATCACCCGTCATCACCTATTGTCATAGACTCATAGCCACCCTGCAACATCATCGCAACCACCCTACGCCGTCACCGCTCCATGGCACTGCCACCTTCCAACATTGCCCTCACGACACGATCGCCCCATGACACTGTCATCTCACACCGCCTCCACTCTGTGCCACCTTCCACCAAAGTTTCAGTGAAGGGAACACATATTAGAGGTTCCTTAGTTGTGTTGTCGTTGTTTGTATCACTGTCAGTCCTCGATTTCACTTTCCATCACCATTTAGCTGTCATCAAGCCGCCCTCACCTCTCTTGCATTGTCTCAATGTCCCATGCCAAATTCAAGAAGCCATGCAACCAATTCATCACCGGAATAAGGATTTAGTATGATACTTGATGCTAGAATGGAGGAACTTCACCATTTGTAGGTGATTGACAACTGTTGCTAAAGCTTTATTAATCTTGCCTCTAAGGAAATACATATATAGGTTCACCTTTAGAGATTGAAAAATGGATCAACCCTTTATGGGGGAAATTGGCACAAAAGGTTCACAATTCAGAATCCTAATTTAATGTGAAGAGCGGTTCTTATTCTAGTAGCTTAGGGATTGTCTAGTTTATTCTCACTCTTAAAAGCAAGACATACAAGTATCACTTCAGCTAGTATGCATAGACCAATGGCATTTGTGCAGTTTGCCTTCACTATAGCAAGCATATTGGAGGATGTATTTTGATCCATCAACAAAAGGACCGGAGAGTCTCTTAAGGCGAGCTAGTGTGATGTAAGTCCTCAATCAAATGGGTTTTCACTTGTTTCATTTTAATTGATTAAGTTTGTGAAAGTAAATATAATAAAGTTACTCGAAACAGAATTCTTTATATAATCTTATTTCTTCATTTGTCGCTTGGTATATATCTTCCCATTGTATGTCCTTAGTTGATCTTATTATTATTCATCCCTCCTTGTTGCTTCTTAAAATTTGTTTATGACAAAAATAATTAATAGATATACAATATATAAATGATGGAAATCAATACTAATATCATAAAAGAGAGTATGAACTACCCTAAGAAATTGCAAGAAACTAGATATATAATTATATGACCGAATAAATAAAATAAAATAAAATTTGTTTATACTTAGCTTCTACTCGCACTCTCAAATGAATTACATACAATTTATAATAAATTGACAAAAATATAAATGAACTACCTTTACTATAGCTTTGGCTCCATGCTCTAAAAGTAGCTAGGTAACTTTATACTAAATTAACAGAATGATGAATGCAACATTTGTAATATATAGTTTCAACTCCCCTCTAAAAAAGTTGTGTAACTTCTTGCAATATAGAGCATTCATCAACATTTGTAATATATAGTTTCAACTCCCCTCTAAAAAAGTTGTGTAACTACTTGCAATATAGAGCTTCGGCTCTTCCCTCTAAAAGGGTTGTATGACTACATGTAGTAAAGAGCTTTAGCTCCACACTCTAAAGGTGTTGTGTACTATATATATTAAATTAATATAATTAATTAATTACTTGTATTATAGGCATTGGCTCCGTGTTTGAAAAGGACCCTTAGTCTTTTAGCGCATGGGTATATTTTTATATGAGATATTTTTTCACTAAATAGATTGCGAATCGTTCACTCTGTTCTTATGTAAGGTGCATTTCGGGTGAATTACGTATCATTTACCCTATTCTAATGTGAAATGCATTTTAGATGAATTGTGGATCGTTCACCCTATATATACACACACACATGATGCATTGAATTGTGATTTAATTGCGGATCATTCACTCTTATATACAATGCATCCTTATAGGGTGGATTGTGGGTCATTACCCATATCTTATATTTATATATGAAGTATTCCTTATTGACTGGATTATGGATAGTTCACCCTATATATTTATATATATTTAGGGTGCATTTCACTCTGAATGAATGTCAAGTCATTTATCTTTAAGTACGAGGCATCCTAGGCAAATTGCAGGTTATTTGCCCTATCTAATATGTGTGTGTGTTTGATTCCTATGAAATTTAAAAGGAAATATTTGTAAGAGAATAAACGAGTAAGAGGGATAAGACTATAGTTCTCGAGATAGTGGTGGCGAAAGAATTTATTAATATAATTAATATATATATCTCAGGTAAGATTAGATGAAAACATAATCGGTTTCATCAACCAAAATAATCTTAATAAGAGGAGATCTAAATGGGCATGTAAGAGTGAAAAATAAAAAATATGATAGGGTGCATGGGGTTTATAGGTTTGGAACAAGAAAGAAAGGAAAAACTATACTAGATTTATGATACCATATGATTTTATACTAACTAATACATTTTTTTAAAAAAAAATACTTGGTCACCTGCAAAAGTGGGAATAATAAGTCCCAAATAGACTTGATTATGGTTGGGAAAAAAGATAAAATGATTTGTAAAGATTGTAAGTCATCCCTGGAGAAAACTTAACTACCCAACATAGCTTAGTAGTGTTGGATATACATCTAAGCATAATATCAATAGAAAGAAAAGGTACACGACTCCTAAAATTAAGTGATGAAAATTACATGATGGAAAGCAAAATATATTTAAGAAGAGCATAGAAGTATAAATATTAGGAGAAATACACGACGATTCAAATACAACATAGGATAAGATGACATCAAAGTTGAAAATAATAGTCAAGAGTGTATTTGGTGAATCAAAGGGGTATGCACCGCCAAGTAAATAATTTTTGTGGTTGAATGAGAAAATACATGAGAATGTGAAGGAAAATACAAATAACATATAATATATTATACATGAATGAAATTTTTGAATACTTATATGAAAAATCAGATACAAAAGAAAGGCAAAAAACATTTATAGAATTAGAGAAAGAGGAAGACAAGAGATCTTATCCAAATAAAATGTATTAAAGATGAATAAGGAAATAAACATTTTAATATAAGTTTAAGTAACCAACTTAACTTAGGTAATTAAAATAGGTCTAATGAATATAGAAACTTAAATAATTAATAGGTCTAATGAATATAGAAACTTAAATTTTTATCGTATAATTCAAGCTTTAAAAGCAAAACAAACTTTAAATGGGATGTAAAATGAAAAAATAGTTAAACCAAATGATATTCCAATAGAGGTATGGAAGTGTTTAGGGCAATAAGGTATTGAATAGCTTACAAAGTTATTTAGTCTCATATTAGAAATGAAAAAAAAATATCAGATTAGTGGAGGGTAAGTACTCTAGTTCCTTTATATAAGAACAAAGAAGATATGCAAAATTTTACAAACTATAGGAGTATTAAATTAATGAGGCATATTATGAAACTTTGGAAAAGAGTAATAGAAGAAAAACTAAGGAGACCACGGTGACCGAAAATTAATTTGGATTTATGCTTTGAAGGTCGACAATAGAAGTTATACATCTTCTTGGGCAACAAATTGGAAAGCATTGAAAACAGAAGCAAGGCTTATATATGGTATTCGTCGACCTAACAAAAGCTTATGATAGAGTCTCAAGAAAAATTATATAAAGAATTCTAGAAAAGATATATGTTAACATAGCGTATATTGAACTAATTAAGGATATGTATGAAGATATAATGATAAGAGTGACGACTACAAGCGGATTAACCGAAATGTTCTATATAAAGATAGGGTTACATCAAAAATCAACTCTAAGTTCCTATGTTTTTACACTAATTATAGGCAAATTGACGCCGAGCAAAATAGCAATTATCTTGGAGACGGAAGTTTAGAGGGGGATTATAGAGAAAACAAGACAACAAAAGTCGACAAATGAACAGAAACTATCATCTCTAAGTTTAACCAAAATAAAATTTGATTCAAACAACAATAATGTCTAATATCAACCCCAACAAGTGTTTACATAGACCCAAAACCATAAAATGCTAAAACCGGAAGAATAAAACCGTAACAAAAAGGAAAAAATTCTTAATAAAAAGGGAAAAAACTTCAGAGTCTCTAAAAAGGCCTTAAATGGCGAACTGACGCCAGAAAAAATAGCAATATCTTGGAGACGAAAGTTTCGAGAGGGATTGTAGAGAAAATAAAAATGCATAAGTCAACAAACAAACAAAAATCGTAATCTCTAAGTTTAACCAAAATAAAATTTGATTCAAACAAAGATAATGTCTAATATCAACCCAGACAAGTGTATATATAGACCAAAAACCCTAAGATGTTAAAAATGGAAGGAAAAAAACCTTAACAGAAAGGAAAAAAATCTTAATAAATAGGGAAAAAACTTCGGAGCCTCTGAAAAGGCCTTAAACGACATTTTTTTTACCCAGGACAGGATTGTTATAGGTTTCACCGACTAACCAATCATAGATCTCTAAACGAGCTTTGATTTAGCGCGTTGAATGTCGCATTCTAATACATGAATAAAAAATTATGGTCTGTCAAAGCTCAGATCCTCATGCATCAGTCGTCTCGAGTTGAAAAGAACTCGTCTTCGAGTAGCATAGTATTATCAGCATCCACAGAACAAGGACTAAAGTGCTTCACATTAAACTGATCTTCTATAGTATCTCATACGGTCCAATCTTCCGATCTTTAAGTTCATCATTACTCGCCAACAAAGAAACAATCACGAGTCAATATAGCCCAAACAAAATCACCAATATCAAAAAGTATCTAACAACGATCACGAAGAACCTAAATCTTATACTTGATGTTGTTCTCATGAATAGCTTCCTTCACTAGCTCATGAACACCCTGAAGGTGGTCTACCATCTCATCTTCTTTAGGACTGAATCATCCTATATGTGAGATAGGGGCTAAGTTCAGTAGCTAGGTTCCGCCTATAAACGACCTCAAAAGGACTTAAACCGTTTTGTTTCTTGATCTATTATAGACAAATTCTGCTTGAGGTAATATTAAATTCCACTACTTCGACTTAGTTTCTGTCAGACAACTCAATAGATTGCCCAAACTCTGATTCACTATCTCAGTCTAACCATCTATCTGGGGTGGTAGGCGCTGCTAAAGTTCAACTGTATTCCAGTTTCCCCATAAGCTCTTCCAGAAATGACTGATAAACTTGGTATGCATAACATGGATCGAGGAATGCCAAGTAAGTGCACAATCTCCTTGAAATAAAAATAGGCAATTTGCAAACTACAGAATGGGCCATCTTTGAAAATATGTCAACCATAAATAAAATAGAATGCGAGGTTCATTGGGTGCGGGGTAAGCCCAATACAAAATTAATAACATCAAATCAAGGAGCTTTAGAAACAAGTAAAGAAGTGTATAAGCATGCATTGGAGAAGATTCCCTTAGACCGTTGGCATACATAACATTGGTCTATAAAGTGAGTTAGGTCAATTTAGACAAAAAAAAAAAAGTAAGTAGAGATAAGAGTCAATGTCTTGGCACGTCCAAAGTATCCCTCATTATGAAGCTCACTTATAATATGTTGCCTCAATGAACAATCTAGAATGCATACCTATAACCGTCAAAACAGATAGTCGTTATACGAAATAAAATCATGGTGATGTCCATCAATTTACCACCTGAAATATCCTTCCGAAGAAAGGGTCAGCTGCATACATGTTTACAAAAGACTTAAAGTCTACAACTTTTGTATTCATGGTGGTAAGTAGTGACGAACAACGGCTCAGGGCATCTATGATACGGTTCAGACTCCCTGATTGGTGTCTCAGCGTAAAGGTGAACTCCTGCAAATAAGTCACTCACTTCGCATGTCGCTTACTCAGCTTGTGTTGACCATTAATATACTTCGCCTCGTGATCAGTAAATAGAATGAACTCTTTCTGTATTAGGTAGTGACCTCAATACTTCAGCAACTGAATAATGGCATAGAATTCTAAATCATAGTAGAATAATTTTTCATGGATCCAGACAGTTTCTCACTTAAAAAAAGCAACTGGATGTCCTGATATACACCACCAATAGCAATGTCGGATGCATCACAATTGACATTAAACACTTTGTCAAAATCAAGAAGTGTAAAAACTCGGTCATCTTCTGCTTGACCATTTGAAAACTTGCCTCTACCTCTTCAGACCACTTAAAATCACGTTCATTGAGACACTCAATGATGGGAGCAATCAGAGTGCTACAATTTATGATGAATCGGTGGTAGAAAGAGGTCAATGAAACTTCTGATATTGTACAAGGTCCTCGGCTGAGGTCACACTCCAAAGCTGCGTCTATCTTTGATTGATCTGTGTGAACACCATACATAATAAAGTCAAGAAAAGTTACTAGTAAAAAAGGAACACTTCTTCGGACTGCACATGGGATCATGCTCTCACGAATATAACCCCTTTTTAATAATTCTATCATCTGTCACTATAATTCTTCACCCTCCTTAGGACTGAGGTGATATGCTGGTCGGTCGATTAGGCAAACTTGATCATGGAACAATGTTAATCTGATGTCGAATGTCTCTCATTAGTGGTAGCCCAGGAGGAAATCCACTGACATCAACTTAACAAAATCTGCTAGCACCTAATACTTTTGTTGGTAAATCGGCATCTATGACTATTGCATCGTTCTGGCAAGGTAATACACCTCCATACTCCATCTCATCTAAAAACTTTGACATAAAAATTAGATTAGTTTTTTTGGCTATCGAAATAGGAGTGGTTCCTTCCCGCTTTAGCGCCAACACAGTCTTCTTTCCCTTGATGTGAAGGGTATATGTATTTTTCCGTCCATCGTGAATAACACAATCTTCAAAATCCCATGCTGCCAAGCACTAGGTTAATTCTGTGACTTACCTCTATAAATCCTCAATCATCATGTCATGAACGTTACGATCACGGTGCTGAGCTTCCTCAATCATAAACTGCCTATTATGACCATGACCACAACAACTTTTCATTTGATCTGATGAGCTCCGATACCAACTGACACAGGATAGAATAGCGATTACCCTGGAGGCAGAAGTTTATAAGGGATTGTAAAGAAAACAAGACACTAGAAGTCAACAAAAGAAGAGAAATCGTCATCTCTAGGTTTAACCGAAATAAAATTTTATTCAAACAAATAATGTCTAACATCAACCCAAACAAGTATTTAAATAGACTCAAACCCCGAAGATGTTAAAAATGGGAAAAAAAAACTTAACAAAAAGGGGGAAAAAACTTTGAAGCCTCAAAAAAAATGGTTGTTATGGGTTCCACCGATAACCAATTGTAAATCTCTGAACAAGCCTCGATTTGGCATAGAACATCTCGTTCTGATACGAAGTCAAAAGTTATGGTTTGTCAAAGCTCATATCCTCCTATATCACAAACTCACTAGACGCATCTAAGATATAGTATCATAGTGTATGTTATGTGCTAATATGTTTTGGTAGATAAGACACGTGAAGAAGTAATGTTAAACTTGAAGTTTAAAGGAAAATTCTAGAACTAAAAGGTTTTAGGCTTAGTAGAGTAAAGACACAATATATACAATTTAATTTTAGTAATGTTAGACGTAATGAAATAATTGTTAAGATAGGAGTAACGAGTTGTGTGTAATGGGAGTTTTAAGTATTTAAGATCATTTTTGCAAAACAATAAAGGGATTGAGAGTAATATCTTATAAATAATACAGGATGATTGAACACAGGAAAGTGTCAAGTGTTCTTTGTAATTATAAAGTACTTCTAAAAAGGAAAGTTTTATAAAACGGCAATTAGACCTACTATGTTATATGAAACTTAATGTTAGACTATGACTCGAGTACATGAACAGAAGATACGAGGATGTTAAAGTAGATGTGCGAATATACAAAGATGGATAGATACAAAGAGAAAGTTGGAGTTGCATTTATTGAGGGAATTTCGGAAGATACGTTTAAAATGATATGGACATATACTTAGACGACCAACAAATTCCTCAATTAGACGAGGTGAAATTATGACAAATGTGCACATCAAATGAGGAAGACAAAAAAAAATATGTAATTAGCAACAATAAAACAAGATAAATTTAATTTAAATATAAATTATGATATAGTAAGAGATAGAACTTAATGGCATAAAAGGATTCGTATAGTCAACTCCTATAAAACAAGATAAAATTTATTTAAATATAAATGATGATATAGTAAGGGATAGAACTTAATGACGTAGAAGGATTCATATAACTGAACCCCCCTAGTGAGATAAGCTTGGTTGTTGTTGTAAAAGAGAAAATAGAAGAAATGATGAAATTGTATAAGATAAGTTTAAGAGGAAATTTGTGATAAGAGATTAATGATCTTAAGAGCAGAAAAGACCTTGGCTATTCACTATTCTTTACACTCTATTTTGAGATAAATCATTTTACATTGTGCACTTTTTTTTTCTTATACCCACTTTGCATTTTACTCATTTTAGAGTTTTTAACCTTCAGATTTGCTAAGATAAGCAAATAACACTAGTGGAGTTTTCTTTTGAGCTATGCATTTAGTTAGTTTAATTAGCTTTTGCTATATTTTGTTCTAACACTATTGTAGTTCACACGCAGCTAGCAAAGTTTGTTGTATCACTCTCTACAAAGAATTAGTGCACTGTGGAAATGAAAACACAATATCACAAAGACAAAAATAAAAATAAAGATATATGCAAACCAAGTTAATGAGCTTCACCCACCCACCCCCAACAATCGCTACATCCATAACGTAAGATTTGTGGGATCACTCTATAAACCTCTATCTTTCTCCTTTACAAGGCCATAGAGTCTGATTTTTCTTCCTTTTATCGATTTAAGTGCAAAACAAGGAAGACGATGAAGAATGGACTTGAAAAACAACAAGATTACAAGTCTTTGGTGATTTGTTGATAACTAGGGTTGAAGACTTGGTGTTGCTATCATTTGAGTTATGTCCAAGAGGAAGATAATCCTGAGCTTTTATATGATGCGTCAAGGTTTAGTCGACTTACACGATCGACTCGCAAACTTTGCTCGAATTTAGCCTTAGTCAATTGCCACCACAATTAACATTCTTATTAACTCTGAAATAATATTTGTCATGCCTCGCACGAGCTAAACTTGTCGTGAAGCTAACTTTGCTCATCGTGCATGATATATAATAGTGTCGGAGCAAAATCATACAACATCTAGCCAAACTAAATGCAAGTGCATACCTCAAAAGAAAACTCCAGCAGTACTATTCATATGTCTCAGCAAATAACCTAGAGGTTAAAAACTCTAGAAAGTGAGCAATGAATCTAAGTGGGAATCAGAGAGAAGTACATGATATCAAATAGCATATCTCATAACAAATCAAAGAGTTTTGCCCCCACTAGTTGGCGCAGTTGAGACCTGCATGGGTGTTTATTCCCAAGAAAGAGTAACTAATCAAGATCATCATTTTCCACCAATTATCTTATCATAATTTCTCTTACATCAACTCTTCGACGAATTTATCAGTTTTCATATTTTTTTATTACCTTTTATTCTCTTAGAAGTATTCCTGATTTAATTTATCAATAAATGCACGTATAAATATATTATATAAGGGTAAACAATTCACAATATACCTAATGAAGGATCCATTATATATATGGATGAACGACCTACAATCCATCCAAAACAGATTGCATCAAAATCTTATATAAATTAATAAGGTGAACGAGGTGCAATTCACTCGATAAAGATGTATTTATATACATAGGGTGAAGAACCCACAATCCATCCAATATGAAGTACATCTTATATATATGAAAATATAAGGTGAATGACCTCCAATTCATCCGAATGCATCTCACATAGAATAGGATGACGGACCCGCAATCCACCTAATGAGAAAGTCATCTTATATAAAATGATTGAAACCTACACACGCGTGAAAAGACTCGAACTCTTTTTAAATACAGAGCCAATGTTCTATAATATAAGTAATTCATTTTATTTACATATTTCTACATAATGAGTCGTGCAACTCCTTCGGAGCACAAAGCTAAAGCTCTATCATGTAGGTGTTACATGTATTATCTTGTTAATTTAATATCAATGTTAACACAACCCTCTTTTTGAATGTGGAACCAAAGCTTTATAGTTTAAAATATTTATTACCTTATTAATTAGCATAATTAATTAGGTAATTTAATTTGTCATGTTCTAAAAGGGAACAATCGAATAGATATCAACTATGAATATAAATAGGGCAAGCAATGTAGGAGAAAGTTGTCAAGCATCAAGAATAAGAAAAAGATCATTTAAAGAATTATGTTTCCTAACACTTCATAATTATGTCTACTGCACAAGGTAAATAATGAAACAAGCAAGAAAAACCTAATTAAGGAAACTCCACTTTGACACTTGCCAATCAATGCACTCTTTAAACACATCTATCGCACCATCTTGAACACAAACACAAAAAGAGTAGGTTGGACCACCCTTCTTCAAGTTTTCCTAAATCAAAAGATAGGATCGTAATAAAGAACATCACCACATAACAAAACATGAGGTACAACATTAGACAAACTCTAAGTAAGAACACGACATATCCTCAATTAACAACACTCGCCAAGGTATAATCAAGTAGGAATTTCAAGAGAAGAAACTGCTGAGACGTTGTGTAGTTGTTACCCAAAAGAGAGACTCGATCAACAATGTGAATGAAAGAGGCAATGATAACAATTGCTTTCAACAAGGGCAGCCATTGCTTCCTATAAAAAAAGCAAGATTGCTTCTAGCAAAGGGCAACAACTAATTTTAATAGAAATGGCAAGATAGCTTCCAACAAAACAGACAAGAATCACTTCCTACAATCGCTTACGACAAGGGCAATAATGGCTTCTGACGAGGACAGCAATCGCTTGCGGCAAGGATGGCAAACCATTTCCGGCAAGGGCAATAACTGCATCTGATAAAAAGAGCAATGATTGCCTCTAACAAGGACAACTATTGTTTCCAACAAGGGCAACGATTGCTTCCGCCAAGAAGGTAGTGAATGTTTAGTGTAAAGAGAGAGGAGTAGTCGATTTCAATCAATCTCCTCTTCATCGAAGGAGGTATCGAAGTGTTTACTTTCGTGAACAGAAGTGGCATCATTGTTTGTAATGAAGAGGAAAACCTAAACAAAAGCAAGAAGTGTTTAGGTTATTAATTAACATTTTGCAAATAAGTCCACCAGTTTTTCTAAATTACAATTTATTCCCCTAAAATGAAATACTATAACAATATTAGTCCACCTCGCCAATAAAAGTCCACTACACAAATTGATTCAAAGTTTTTGTTTGCTCTCGTGCTAGACTCCGAAATCATGGTTCATCTGTATTCATCGACTAACACTAAACCACAACCCTTGTCAACATTTATGGTATATGCAATCAAGTTTTTAAACTCTATTTGTCAATTGACACAATAACACAAATCCAAATTCATCAAAATTTGTGGTATTCTATGTATACCAATCAACTGTTATCTCATATGGATCGACTATGTACTATGACTCAACCATCTTAATGATCCAGTCTCACTAATCTTCGAGTCCTATCCTCATCCCCAGGGTTACAATCATTCAAAGACTCTCATTCTCACTATAACAATTTTTGTGTCCGAGTCTCCTCATCTCTGGGTCTTCATTGCCAAGCATTCTATCATTTGACCTTTCTCTCCTGCCAAGAGACTAGTCCTTCACCCTCTTATATTTGTGTGTCTACCATCTGGCATTAGCCTGCTGAACTATGCTAAAATCCAATCCTCGACCTTCCTAAAATTCCTTGCCTAGCATTTAGTCTCCCTAACCTACTAGGGTTTTTCTTACCATCATCTGGTGTTAACCTTCTTGGAGTTTCAATTGTAGTTTCCCTATCAAGGTACCTACACCTGTACACTTAAGATACCATGTGAGATCACAAAGAATGTCTATCCAAACATTAAAATTCATGCAATACTACATTGGAGCATGATTGCACCAACAATTAATTTATCAAATAATTTATTTTTCAAAAGTTTCAAAAAGGATAACTAGCTTTACAACATATAATTATTTTATAGCAAATCAACTAATTATATATCTTTCATATGACTTCATATTCACATTAAATGGCATGGCCCACATTAGAGTATTAAAATGACATGACATGAATTGGGGCTTTAATAAAAATCACAAGAAGAAAACTCAACATTAATAAGGGCATCATACGAAACTATAGATGATGTTTCTACGATTAGTGTTTGTCAAATTGGTTAATTGATATGTTTGATGAGCTTAAAGATTAACAAGATCAAGATTTAAGGCTAGTTTTACACAATTCAAAAGAGAAGATGGCATAATGGGACCTCAATGTATACACGATCAAGGCAAATTCACAATGTAAATTACATAAAACCCTTCGCGGTTGTTGCCATTCTATGTAGCCCATCCAATTTCAAAATTTCCACTTTTATTCCTTTTAATCTAACAAAGCATATTTAAAACTGAAAATAAAAGAATGTTGTCATACACAAATTGAACAACAAAAAAGACAATCATATGGATTGTAATTTTTATTTATAAAAAAAATTGTTAACTTAATTATCATGCCTTTTAAGTGAGAATTAGATTTGGTTCATGTACTTGTACATATAACTTAATCCATTGACTCATACTAAGCATTAAGATAAGAATTTAGTTTACTAAAAGTTGTAGTGATATTCTATCCCTCCTTTCAACATGCTTAACTTGGTCCTTCCACGAAACTGATCAATTGATTCTATAGTCAATCCAAAAAGATTTCAAGGATCTTGATATATACAAAAAGGGAATATATATCATATATATGGTAAAATAGAGACTAAAAAGAGCAACTTATGGATTCATATAGCATGTGATCACTTCTTTCTGCTGAAAATATCATACTCTTTTTGGTTTTAGGTTCACAAGGTTTCTAGCTTTGATCATTACCCATCTCTAGAGCTTCTTATACTCCTTTTGGCACAATAAACACAATATTTTGAACTTTTATTAAAGGAAATATTGAATGGAAGAATAATCTTATGTGGACGCCGAGGTGGACGCCTTTGTTGAACATCGCTATAGTTGGAAGCAAATTAATTACTACCTAATTAGCTATTAGAAATGAATTAACTATTGCCTAATTAGTAGAAAATAAATAATGACATAATTTAACTACTGCTATAGTAGAAAACAAATAATGGCCTAATTAGCTTTTCTATTTTTGATTCCTTGTTTTCCTTTATGGTTGGTCTTTCCTAATTTTGTCATGTTTGACTCCTTATATAAGGAGTGTCATTATTAATAAAAAGGGGGAAAATTGAGCAATTAGGACTCTGTCTAGGACGAGTCTTTTTCCTCCTCCCTTCCCCCCTTATGTGTTGCATGACCAAGTACGGATCCGGATCTCGACCTGTGACTTGATCCTATACTCGGGACCATATCATAATCACTCTTCAATGAGTCACTCAAGGATCCAAATTTTATGTGATTTATCTCTAAGTAATTTAGCTTGGAAACATAAATCTCCTCCAAAAACCCACATCAAAAGAAGCCAATATTTCCATCAGATTATATAATGGAAAGTGCCATAATTTTGAATCTTCATTGACACCTCAAAAAATGTTGCCATATCCCTAACATGAGATGATGAATGAATGGCCTATCTGAAAAGAACACCATCTTTGGTAAACTTTCTTGATCATGACCAGTGAAAGTCATGCTCTAGCCACTATAACCATTGACAACAATTGCTTTATTTATACAAGACACTGAAAATAAATGTTGCATTCTTTTACATATTTCTATCAAACATTCTGCAATGTGCATAAAACATTTTCCATATTTCCAACTAAATTGGACTATGGAATTACTCTTTCTGTGATATTCTCATCATGGAAAGAATTAATTCCACCATGTTCCTTAACTGCTGATAAAAGAGAATAATCCTTATACAAGTTAGATATGAAGAACAGACATAATAACCTTCTCTAATAAAGTACTCGAACAGAAAGATACAGGAAATAGAATCACTTGTTCATTATCCTTAAGCTACCATTCCAAACGCGGAGAACAAGGAAAATTCAAACAGCTTCCAACCTTCTCGATACAAAAGGATAGAAAATCACGCAAAGATAGGGCCACATAGCTCCAACATTCTAACTTCCAAAAAGAATTAGAAATCAAGCAATAACCTATAGAACACTCACATGGCACAACCAGCGCGGTCTTCGCATCATCCCCTTCACATCACGGTGGTGTTCTGAGCACCTTGGCAAGGTCGTACTAGCCAGAGAACCAGTAAGCACCCTCGGTGCCTTCCACGCACAAGACAGAACACTGCACTCATACCGCCCGCTTCCTTGTCCTTTAGAAACCTTGCAGAGATTTGCACACTCCACCTGAACTGAAAGATTAAACGCATCCAAGATTTGATCCAATTCAAAACTCCATCCATCATGATAACACCAAAAACCTCCAAACGGAGAAAGATCTATTAAAAATAGAAAAAATCCACCAGAACTTGACGACGACGAAGCCATCTTGCGACTGAATTTGAGAATGGATAAATTTCATGGACTACGAGAGATTAAAGCTTTTGCAATCACTGGCGGCGAACGAAGTTAAAGATGAGTCCGAAGAGGGTGAACGGCAAAGCGAAAGACTAATCCTTTTCACTTTTCCGTTCTCCGATGAAGACGCAGGATTGAAATCGCCGGAGTAAAGAGGGAGAAAATAGAAGTGGGGAGACGGAGAAAGGAAGGAGACTAGAGAAGAGGGGCAGAGGAGAGGAACAGGTTGAACGAGAATGAGAGGCCACGCGAACCCCAAAGCATTAAGAAGATATTTGACAGAGAAAACACAGCTGCCACGTGAATATTCGTTAAATATTTCTCAATAAAAAACAAACTATCAAATGAAATTATCAAATGAATAATTTTAAAATTATCAAATTATATATTTATTTTTTATTTTACTCTTTTATCATGTTTTTATCAATAAAATTTTAATCAAATCTTGACTAATTTAATTTTTTTTTTAAATTAATTTTAGATAAAATTAGCTTATAAATCAAACGATTTCGGATTGACATAAACTAGTTTCTATGTATTCGTCTACTTCTCTTGACTATATTCATGTCCGTAAACGTAAATTTGATCCAATATATTAAAAGCAATAATTTTCTGAACACGACAAGATTTGAAAATTTTAATTCGTATTAAAAAAATATTACTCTCAATATATTACGTCAAATTAATATTTGAGGACGTAGATATAATCAAGAAAACAAGTCGAACATATAAGATCATGTCAATCCGAGGTCGTTTGGTCCATCAACTAATTTTATCCAAAATCAGTTGATAGTAGGGATGACAATTTCACCCGAACTCGATGGAGGATCCGACATCCGACCCGAATGGAGAAGGGTATGGAAGGACTATCAATACCCGATACCCGATCCGAATACCCGATTAAATAATATATATACATATATTAAAAAAAAAAATTTCCCAAAATCAACTTACTATTTTTTTGATGTTAGGAGGAGACTATATAGATGTTTAATCTATTTTTTTTAATTATATATATATATATATATATATATATATATTAATAGGTTGTTAATTTTAATATATTTTTGTTGAATGATAATAGTTGGATAGAAAGAAGAAAAATTATAATTATAGAAGATATTCGATCATTTAATGGGTATGGGTATACCCATCGGAGATCCTATACCCGATGGGTATGGGGACGGAGGATATAGAATCCGACCCGAACCCGACCCATTGTCATCCCTAGTTGATGAACCAAACGACTTCGGATTAACATGAAACTAGTTTTTATATGTTTATCTACTGCCCTTGATTATATTCATGTCATCGAACATCAATTTGACCGAATATATTTAGAACAATAATTTTTTTGAACATATTTAAAAAAAATCGTGTTCAAAAAACTATTATTCTTAATATATTAGGTTAAATTAATATTTGAAAATATATATATAATCAGGAGAGGTAGATAAACACATTGGAACTAGTTTCATGTCGATCCAAATTCATTCGGTCCAAACAATCAAATATTTTCATGTCATATCGGCTAATACAAACGACATCGGATTGACATAAAACTACATCCTATGTATTCGGTTAGTTATTCTGACTATATTCATGCCCTTAAATATTAATTTGACCTAATATATTAAGAACAATAATTTAAAAAATATGAATTAAATTTTTTAAATATATTCGTATTCAAAAAAACATTGCTCTCAATATATTGAATCAAATTGATGTTTGAGAGCATGGATATAATCAAAAGAACTAGCCGAACATATAAGATCTAGTTTCATGTCAATCCGAAATCGTTTAGTCAATCAGTCGATTTTACCCAAAATTGATTAAATGAACCAAACAACATTGGATTGGCATAAAATTAGTTTCATATATTCATCTATCTCTCCTAATTATATTTATGCCCTTAAACATCAATTTGACCTAATATATTGAGAACAATGCTTATAATATGAATTGAATTGTTCAAACATATCTATGCTCAAAAAATCATTATCTAAAATCGACTGATGTACCAAATGACCTAGAATTGACATGAAACTAGTTCTTATATGTTCGTCTACCTCTCCTGATTATTCATGACCTCAAATATCAATTTAACTCAATATATTGAGAGTAGTAATTTTTTGAATACGAATGTGTTTAAAAAAATTAAATCGTATTCAAAAAATTATTGTTCTAAATATATTTGGTCAAATTGATATTTGAAAATATGGATATAATTAGGAGAATTAGTCGAACATATAGAATTTAGTTTCTTATCAATCTGAGATCATTTGGTCCATTAGCTAATTTTAGGTAAAATCGGCTGATGGACTAACCGACCTCGGATTGACATGAAATTATATCATATGTGTTCGGATAGTTCTCCTGATTATATCAATGTCCTCAAATATCAATTTGACATAATATATCGATGGATCAAATGACCTTAGATTGACATGAAACTAGTTCTTATGTATTTGTTTACCTCTTTTAATTATATCCATGTCCTCAAATACCAATTTGACTCAATATATTGAGAACAATAATTTTTTAAATATGAATTAATTTTTTGAAACATATTTGTATTCAAAAAATTACTGCTCTTAATATATTAAGTCAAATTGATGTTTGAGACCATGGATATAATTAGGAGAGATAACCGAACATATATGAATTAGTTTCATGTTAATCTAAAGTCATTTGATCCATTAACCTATTTTATCTAAAATCGACTTTGATAAAAAAAATAAATCAATTGACTGATTTACTTAAAATTTTAACGTTTCAACATAGAGCAAAATCGATGTAACTGATAAAAAAATCAGCCGACTGATAGGGGTAAAACGGAAAATGGATATGTGATTTGGTAATTTTGAAACTACCCTATATGATTGGGTAATTTTAGAAACTTATCTACGTGATTCAGTAAAAAGCTGAAAAACAAAATGTAACATCCATAGTTTTATTTTATTTTATTTATTTGTTTACATTTTCTTTCATAACATTTCATATAAATATAACTACGGACGTCATTTACACATACTGTAATAGTGGTTCTCAATTCAATGAAGTTACATAAAGGATTCTTAAAACCTAAAATAATAAGGAAACTATGATAGAAGGTCTTCGGGTTGTATTGGCATTGTCCCAAGCTAGCTCACTAGTCAATACCTCCTGTCTCATTCATCCTATTGTCTACAAAAAGGTTAAAATCTATGAGTTGAGAGACTCAGCATATTCAAAACTGTGTTATGAAATAGTTAGCGACTATAATCTAGTGTACTAAGAGGAACCATATTCTAGGTAACTGGGGACATTTCTACTAACATACTATGAACTTAAGCATAGGCATCGACAAAAGCATGAGAGCATAAACATAAGCATGTAAATGAACTAGGCATAATATTAGACTTGATCATGGGTATGCCCATAAGCATTGGCATAAGCATACTTACCAGGCATCAACATACACATAAGAATAGTCATGAGCATGTGCATAAGTATAAACATAAGCATACTTACATGGAATAAATATACACATAATAATAGACTTAATCTTGAGCATCAATGTGTAAATAAGATAAGCATGAAAATAAACATAACTACATAGGATTAGTGAGCTCTCGGGCTAAGGACATCGGTCATAACCCTCGTCCTATTCATGAATACCAAGTTACGTATTTATAAGGTTATCACCACCATGTTTCTAAAAATGATCATAAATTGTAAAATCTTTTTAAGATAAGGTTGGATCGTTGATAGTGACTAGCTATCATTATATGGTCGAATGATCAATTTCAGCTGTAAAACTATGGTACCAGGCGATGGGACATCAGCAACCACTTTTCAGTTATTGTGTCTTGGCTTATAGTTGGCGGGGTCTCCAGCAACCCTTTTGTCACTGGCTCATGGCCAATGGGAATCTGGCGTTGGGCTCCCTTTGGGGCTTTGGCCCGTAAACGGGATCCCTCTGAGACCTTTTTTCTCACGGTATTTCCATTAAAATCATTATTATTATCACTTTATTACAGTCAACTTATCCAATATTAGGCTCCCTCTGGGGTCTTTTCCCATAAACGGGCTCCCTCTGAGGCTTTTTCCCGTAAACGGGCTCCCTTTGGGGCCTTTTTTCTCACGGTATCCTCATTAAATCTTTATCATTATTATTGTTACTTTGTTACAGTCAACTTACCTGATATTGAGCTCCCTCTAGGACCTTTTTCTATAAATGTGCTCCCTTTGGGACTTTTTCTCTCACGGTATCTACATTAAATCTTTATCATTATCATTATCATAATTATCTTCATATCATGTTTAATCCTAATGATCCACAAACTTAACATGTAACCTATAAATGTTATCATGATAAGATATAGGAAGAAACATAAACATATACCTAAACCTAGAATTTCATAATTTACCTCTAACACCTTAAGGTATCATAATCAGGTATAAGTAGAACATGAATATAAACTTAAGCACAAGAGTGTAAATTCATAACATAAGCTTAAGCATAGACTTGTGCATCAACAAAGCATGAGCATGCATAGCAACTTAGACATGGTATAATCGTAAACCTAAACGTAAGCATACAAATTCATATCATAAGCTTAAACATAGACTTGTACATCAACATAGCATGAGCATACAAAGCATGAGCATACATAGCAATTTAGACATGACATAATCATAAACCTAAACGTAAGCATGCAAATTCATATCATACCTATAGTCTATTAAATTATCATGATGTGAAGCAAGAGTAAGCATGTTAGATATGATAATTAATAATAATAAAATAATAAGTGTTATTGGAGAAATAACCTTATTAAAAATTTTGAGAACTTTTAGAAATTTTCTTAGATTTAATTCGTATGATATATTTCAAGGGGATAGAGCTATTGAGCTTAGAGAAAGCCTATTTAGAATACCAAATTAAGTTGGATTTGATTGTTTTGTTTAACCTAGGTATAAGAAATTAAAACCTAAGTTTTATTCCCATTCAGGGGATGTCAACTCCTCTCTTTGATTTCTTCCTAATTAGAGCTCTCCCTCACGATCTCGTCGCTGCTGACCACCACGACTGATGCCCGATCGCCGTCATTGCCTGCCTCTTTTCCATCCTCTCCGAGTCACCACTGCACAAGTTAATCATCGACCAAGAGGGGAACCTGAGCCCTATTTTTGATTTGTGCCCTCCCTTCTCGCAATTCTCCCTCACCATTGAAGCAGCTAGCGTAGTGATGCCACCGTTGGTGCTCCGCCCATGCCCCTCTACCATCTCTAATTCAAGAAAACCCGGGTATGATTAGCTTTATCAAAGAACAGAGTGACGCTATCACCTTGCCCTAGCACCGCCCTTGCAACGATGTCGATTGCCCAAGCTTTGATCGGTCGTTGGTCTTCCACCTCTAGCCACGGACACCCAAGGGTCGCTAGCAGATGGGTCTCTCACCCTTCTATGCCCTAATACCAGGATACCACTACCAGTTTCCTCTTCATCCATCTCGTCAGCAGTCTTCCGTTTGATCTCCATCAGGAGGGAGCTGTCGGCACAGAAGTAGATAAGGTATGCTTTGTATTAGATTGGCAAAGATCTGAATCCCATTTTCTATTGGGGGCATTTGTGCTGAGTTGGTTGATAGATTAATGTAGCTCCATCCATCCCTGTTGGTGAGCATTTCATCTAGCCAGCTGTTTCCTCTTTTCACGTCCGGTAGCAGCTTCGAGTCCCTCTCGTAGAGCCCCTCTATTTCATCTTCGGCCATCACAGCCACCATCTCCAAGTAGATTAGGTAATAATCAAGATCTATTTTCAATTTTTGGTTATGGGATTAATATGAAATTGAGTTTATTCTGAATTGAGGAAATTAAAAGATGAGTTAGCGATGGATTGTGATATTTAATTATGATTAAATCTGAATTGCTAAGGAGAGTTTTAGAGGTGATGCATGTATAAATCCAATCTAATGAAGTTGTGAAATGGTTAGATAGTTAATTGAGATATTATATGAAATAGGTATGTGTGATCAATTAAGGAAGTGATAATGTTGGATTAGACTTGACTTAATCAAATGGATTAGATGAATCAAGATTAATCATTAGTTTGAGGTTTCCTTAATTAGTTTTGGAAATTTTTTTTGGCTATTTAATTCAGATGAAATTAGCTACATAAAATATATTGATGTAAGATGTTGATTCGAGACAAGCATCTCGACGTGGAATTGTTTAGCACGATCAACGGATAAAGACGGGTACTTCTGGACTTGTTTCTTTGGATCTTTGACTTTAGTGCATAATCTATTTTATAAATTTGGCAGTACTGATTTACTTACCTTGACTCTACTCTAAATTGGTTCTTGAGTTTGATACTATATTGCTTGCACTTATATTTTAATCTATTGGATATCTATAAAGTTTGTCTCATTTGTTATTCATGATTGGGTTGATTATATATATGCATAGCATCACCAGACCATAGTCTAGTTATAGTCTTTTATTTGTGCATTTATATTATAATATAGTTATATAAATAGGATTTTGCCTATAGGTTATTGATATCATATGTAGTATAGCTGTATACTTATGTAACATATATGTTAGTGAGATCATACTTACCTATACTTGATATAAATCACTTCCTAGGGGGAGCATATCCCACTAGGCTATTCTCTTTAGATCAACCATCTAGGACTACTTAATCTTGATCCCGTTATTTATTATATGTATGATGATACCATGGAATCCGAGGGAATATTATGACTAGATGGGTGGGATCCCTTTGGATTGAGATTGTTACTCTTGTTCTTGCTATTGTGGTACCTAAACACATGCTATTAGACTTGTTATTTAATGCATGCCTATGCATTTAAATTACCCATTAGACTATATAGTGATCTTGAGCTATCACATGTAAATCGTAGTGAATACTTAAATATTTTATTAGACCCTTTACTTGTTATGTAGGCTCAAGCCTACACATTGATAAGATTATACCATAATATAGGATATCGAGTATCCTATTAAACTCTTGGTTATTATTTACACTCATGCCTATCTTCTATTGATTTTGGACCTTAGGGTAGCTTGAAGAGCATTATCCTCGGAAGGATTATTATTGCTTATTAGTCATTATGGCTTGGTATCTATATACATCCTGTATATCCACGGGACCATCCGTAGTAGAGTATTCTCCTACAGGTAGTGCCCACTTATATATCTTGTTTACCCATGGAACTATCCATGGTAGAGCGGTCTCCCGCAGACAGTGATTATTTACATGCCCTGACTGCCCACAGAATCATCTGTGGTAGAGTATTCTCCCATAGTCAGTAGCTGAGGTGCTAGATAGCTACCTCATCCTGTCCGCCCATGGGACCATCCGTGGTAGAGCGTTCTCCCCCAGATAGGACTATTTAAACACATTGACTGTAAAATACCGAAATTAGGCGAATAATACTAAGGGAATTTTCCGAAATTTTTGAAAATTTTTCGGGAATTTTTCGGAACTCGTATGGACGAGTTAACGGGGATAAAATTTGGATTACCGAAAAGACCTGTTTAGGCTACCCATTTAAGTGAGGAATTGTTTATTTTATAAATTCCTTTTTCTTATTTCTTTTCCTTTATTTTTTTTCTTTCTTTTCTTCTGTTTTCTTCTTCGCCGAAACCTTGCGCGCCCGACTCCTTCCCCGTGCCCTAACCGGCGCCGCACGAGTGGTTTCCTTCTTCCTCCTCTCCCGAGCCTCTTTTCTTCTCCTCTCACTCGGCGTTGATCTCTTCTTCTTCTCCATTTTTGTTTTCCTCCCGAGCCGCACACCCGACGCCAGCGCGCACGCCTTCTCTTCTCCTCAGGCCCTGCCCAAGAGCCGGTGAGTGCAAGCCATTGCCGGCGATCCATCCTCTGCCCTAGACTCACTCAGCACTGCCGACCTTCTCCACGCCGAGCTCTGCACAGAGCCACCGCTGACCTAGCACCGCCGCCGACCCATCTCCTCTCCTCTTACCGCCGGCCATAGTCCCGAGCAGTGACGATCAAGTTGATAGCTTCTCAGCCCTAGTGTCGATCCATAATTTCTCTGCCCTAGCTGAATCTTGAAGGTAAGGGCCATACCTAGCTTCGGAAATTAGGGTTGTGGCAAGATCTCAGTTCATGTTCTTCTTGATCTTGTTAGTCCAGGCAGTGAGGGAGTGTTCTACAGCCACTTACTATTGTTCCAGCAGCCGACAGCGATATCGGCTG
Organism: Zingiber officinale; assembly: GCF_018446385.1. NCBI lineage: Eukaryota > Viridiplantae > Streptophyta > Magnoliopsida > Zingiberales > Zingiberaceae > Zingiber > Zingiber officinale. Next base: position 74,595,870 of record NC_056003.1, on the reverse strand, counting down.
CAAATCTTGATCTAGCAGTAACAAGATGATCTCCAAATCTTGATCTAGCAGTAACAAGATGATCTCCAGTGGTGCTATCGACATAAGCTTTAGAGCAGTGAGGTAAGGAGTAGAGAATGGTATCCTTGTGGTAGATTATGTGTTGATTAGGGTTCGTTAATTGTGTTGTGTTGATTAGTTGGATTTGTTTTAGGTAGATTGAGATTTATGGTTTAGGGGTTTTCCCTAAAATTTTTCTTAAAGATTTTTATTTGGCTATTCGTTTAATTTGTAGCTAAATAAAAATGTATGTTTGGTATTACAGGACTTTGACGCGAGACGAGTATCTCGGAGTCGGAATTGGACCTTTCTTTTGTCGGAGGCGGGTACTTTTGACTTATTGTCTTTGATATGCATAGTAGTGAAATTAACAAGTTGCATTAATTATGTTTCTCATTTGTTTCGGTTAATCACTACCCGATTACCTGTTACCTGCTTAATTGATTGTTTGTTTTACATTTCGTGTTGTTATGTACCTGATTACACATGCTCATAGGGGTAGTGATATAACCATGTTTCACCATGTTCAGGACCTAGGTTTGATACCTTATTTGATCAGTGTACTTTGATATGATTTGTTCACTATGGTGCACATCATTATATGTCCATAGATTGGTTTAGTATATTATCATGCTTAGTGTCATGCACCATTCGCATGATTGCATGCTGTGTGATAGGATTGCTCCATTATTGTCGAGAACATCGCCAGTTTCATCACTGTTCGGTGCTCCGTTGTGACGCTTATGGATAGCGTGACGCAGCGTGGTAGCACGTCAGTTTGCTCTTCCGGTGCTCCGTTGGTATGCTCATGGGTAGTGTGACGCAGCGTGTAGCACGTTAGGGACCCCTCCCCGTCATCGTGTACCGGGAGATGAGAGTAATGCGCTCCCCCATTTATGATTTGGGGTAGGAGTATGTGTGTACTCCGATAGCATCTCGTCCTCTCGGTCACTCATCAGGAGTAGTGATGCAGAGTGCACGGTCGTCACAGCCCTACCCACTCGGTCCCACTTTTGTTGTGAGTTGGCTGACTGGCGTCAGGGGTGACCATGACATGGGCATCATATGCACGATGCATTTATTGCTTGTGTTTGTGTTTGCTGCATTTATATGCTGCATATTGTTTGGATACCCATGTTTGACATGCATACAGGTCTTCTATACCTTTCGGACTGTTTGTCCTTATACCCAGGTCCTAGTTAGTACAGTTTCTCTCCTGTTTACTTCAGTTTGCATTTACCTTTATTTTTATCAGGAGACTGTACGCATGATTAGTGCTAGGTGTTATTTCCTTACTTTGCATATCAGTTGTACCTGCTGAGTGTTGGACTCACCCCGCCTCCATTGTTGTTATACTTTCAGGTTGAGGCTGTCCGGAGCAGTTCCAGTCGCTAGTCCCCATCTGCACGTAGTGCTAGTCCTCTGCTGGTCTTGAGCTGTTATTTTATCTTAGTTTCTCTATCAGACTTTGTTTTTAGTCTTGTATTGTTTTACTTATGGATATTGTATGGATTCTTATCGTTTGATGGATTTTTGGTATGATTTGGATTTATTCTACTACATGCCTGTTTGGACGGCAGAAGAGGTGAGTTCATCAGATTTGAGCTTTACGAGTGTAGTTGAGTAGGGTTGATTTTGAGTCATGGTATTACTGCTTTGGTTTGCTTATATTTATATAAACTGCATGGTGATGGTTTATTTACATGTTATTATTCCAGCTGCATGTGGCTGAGGTATATGAGGATGTAGAAAGGTTTCAGATTGTCGGCCGTACAGGGGAGATGCTGCCGAAATTTTCTCGAACAGGGACTCCTCCGGGGCGTGACAATTTAGTGGTATCAGAGCCAGGTTTTACGATCTTTGTTTCCGTATTTTGGATATTTGGGATAACTTGATACCAATTTATTGGTATCAGAGCGCCAAAGTTTGGCGATACTTGTTTGATTTCCGTGTGTTGGATTTTCGAGATTTATCTGATACCAATTTATTGGTATCAGAGTAGGGTGTGATACTTGCTTTTAGTATTCTAGATATGTTATGCTAGCCCTAGTTTACGAGTCAAACTGGGTAGTTATTTTTGATTATACGGATTTTCCATTACGTATATGTTTTGAAGTTTCGTTTCGGATTTTATTATGGATTTCCGATGATTTTCTCGTATAGAATTCCGAGGTCAATTTGGGGACTGGACAGTGACGGAACATCTCCAGACAGCAATTAGGTATGAAATTATTTTAGTAATTGTTGATACTTGTAGTAATATCTGTGATATAATTTAACAGATATGAGGTGATCTACACATATTGCTGCGAGACGTGGTGCTGGACGACCATGTACGAGGACCGCGGGATCTCTAGATACGCCAGAGATGCCTTCTGTTGATGAGCCTGTCAGCCAGGGACAGACTCAGCATGCTGCGGGCGCGTTGGGCTCTCAGACCCCGATGACTCCCTTAGAGGTACCTACCTCAGCTGCACCGACAGTATCTACTCCTACTGTATTTCCGGTACCACCAAGGGTACCATTGGCATACCCGACACCTGCTCCAGTGCAGCCTACGGTGTACCCGACACCACCTCCACCTGGACCCACCGTGTATCCGGCACCAGCAGCACCTGTGCCCCCAGTACATATAGTGTTCCCAGCAGCACCTGCATTAGGGATAACGACTACTCCACATCCGGTACCATTGCCTACCGTACATCCAGCCGCGGCCACCTATGTTCACCCTACAGTGTCACCGACGGCATATGCTCCAGTTTACCCAGCAGCACCGGGAGTACCTCCTCCGGTTTATGCACCGGTACCACCTGTAGCACCAGCTCCAGTGTTTCCGCCAGTCCCGACAGCCGTTCCGACACATCTCACTGACATTTTTGCGGCACGAGCCAGGATTCCAGTGTTGGCAGAGTCGATGAAGAGTCGATTTACACTCTTCCGAGGAGACCGTGATCCGAGTGTGGCCCTGTCTTGGATTGAGACTATGGAGCGGACTTTCTTCTATATGGCTTGCTCCGAGTGGGAGAAAGCAGAGCTGGCTGCTTTTCATTTACGGGACGTGGCCGACACTTGGTGGATTACTCAGCGTTCCATCATCGGTGAGCAGAACATCACTTGGGCCAGATTCAGAGAGGCTTTTGAGAGCCGTTTCTTTCCACGAGCTTATCAGATAGCTCGCCGGCAGGATTTTTTGAGTTTGCAACAGAACAATCGATCAGTGACAGAGTATAGTACAGAGTTTGACAGATTGGCCAGATTTTGTCCAGAACTAGTTGCTGAGGACAGTTCACGTATGCAGCAGTTCATTCAGGGGCTGGATGGACATTTGCAACTAAGACTTGTCGGTCTTGGTATCACATCTTATGTGGAGATGTTGGACAGAGCCCTCATTATTGAGTCAGCTCAGTAGAGAGTTTTTCCGGATAGGAAAAGGAAGCAGCCGAGTCAGACATCTGGATAGATCCAGTAGTCACAGGCTACACCACAGCAGAGCAGGCGCAGTCGGTCAGATCAGGGTACTTCTGGGGTATCTCATAGGCCTCATAAATCAGGGCAGTCTTCTGCAGGACGTTTCTGGTCTCCACAGCAGAACCGGAAACAACCCGCCAGCGACATTCGGTGTTTCAGATGTGGGTCACGAGATCACATCACCACAGCCTGTACTATGGGACAGGCAGTTTGCTTTTATTGCAAACTGCCTGGGCATCAGAGTCGAGATTGCCAACTGAAGGCTCAGCATACTGCTCCAGGAGTTACTGCTCAGGGAGGGCAGCACAGTCAGTCAGGGTCTCGACGAGGAGGGCGGAGATTCCACCCCTCACATCATCAGCAGGGGACAGCTTCACCTGCAACAACATTTGACATGCATGGACAGGAGTACTCCAGTGCTTCCATAACACCCCAGAGTTCTGTTCCGGGACCTTATTATCCGACGCAGGGGCAGTATCAGATGCAGCCTCAGCCTCTAGGCCAGTACCAGACTCAGTCCCAGCCATCGACACAGTATCAGTCGCCGCCTCAGTGGCAGACTTCTGCCCAGCTGCAGCAGCCGCTGGCAGCGTTACCACCTCCTCCTCCGCCAGAGACTGGACGTGTTCATGCGATTACCAGAGAGGATGCGCAGTGAGCCGACGGATCCGTTTTCCACGGTATGATTTCCATTTATGCATTTACCGCTGATATATTGATTGATACTGGTAGCTCGCATTCTTTTATATCCCGTACCTTTATGCGGGAGATTGGTAGATTACCTACTGTTAGATTGCAGCGATTGACTGTCTCCCTACCGTCTGGTGATACTTTAGACATCACCCAGGAGGTCAGAGGTTGCCCGTTAGACTTTGGCAATATGATACTTACGGTAGATCTTCTAGTATTGGAGATAGTCGAGTTTGATATCATTCTTGGTATGGATTGGCTGTCAGTATATCATGCTACCGTTGATTGCCAGACGAGGGTGGTCACCTTCCGGCCTCTGAACCAACCCTCGTGGGATTTCACTAGCATCAGAGATGACGGCATATCGATCATTTCGGCGATTCAGGCTCAGAAGCTGCTGTCACATGGCTGTCAGGGTTTTCTGTTATCTTTGATTAGTACTGAGGACAACAGTAGTTCGCAGCTCTCCGAGGTTCCTGTAGTCCGGGAGTACCCAGATGTATTTCCAGAGGAGCTGCCAGGTCTGCCTCCCAGAAGGCAAGTGGAGTTCGCTAGTGAGCTGATTCCGGGGATCGCACCGGCATCGAAAGCTCCGTATCGTATGACACCAAAAGAGTTGAACGAGTTGAAGGTTCAACTCCAGGAGCTTTTAGATAGGGGATTCATTCACCCTAGTGTTTCCCCATGGGGTTCTCCGGTATTATTTGTCAAGAAAAAGGACGGCACTATGAGGTTATGTATTGACTACAGACAGCTGAATGCAGTGACCGTCAGAAATAAATATCCTTTACCATGGATCGATGATTTGTTTGATCAGCTCAGAGGTACATCAGTGTATTCTAAGATTGATCTGTGATCCGGATATCATCAGTTGAGGGTCAGAGACTCAGATATCCAGAAGACAGCTTTCCGTACGAGATACAGTCATTATGAGTTTTTGGTAATGCCATTTGGGCTTACCAATGCTCCAGCGGTGTTTATGGACTTGATGAACCGCATCTTTCTGGAGTATTTGGATCAGTTTGTTATCGTCTTCATTGATGACATATTGATCTACTCTCGTTCCGAGGAGGAGCACGCACAACATCTTCGCACAATTTTAGAGATTCTTCAACGACATCGGCTGTACGCGAAGTTCAGCAAGTGTGCGTTCTGGCTATCCTCAGTCGGTTTTCTAGGACATGTGGTCTCGAGCAGAGGTATTTCAGTAGATCCTCAAAAGATCGAGGCTGTCACCAGTTGGGAGCAGCCGAAGTCAGTACAGGAGATCTGCAGTTTTCTGGGACTGGCCCGTTATTATCGACGTTTTGTCGAGGGTTTCTCGCGTATTGCTATGCCGCTGACACGTCTTACCAGGAAAGGCATGAAGTTCACGTGGTCCGAGGATTACGAGACCAGCTTTCAGGAGCTGAAGCGGAGATTAGTGTCGACTCCAGTTTTGGTCTTACCTTCTGGAGAGGATAGATTTGTACTCTATACCGACGCTTCTCTATAGGGTTTGGGCACTGTTCTGATGCAGCACGGCAGAGTAGTCTCTTATGCTTCTCGTCAGCTAAAGGAGCATGAGAAGAACTACCCAGTTCATGACTTGGAGTTAGCTGCCATCATCTTTGCTCTGAAGCTTTGGCGGCATCATTTATACGGTATTACATTTGAGATTCTCACTGATCATAAGAGTCTCAAATATATTTTCACTCAGAAGGAGCTTAATCTCCGACAGAGGAGATGGATAGAGTTCCTGAAGGACTACGATTGTACTATTAGCTACCACCCGAGGAAAGCTAATGTGGTTGTCGATGCACTCAGCAGGAAGTCCAGAGGACTTTGGCTTGCCACCGGACTTCAGTCACGGACTTGATTCAGGGTTTCTCTGAGTTAGATCTTGAGGAGCAGGGACTGACAGAACAGGGTATTCTGGTTACCATAGTTGCTCAATCGTCGATCAGGACGAGGATCCGAGAGGCCCAGGCTGGTGATCAACATTTGCAGTTTATTAGCAGTCAGATAGCTTCTGGGCAGTAGACCGAGTTTACACGAGGCGAGGAGGGTATTATATACTTTCAAGGCAGATTTGCATACCTAAGTCTCATCCGGTCTTACAGGAGCTACTTCAGGAGGCTCATCGTTCACGATTTGCGATCCATCCAGGCGGGACCCGTATGTATCGAGACTTGAGGCGTTCCTATTGGTGGAACGGTATGAAGAAAGACATCGCGGATTTTGTAGCTAGATGTCTTGTCTGTTAGCATGTGAAGGCTGAGCACCAGAGACCTGCAGGGTTACTTCAGCGGATTCCTATTCCTGAGTGGAAGTGGGATCACATTACCATGTACTTTGTGGTAGGGTTGCCGAGGACACGACGAGGCCATGACGCGATTTGGGTAATCGTTGATCGATTAACCAAATCCGCACACTTCTTAGCGATCCGGAGGACTGATCCTCTGGATCGATTGACAGATCTGTATTGTCGGGAGATTATCAGACTACATGGTGTTCCGTTGAGTATCATTTCGGATAGAGATCCACGGTTCACGTCTCGTTTCTGGCAGAGTCTGCAGCAGGTCTTGGGCACACAGCTCCGTTTCAGTACAGCCTTCCATCCACAGACAGATGGACAGTCAGAGCGGACCATTCAGACTTTAGAGGACCTGCTGAGGTCATGTGTTATGGATTTCGGAGGCAGTTGGGAGGACCATCTGCCGTTAGTAGAGTTTGCTTACAACAACAGCTTTCATTCGGCTATCCAGATGGCACCGTTTGAGGTGTTGTATGGTAGACCTTGTTGGACACCCGTCCTCTGGGATGTGGTTAGAGAGGCCCAGTTGTTGGGACCTCATAGAGTTCAGCAGGATGCAGAGTTGGTCCGTACTATCAGACGGAGGATGTCAGAGGCGCAGGACCGCCAGAAGAGTTATGCTGATCGGAGACGCAGACCACTAGAGTTCTCTGTTGGCGACCATGTATTTCTGCGAGTTTCACCCACGAAAGGGGTGAAGAGATTTGGCCTCAGAGGTAAGTTAGCTCCGCGGTATATTGGCCCTTTCGAGATATTGGAGAGGATCGGAGTGGTAGCTTACCGACTGGCACTACCACCGTCCCTGGCAGGCGTGCACGATGTATTCCACGTATCTATGCTGCGGAGATATGCGCCCAACCCGACGCATGTGTTGGCAGATATTCCAGTTCTAGTTCAGCCTGACATTACATATGAGGAGATTCCGGTATGGATTCTGGACCAGAAAGAGCGTCAGTTGCGGAACAAGACTATCCGGCTGGTTAAAGTCGGATGGCAGCATCATTCGGATGAGGAGGCTACTTGGGAGCTTGAGGATACGATCCGAGCTCGTTATCCCCATCTTTTCACTTGAGGTATGTGATTTAGTTAACCGTTCAGCATTTATACTCTTTACCTGTTGTTAGTATTTGCTGATGGTAGATAACGAAATTTGGGGACCAAATTTTTATTAGTGGGGGAGAATGTAAAATACCAAAATTAGGTGAATATTACTACGGAAATTTTTCGAAAATTTTTCGGAATTTTTAGAAATTTTTCGGGAATTTTTCGGAACTCGTATGGACGAGTTAACAGGGATAAAATTTGGATTCCCGAAAAGGCCTATTTAGGCTACCCATTTAAGTGAAGAATTGTTTATTTTATAAATTCCTTTTTCTTATTTCTTTTCCTTTATTTTTTTTCTTTCTTTTCTTCTGTTTTCTTCTTCGCCGAAACCTTGCGCGCCCAACTCCTTCCCCGTGCCCTAACCGGTGCCGCACGAGTGGTTTCCTTCTTCCTCCTCTCCCGAGCCTCTTTTCATCTCCTCTCACTCAGCGTTGATCTCTTCTTCTTCTCCATTTTTGTTTTCCTCCCGAGCCACACACCCGACGCCAGCGCGCACGCCTTCTCTTCTCCTCCGGCCCTGCCCAAGCGCCGACGAGCGCAAGCCATTGCCGGCGATCCATCCTCTGCCCTAGACTCACTCAGCACCGCCGCCGACCCATCTCCTCTCCTCTTACCCCCGGCCACAGTCCTGAGCAGTGACGATCAAGTTGACAACTTCTCAGCCCTAGCGCCGATCCATAATTTCTCTGCCCTAGCCGAATCTTGAAGGTAAGGGTCATACCTAGCTTCAGAAATTAGGGTTGTGGCAAGATCTCAGTTCATGTTCTTCCTGATCTTGTTAGTCCAGGCAGTGAGGGAGTGTTCTACAGACACTTACTATTGTTCCAGCAGCCGACAGCGATATCGGCTGCAAATCTTGATCTAGCAGTAACAAGATGATCTCCAAATCTTGATCTAGCAGTAACAAGATGATCTCCAGTGGTGCTATCGACAGAAGCTTTAGAGCAGTGAGGTAAGGAGTAGAGAATGGTATCCTTGTGGTAGATTATGTGTTGATTAGGGTTCGTTAATTGTGTTGTGTTGATTAGTTGGATTTGTTTTAGGTAGATTGAGATTTATGGTTTAGGGGTTTTCCCTAAAATTATTCTTAAAGATTTTTATTTGGCTATTCGTTTAATTTGTAGCTAAATAAATATGTATGTTTGGTATTACAGGACTTTGACGCGAGACGAGTATCTCGGAGTCGGAATTGGACCTTTCTTTTGTCGGAGGCGGGTACTTTTGACTTATTGTCTTTGATATGCATAGTAGTGAAATTAACAAGTTGCATTAATTATGTTTCTCATTTGTTTCGATTAATCACTACCCGATTACCTGTTACCTGCTTAATTGATTGTTTGTTTTACATTTCGTGTTGTTATGTACCTGATTACACATGCTCATAGGGGTAGTGATATAACCATGTTTCACCATGTTCAGGACCTAAGTTTGATACCTTATTTGATCAGTGTACTTTGATATGATTTGTTCAATATGATGCACATCATTATATGTCCATAGATTGGTTTAGTATATTATCATGCTTAGTGTCATGCACCATTCGCATGATTGCATTATGTGTGATAGGATTGCTCCATTATTGTCGAGCACATCGCCAGCTTCATCACTGTTCGGTGCTCCGTTGTGACGTTTATGGATAGCGTGACGCAGCGTGGTAGCACGTCATTTTGCTCTTCCGGTGCTCCGTTGGTCCGCTCATGGGTAGTGTGACGCAGCGTGTAGCACGTTAGGGACCCCTCCCCGTCATCGTGTACCGGGAGATGAGAGCATTTCGCTCCCCCATTTATGATTTGGGGTAGGAGTATGTGTGTACTCCGACAGCATCTCGTTCTCTCGGTCACTCATCAGGAGTAGTGATGCAGAGTGCATGGTCGTCACAGCCCTACCCACTCGGTCCCACTTTTGTTGTGAGTTGGCTGACTGGCGTCAGGGGTGACCATGACATGGGCATCATATGCATGATGCATTTATTGCTTGTGTTTGTGTTTGCTGCATTTATATGCTGCATATTGTTTGGATACCCATGTTTGACATGCATACAGGTCTTCTATACCTTTCGGACTGTTTGTCCTTATACCCAGGTCCTAGATAGTACAGTTTCTCTCCTGTTTACTTCGGTTTGCATTTACCTTTATTTTTATCAGGAGACTGTACGCATGATTAGTGCTAGGTGTTATTTCCTTACTTTGCATATCAGTTGTACCTGCTGAGTGTTGGACTCACCCCGCCTCCATTGTTGTTATACTTTCAGGTTGAGGCTGTCCGGAGTAGTTCCAGTCGCTAGTCCCCATCTGCACGTAGTGCTAGTCCTCTGCTGGTCTTGAGCTGTTATTTTATCTTAGTTTCTCTATCAGACTTTGTTTTTAGTCTTGTATTGTTTTACTTATGGATATTGTATGGATTCTTATCGTTTGATGGATTTTTGGTATGATTTGGATTTATTCTACTACATGCCTGTTTGGATGGCAGAAGAGGTGAGTTCATTGGATTTGAGCTTTACGAGTGTAGTTGAGTAGGGTTGATTTTGAGTCATGGTATTACTGCTTTGGTTTGCTTATATTTATATAAACTGCGTGGTGATGGTTTATTTACATGTTATTATTCCAGCCGCATGTAGCTGATGTATATGAGGATGTAGAAAAGTTTCAGATTGTCCACCGTACAGGGGAGATGCTAGCGAAATTATCTCGGACAGGGACTCCTCCGGGGCGTGACATTGACTATCCACGAGACCATTCATGCTAGTATATTGTTGAGACAATCAGGACTTATTATTTGCTAATTATGTATTTGTTTGTGCCGAGTTTGGCTGAGCTGTAAGAACTCTTGATTTAATGGTTATACCTGGTCGAGCAGGTTAGTGGAGGTTATATTATGAGGTATGTTTTGCTTAGCAGATGATTTTATAGATACTCTTAATTTAATGGTAAGTATTTCTCCTGAAACTACTTCCTTTGATCTCCTTACATGCATATGACATCATGTACTATTTTCTTATACCCGCTGAGTATTTTGCACTCACTACCCCTTGCTTCCCTTTTATTTCCAGGTTAACAGGTAGAGGATGTGTCATGTCACTTGGAAGTCCTGGCTGTCAGTCCCACATCACACTCGAGATCGTGTTTTCCACGTTTCTATTGCTTTTTTCATTTTAATTTTTAGACTGCCGTGAAATAATTAACTTGATTGTGGTTTCTATTTTGTGATGTGTTTATATTTGATTATGTATGTGTTGTGTCAAGCAGGGCCAGCTCGTGGTCAGTTGTATTGTTTTTATATTTTGCTTATGTTTTTTATTGTATTTTTCTTATTCTAGCCATGTGGCCTGCTTATAAACTGCGTAGTTGTGTTTACATTTAGTCGTGTCAGCTATTGTTGGTGTAACAACCACCCTTCTTACTACTACTACACTCTAGGATGACCGTTACTTAACTACTAACTCTACTTAACCGGTATGATTAAAAATCACATGGAAACCCTACCGAAAAATTTCGACAGAGTCTCCCTTGTACCGGTGACCATAAACCAAGATACAAGCATAGTATACATCAGCCACAGGCGGCTGGAACATTTATCAAACAACCACGCAGTTAAATAAGCATCAAACACGCAAATATCTACTTACTAAACTGAACTCATCCTACATGCAATCTAAACAGAATAATCTCAAATGACATGAACTTAAAATACAACTCAAATGTTTACAATAACTAAAATACGGAAACTAAAATTAAAACTTTCTTCCTAGTCCCAAGGCTTCCATAGTCCTGGCATCACACATCCTTTAAACACCTCCTTGTCGTCTTCCTTTCTATATCTTTTCCTTTCCTGTATCTGCAGTAAGAGGAAGTGCAATCTATAAGCAAAATTTGCTTAGTAAGCGCTATCTAACTCACAAAAACTCGATATGCATGTGAATATACTGAAAACTAAAACTGAATGCTCAAAAGGAAAACTACTCATGCTCATCTACTAGTAAATAAACAAACATACTGAAGTGCTAAACATGTAAAGCTACTCATGCTCTTCTAATAGCAAAGAACAGTAAACTAATCTAAATAACTTGCTAGCATAAAAGAAAACTCAACTTGCTGATTTTAAAACAAAACGAAACTTAATTCATCTGTTCTAAACTTATCCTTTAATACTTTATAGTTATGTAAAACTTGTTTTACTTGTTCAAAAACTTATACTTATAATACTTCAAAATAATAATCAACTTCTCTTGGGCCCGACAACTGTACTTGCTATGCGCGCATCCCTAACTAGACCCGAAATAGCTGGTCCCGAATCTAGTAGGGTTACTAGGTTATCTAAACCTAGGGACTGACTATGGGAGCCCAGCCCAAGGACTACTGAGAGTCCTGCATACTAGGTTATCTAAACCTAGAGACCGACTATGGGAGCCCAGCCCAAGGATTACTGAGAGTCCTGCATACTAGGTTATCTAAACCTAGGGACCGACTATGGGAGCCTAGCCCAAGGACAACTGAGAGTCCAGTACAGTGCCACTGATAAAAGTAAAATACTTGTTATCTTTTAATACTTCTAATATATAATGCCTCGGCATTTTTCTTTAGCACCTTGTGTGCCAAAATCCCTAAAGTCTTGACTTTGGGATCTACTTAAGGCCTTGGCCTTTTTCTTTCTTTTCTTTATCTTTCTTATATTTTTCTTAAACTCTTAAAAGAATATAGGCATGCTACAGCAGGATTAAATCAAAGGAAAGAAAACCTGACTTCTATAAGCATGCTATATCAGAGACAAATCAAAAGAGAGCATATCTAACTTCTTCAAATATGCTACAACAGGTTTCAAACAAAGGAAAACAATTCTGAAATCTTTAGGCATGCTACAGCAAAAATAAATCAAAGAAGAAAAATCTGCATTCTTAAAAATAAAAGAACTGCATACACTTAGAGAGTAGCTGTTCATGCTTGTTAAAGTAACGAAGTAACTAAAACTGTAATGCTAACAACAGGGTTGATCATGTTTGTTAAAATAGCAAAGAAAACTAATACTCTGTACTTAGATTAAAGGCTGTTCGTGCCCTCTAAATAACACAAATAAAACTGCTGTGGAAACTAACAGAAGGCTCCAAGGAAAATGTTCGTTCCTGCTGAAATTTCCAGAAGGAAGGGCTGTCCTAAGCTCTAATAGAGCTGTACGTTGCCCACAGCAAACACCAAATCCAATACTGTTCTAAGCTCTAATAGAGCTGTACGTTCCCCTTCCGTAACGTAAATCAAACTAGAACTAGCTGAAATCATGGAACCTATATAACTTGTTTCGTTTGTTCAAAGCTATTACTTCTATTTTCTTTCAACTACTGCTCCCAAAACTATTGTCGTTCATGTCAATTGCCTAGCATGAACAAAACTAAAGCCTACTGTGTATCTCAACAGAAAACTAACTATGTACTTGGAGTAAGGGTTGTTCGTGCCACTACATAGTACAAAAGGGTCTAAACAGATGCTAAATATATATATGTATAGGGCTGTTTGTGCCCACTAACTAGCACCAAAAACTATGACTGAATTTAGCTAACTTGTTGAAGGAAAACTAAATTAACTAACCTGTTGAATTTATAACAAAAGGAATAAAACTTGCTGAATTGCAACCTAAGAAATCAACTTGCTTGTTATCAGAATTGAGAAGCCTAACTATTTGCCAAACCCAATGAAACCCCTTCTCATCTTCCTACAAGAACATCACGGCAGGGAACCAAAGGAAGTGAATGCTGTGCTAAATAGAATTTTACAGCATAAATCCGAAATCTGTAGAAACCAAAACATATGCCTAACAAACCAATTAATTCCTTTCCTTGAGATTCTCGGCAGTAGGTTTCACAAGAAATCAACCTCACGGCAATAAGCCCTAAACGGAAATCCCCATAGCAAAATTCGAAAACAAGGAAGAAACGAGAACCTAGAGCTACTCTACTGCAGGTGAGGAAGCACTTACCTTGGGTTTCTTGGACTTACAGCCGAAGAAGAAGGCTTCCACTGCTCTAGGGTTTCGGGTGGTCTTGCTTCCTCGGCGATCTCTTGTGTCTACACCTTCCTCTCGCTGAAGGGGTCTTGAGAACGTGAAGATCTCACGGGAAAGGTCCTCACTGGCCACCGGAGATGCTGGGCTTCTCGCTGCGTCTTCGCCGAGAAGAGCCGCGCTGTCGAACTCGAGAGAAGGGGAGAGGGATCGAGAGAATTAATTTCCTCTCTTAACTTAACCTCTTTTATAACCTAATACTTCTGTTACAGCTTAAGACTATTTCGCTTCCTTCTTATTACGAAATTCCCGTTGGATCACCTGGTCAGCAGCGTTTGATCAAATCAAACCGTCGTTGGTTCGATTCCCCCGCAGCGCCCTTTTTCATTTTAATTAATTTCGATTTCCTAACTACGGCTTAAGTACAATTCGACCCTTATTTGATTAAATAACAACTGCTAGCCCAGTTGGTTAGTTGCGTTTTGCTTGGGTCAGGGGTTGCCGGTTCGAGCCTCGGCTTAGACATTTTTTTGTCACAACTTCTTTCTTTTGGTAAAAATACCAAACAACCTCCAAAAATTACATAAAAATACTCTAAAAATTTCTAAAAATCTCTAGAATTTTTCTAAAACATTTCTAGATTTTAATAAGGTCTTTTAGGACTCCAAATCATGAAATTTGGGGTGTTACAATTGGCTTGTGAGTAGCCTTGTGACATTATATACATGTTTTAATTGTCATTATTATAGAGGAGGTGCTGTTCAATTTTCGTCAGACAACTTTACCCTTGGGGCGTGACAAAGCACAAGCACACTTAACAAATTCTGAAACTTACAAATTTATAGGAGCTAACATGATATAGCCTTTTCAAACATAAAAGAGCATAAGGAGCTATTAAATCTAAAACCTACAAATTATACAACCCTCCTAGAGCATCAAGGAAAGTGCCACTTCTAATAGAAAGTCAGTATAAAGACCTAAATATGATTGTAAAGAAAAGACATGATTTATAGCTTAACTTGTTGAACCCCAAGATCCTAAACTTGCATCCCATTAATGAGTTAATAAGGTTACTGATTTCCTAACATTTATCATGATACAAACTGAAATTTAATCTATAACATGTGATATTAAATAACTAGAATGTCAACAACATCATTCAATGACCTTACTACATGAAATATGAAGATCCCCATATATTATTATAGTATTTAAGGGACTATAAATTCTAATGAAATATCTTAAAATGTTCTCTATACAGTAACCATGAGTTCCATAATTTTAAGGGTCATTGTATGCATAAATAAAATGAAGAAACTACGTAAAATGCTAAAACTATAAACAAGGATTCTATTTAATGAAGCATGACGAATCCTAACATTTTCACTAGTGATTAACTGACATTAAATTTAGATTTAATTCATCTAAATGTTTTCTATACAGTAACCATGAGTTCTCTAATTTTAAGGGTTATTATATACATCAATAGAATGGAAAAACTACATGAAATATTAAAATAACAAACAATGTTCTGATTTCATAAAGTATGAAAGAACCTAACATTTTCACTAGCAATTAAATGATATTAAATTGAGATTTAATTTACCTAAATATTTTCCATACAGTAACCATGAGTTCTCTAATTTTTAGGGTCATTATATGCATCAAAAGAATGAAGAAACTACATGAAATGTTAAAATAACAAACAATATTCTGATTTTACAAAGTATAAAGGAACTTAACATTTACATCAACAATTAAATGACATATTTATTAATCCTTTATTTAATTTTATGTCACAATATAAATTTAATACTCGACTTCTATATTGATTAGATATAAAGTTTTATAAGTCTCTAATAATTTTATACATATTTATATCCTACTATTTTCTTAATATAATTGATTAATAAATTCATAATTAAATCTAAATTATTCTTAATTGAGCAATTGAGTTTTAAAGAGATGGAACTTGAGACTTTGTCTAAATTTAATCTACTAAGTTAAATAAATTTTATTATGCTAAGGCATAAAAAATTATATTATAATTTATTTTTATTATATATATAAAAATTTATATCCCTACATTATATAAATTTTTATATGTACACTAAGTCTTTATAAATTTTATTCATAATAAAAATTTATTATGAATTGGGATATATATATTTTTATATATTTAAGTCATATAAATTTATATACATGGGTTATATAAATTTTTATATACACATTTAGTTTTTAATTAAATTTTATATATTTATATTCAAATTCCATAAATATAAGCTAACTAAATTAATTAAATCTAACTAACTACATCTATTTAAATTAAATAAATTCTTAATTAAATCTGAAATAATCAAATAAATCCTCTTAATTAAATAAATTCTGAATTCTAATTAAATTACAATTAATCTAATAAATCTACTTAATTAAATAGATCTGAATTCTAATTAAATTATAATTAATCCAATAAATCTCCTTAATTAAATAAATTTGAATTCTAATTAAATTATAATTTAACCCCTCCGATGCGGTGGATGATCAGAAATTGCTGCCAAGCTCGCCGCTCTCGCCACTTGTGCTTGTTGTCGTCACCGCTGGAAATCACAAGGAGAAGGGTGAGGTGGAGGGGTTCTCCGGTGAGATCCTTCACCTTCTAGAACTTTTCCAAGGCTTCACCGTTTGGGGTTCAAGCGGCAACGACAGAGAAGTGTGTGGCAGTCCAGATTTTCCAGCAACTTCCAGCGAAGGGGTTCTTCGGTGGAAGATCCATTCACCATCATCGTGTCGAAGCATGCAACATTCCGGCAATGAGCTACTGTCCACCGGCTTTCGGGGTTCGATCGGCGGGTCTTTCGTGTGACGGCGAAGGATATGTAAGGGATCGGTGGCCGGCTTGAAGGGGGGTTGGATAGACGGCGCCCCCAAATCCTCGCTTTCTACGTATTTGTTAGTTGCGCAGCGGAATACAAATAATATAAACACAAATACGAAAGCTAAATACAAATACAAAGAACAAGAAAGAGCAAGCAAACCAACACACGTCGATTTACGTGGTTTAGAGATAAAACTCCTACTCCACGGTTGTCCGTAAGGTGGACGATCCCTATTTGTCGGAGGATTACTCCCCAGAAGACCTCCGGCTAGCTCACGTAGCTCCTTGTGGGTGGAGAAACCTCACCACAACTCTCACCAAGGACTCTTTACAAGCTAGGGCACAAGTAGACTACTAATAGAGATTAACTACCTCTATTTCGTCAACTATAACCAAGCTCCTAAGCTTTGGTTATATAGGTCGTGGGTTGAAAACCCCGCCTACCAGTCGACTGCCAAAACATGCAATCGACTGCCCTCTGTGGAAATTCGACCGTTACATCCCAACGGCTCGATACCAGTCGACTGCTAGTTTTAGCAGTCTACTGGTACAGTCGACTGCTAAAACATGCAATCGACTGATCCACATTGACCGAACGAACAGAACCATTCTGTTCGCGCCCAGTCGACTACGCGGTCGACTGCACCAGTCGACTGCTAAAACATGCAGTCGACTGCTATAGTACTGCTACAGTACTACTACAGTAAAACCCTAAAATTAGGATTTTACTCCGAGTATAATCTCTTGTGCACTCGTACCCTCACCCTTATTGTTGGTGCAACCTTAGGTCAAGGTTGACCTGGTTGACCTGACTCGAGTTGACCTGACTCGAGTTGTATTTTGATGTTTGACTTAGGAAGATTGTTGGTGCAACCTTAGGTCAAGGTTGACCTAGTTGAGTTGTATTTTGATGTTTGACACTCGTGGAAGAGTTGTATTCTTGATATGGGACAAGAATAAGATGTTTGGGAGATTATTGGTGCAACCGTAGGTCAAGGTTGACCTGGTTGACCTGATTCAGGAAAAATTCCAAGTATGGAGACTTGGCACTGGAAAAGTCCAAGCAGGGAGCTTGGCACGCGAAAAGTCCAAGTATGGAGACTTGGCAACGGAAAAGTCCAAGCAGGGAGCTTGGCACTGGAAAAGTCCAAGTATGGAGACTTGACACTGGAAAAGTCCAAGCAGGGAGCTTGGCACGTGAAAAGTCCAAGTATGGAGACTTGGCACGGGAAAGTCCTAACTGGGATGTTAGGCAGTTGGAAATGGAGACTTGGCACTGGAAAAGTCCAAGCAGGGAGCTTGGCACGCGAAAAGTCCAAGTATGGAGACTTAGCAAGCCAATCAGGGAGCTTGGCACTGGAAAAGTCAAGTATGGAGACTTGGCACTAGAAAAGTCCAAGCAGGGAGCTTGGCGAAAAGTCCAAGTATGGAGACTTGGCAGGGAAAGTCCTAAGCGGGATGTTAGGCGGTTGGAAAGTCCGGTGAGTGAAGCCGAGTAGTGGAAATCCTAAGCGGGATGTTAGGCGGTGTGGAAAGTCACCGTGAGTGAAGCGAGGCGGTGGAAAAGTCTAAGCGGGATGTTAGGCAATGGGAAAGTCCTAAGCGGGATGTTAGGCGGTTGGAAAGTCGGTGAGTGAAGCCAGGCGCGAGAAAGTCCTAACTGGGATGTTAGGCGGTGTGGAGAGTCTGGTGAGTGAAGCGGGCAGGAAAAATCCGGATGGATCAGGGTGATCGGACATCGGTGTGGAGAAGTTTAAGTGGGTCAAAAGTTGACCGGACACTTAGCGGGGAGTGCTAGCGGTCGAGGGTGACCGGATGCTAGGCGTGATGTACCAAAGGTCAAGGTTGACCGGATGTTGGTGTGGAAGCCTTAGGTTTAGGGTGAGAAGTTTGGATCGGTGCGGACCGATCAATGATATGCTCATCGATCGGTGCGGTGACCGATCGGTGACCGATCGATATGCTCGATGGTTATCGATCGATGCGGAGGCCGTCGAGAAGATCGATGGTAAACTAGCGAGAAGAAGCTGATCGGTCTACGGACCGATCGAAGGTTCCTGATCGATGCGTGGACCGATCGGAGGTTTCTGATCGGTCCATGGACCGATCGGGGCCAAGCGAGCTTCTTCACGATCGATCTGGGCCGTCGAGGATGTTGCTGATCGGTCCGCATCGATCGAGGTTCTAACGTTGTGGCGGCTAGTTTCTTCGCTGTTTCTTCTTCGCAGGTATAAGGAGACGAGGGCATCTTCTGTGCAGCTTCTTCTTCCTTTTTCCTCCTTAGAACTTCTGTTCTGCTGCTGAAGTTTAAGCTTCGACTGAGCTTTGTTGAGCTCACTTCCGAAGCCCTGCGTGAGCTTCTTTCGGCTGAGTTGCTTGTTGGCATTCGTCCGTGAAGTTGTTGCTTCCAGGACTTCAGTCGACGACAAGAAGGCAAGCTTGTATTGTTACATTCATTGTATTTACTTCTTGTATTCTGTTGTACTCTTAGCTTGCTGTTGCAAGTGTTTGTGGCGAGGTTTCTCCACCCACAAGGAGTTGATATTAGCCGGTTCTCCGGGGACTCATCCACCGACGGATTGATAGGGCTCGTCCACCTTACGGACACGCCGAGGAGTAGGAGTATCATCTCCGAACCTCGTTACATCCTTGCGTTGAGGTTTGATTTCTTCTCCTGTTTTCTTTCTGCATTTAGTTTCCGCTGCGCTAACCCTAGATTGTAGAAAGAAACGCGAGCAATTGGGGTCGGCTATTCACACCCCCCCTCTCTAGCCGATTACGAACGATCCTAACAAGTGGTATCAGAGCCAGGTTGCTCTTCATCGGATTAACACCCGTGGGAGCAAAGCTAGAGAATGGATCTCTATGGAGAAGATGTCACCATTCCACCCTTCTACGAATGCGGTGACTTCGCGTATTGGAAGGTAAGGATGAAGTACTTTCTTATGACTAACATAATGAATTGGTTTTGTGTACAAGAAGGTTTTATTCCTCCGGTGGATAAGGAAGGAAAACCACTTAAGAAGAAGGAGTGGACAAGAGAACAAATTCACAAATTCGAAATCAACGAAGAGGTAACGAGAATAATTGAATTTTCATTGCCTTCTAACATCTTGTGTAAGATAGGTTACAACAATGCCAAGGAATTATGGGATAACTTGGCCAAGTTCCATGAGGGAAGTTCAAATTCAAGCCATGAAGAGGAGCTAAGTGAGCCAAGTAGCTCACATCATGGAGGAGAGGAATTAGAAGTTGAGGGTTACTCAACATCTAAGGACGAAGAGGAGGAGAGTTCTTCTTCAAGTTCGGAGCAAGAAGAAGAAGCTTCTACCTCCGAAAGGGATGAAGAAGAGAGCTCGCATCCACCCTCAACCCTAGGTAACTCAAGCAATTTAAGTTCAATTAAATTACACATTATGTGCTTTGAGTGTAGGGAACATGGACATTACAAGAGTAAGTGTCCAAGAGGGTAAGAAAGACCGGCGCCAAAGGTCAAGGAAGCCGGAGTCCCGAAACGCAAGGGCAAGGAGCACATCGTGTGTTTCCAATGCAAGCAAAGGGGACACTATAGGAGCCATTGTCCGAGGGGGAGGCAACCTCACAAGGGCAAGAGACCGGGCACATCGATAGGGGGAGCTAAGGCAAACCCTAAGGTAACCTCTAAGGTTCATTTTTGCAATTCTAATAAAATGCATGCTAGGAATTTTATTGCACTTGTCGATAATAACAAGCATGATAACCTTAGGAATCAATACATGTGCTTAGGAGCTAAGCATGTGAGTCTAGATAAGGATAATTCTAGAAATGCTAACCCTAGAATTAACTCATCTAAGACTAAGGAAAACCTAGGTAGAAACCCCAAGACAACTAGACATATGCCTAGGAACACCTCAAGAAAGAATGATAAATTAAAACTTGAGGTTTTAGAGAAAGAAAATCAAGTCTTGAGGTCAAGACTTGACACTCTAGAAAAGGCCCTAAAGAATTTAGAGAAGTCAACTCTAGGGTCTAAGGGTCAAAAACCCAAGTCCAAGGACAAGAAAGGTTTGGGTCACAAACCTAAGTCCCAAGTGGTCAAGCCCACTTATCATAATGTTCCATTCGATTATGGAACAAAACCTAGGGCTAGGAAGACCACCACCAAGGTCACAAGGGGAGTCACCCCTAGAGTTGATCTTGATGAGTCCCAAATGACCAAGGCTTTAAAGCCTAAGAGGGTCATTAGGAGGGTTGCTAGGGAAGTCATCCCTAGTGAATATTTAGTGAACCCAATGAGCTCAAATAGGTATTGGATTCCTAGGAGCGTGATTTCATCACGCTAGATGAGTTAGGGTGTGCCAACCTTACTTGAATAGGTAGTTAACCTAATCATGGCAAAAGGTGGCACTTTAGGAATTTTCAAGGTGTGAACAAGCCTTGAAAATGAACTTAACAATTATTCCTAAGGTGATGTGCCAACTACATTTGAGGAGTTCTCTTAAGTCAATCTAATTGGCACATAGTGATCTAAACATCTTTGATATATGATTTTAGATCTATTACACTTAGGAATATAGAACCTATGACAAAATGATCAAAATTATCAAAAATGGCAACTAAGGCTAGAATTAGGTATTTCCTATACCTTTACATGTTACTTGCCATATTTTGTTTGCCATATGCCATGTCATGACATCATACTTAATTTATCATCATTTGATATGTCATGATAAAGCTTAGGTTCTTTATATGTCATGCTTTAGTTAAGTTTCATACTTTATGCCATGATATCATGACATTGACACATGTTTTCATTTATGATATTATGTCATGCCATGTCATCATCTCTTGCAGTAATAATCAATGAAATTGATTTAAGGATAGAAACACAATTTGATATTGAGATCAAATTGGTGTTTAGAAAATGCATGAGAACTTAGCCTAAGATGACCTAAACCCATATCTCACATCAAAATTAACTTGGATGTGTTTGATACACTTTAGATGTGTGTGAGATATTAGGATCATGAGTTAGGATCATGAGTTAGGATCAAGGTGCATAGTTCTTGTACCTAGATGAGCCTAATTCAAGAAATGAAGGATCATAGGGAAAGCTTGTGTACAAGTCATGTACATCTAGCCCTAAGATTATGGTCCTAAATTCAAATGGTTTTAAAAGCATTTTAAAATTGATTTGAAAAACCTTGATGAAGCTTTCCTAGTGATAGCATTCATCATTGAACATTGTGATACAAAGTTGAGTTAAACTTGAACTATTTCAAAGTTTTTGAACTTTGTATCAAGATTGAAAAATGGAAGTTATTTTCATAGAAAACTATTTTTCCATGATAGTATATGTTATGAGGAATGTATCCTCAAAATTTCACAATTTTTCAAATTTTCTGGAATTTTCTAGGAGTTTCTGAATTTCGGGAAGGAAATTTCAGAAATCTGCCTATCAGAGTCTGGATCGGTCTGGGGACCGATCCAGGTAAGTCCTGATCGGTCTATGGACCGATCCAGTGAAGCATGGATCGGTCTGCAGACCGATCCAGTAAGTTCCAGTAGCACGAGTGCGATCTGGTGAAGGGCTGATCGGTCTGGGGACCGATCAGAGCGTGCCGAATTTCTGATTTTTCAGCTGTTGTCTAAAATTTCAGTTATGGAAATGGTGTTTTGTGGATTTCTAAAGGTTTGGAACTCACAAAGACATTGTTGGTGCAATGGTCAAGGGGGAGTTAACCTTTAGGGGGAGTTTTACCTAATTGTCAAGGGGGAGTTGACTTTTAGGGGGAGTTTTTACTCCTTAAGACTTTTGAGGATTAGTGATATGGGATTATCACTAAGTTGATTGTTGAGTTTAGTATCAAGGGGGAAATTAAGAGTTTCAATGAAAGGTATGGGACTTTCATTAGGAAGAAACTCTTGACCTTGATACCCTCCTTTTTCTTTTTGATGTATGTCAAAAAGGGGAGAGTGTTCATTGGAGAATTATTGGAGAAACCCAAGTTAGGTTATCGGGTTAACCTAAGCTAGGGGAAGAATGTCAAGGAATGTTCGAGGAAGAACATTGGAATTCTTTTTGATGTGTGTCAAAAAGGGGGAGAATTATTGGAGAACCCAAGTTAGGTTATCGGGTTAACCTAAGGGGAGAATGTCCAGAGAATGTTCAAGGAAAGAACATTGGACATTGGAAGATGGTTGGAAAACCTAAGTTAGGTTATCGGGTTAACCTAACTTGATTATGGGTTTTGTCAAACATCAAAAAGGGGGAGATTGTTGGTGCAACCTTAGGTCAAGGTTGACCTGGTTGACCTGACTCGAGTTGACCTGACTCGAGTTGTATTTTGATGTTTGACTTAGGAAGATTGTTGGTGCAACCTTAGGTCAAGGTTGACCTAGTTGAGTTGTATTTTGATGTTTGACACTCGTGGAAGAGTTGTATTCTTGATATGGGACAAGAATAAGATGTTTGGGAGATTATTGGTGCAACCGTAGGTCAAGGTTGACCTGGTTGACCTGATTCGGGAAAAAGTCCAAGTATGGAGACTTGGCACTGGAAAAGTCCAAGCAGGGAGCTTGGCACGCGAAAAGTCCAAGTATGGAGACTTGGCAACGGAAAAGTCCAAGCAGGGAGCTTGGCAGTATGGAGACTTGGCACTGGAAAAGTCCAAGCAGGGAGCTTGGCACGCGAAAAGTCCAAGTATGGAGACTTGGCACGGGAAAGTCCTAACTGGGATGTTAGGCAGTTGGAAATGGAGACTTGGTACTGGAAAAGTCCAAGCAGGGAGCTTGGCACGCGAAAAGTCCAAGTATGGAGACTTGGCAACGGAAAAGTCCAAGCAGGGAGCTTGGCACTGGAAAAGTCTAAGTATGGAGACTTGGCACTGGAAAAGTCCAAGCAGGGAGCTTGGCACGCGAAAAGTCCAAGTATGGAGACTTGGCACGGGAAAGTCCTAACTGGGATGTTAGGCAGTTGGAAAGTCCTGGTGAGTGAAGCCAGGCAGTAGGAAAGTCCTAACTGGGATGTTAGGCAGTGTGGAAAGTCCTGGTGAGTGAAGCCAGGCAGTGGAAAAGTCCTAACTGGGATGTTAGGCAATGGGAAAGTCCTAACTGGGATGTTAGGCAGTTGGAAAGTCCTGGTGAGTGAAGCCAGGCGAGAAAGTCTAAGCGGGATGTTAGGCGGTGTGGAGAGTCCGGTGAGTGAAGCGGGCAGGAAAAATCCAGATGGATCGAGGGTGATCGGACATCGGTGTGGAGAAGTCTAAGTGGGTCAAAAGTTGGCCACTTGCGAGGGAGTGCTAGCAGTCAAGGGTGGCCGGATGCTAGGCGTGATGTACCAACAGGTCAAGGTTGGCCGGATGTTGGTGTGGAAGCCTTAGGTTTAGGGTTGAGAAGTTTGGATCTGGAGACCGATCCAATGATATGGCTCATCGATCGGTGCGGTGACCGATCGGTGACCGATCGATATGCTCGTGGTTATCGATCGATGCAGGCCGATCGAAGGAGATCGATGGTAAACTAGCGGAGAAGAAGCTGATCGGTCTACGGACCGATCGAAGGTTCCTGATCGGTGCGTGGACCGATCGGGGGCGGAAACAAGCGAGGCTTCTTCACGATCGATGCGGACCGATCGAGGATGTTGCTGATCGGTCCACGCCGATCGAGGTTCTAGTTGTGGCCAGCGGCTAGTTTCTTCATTGTTTCTTCTTCGCGGTATAAGTAGACGAGGGCATCTTCTATGCAGGGGATTCTTCCTTTTTCCTCCTTAGAACTTCTGTTCTGCTGCTGAAGTTTAAGCTTCGACTGAGCTTTGTTGAGCTCACTTCCGAAGCCCCGCGTGAGCTTCTTTCGGCTGAGTTGCTTGTTGGCATTCGTCCGTGAAGTTGTTGCTTCCAGGACTTCAGTCGACGACAAGAAGGCAAGCTTGTATTGTTACATTCATTGTATTTACTTCTTGTATTCTGTTGTACTCTTAGCTTGCTGTTGCAAGTGTTTGTGGCGAGGTTTCTCCACCCACAAGGAGTTGATATTAGCCGGTTCTCCGGGGACTCATCCACCGACGGATTGATAGGGCTCGTCCACCTTACGGACACGCCGAGGAGTAGGAGTATCATCTCCGAACCTCGTTACATCCTTGCGTTGAGGTTTGATTTCTTCTCCTGTTTTCTTTCTGCATTTAGTTTCCGCTGCGCTAACCCTAGATTGTAGAAAGAAACGCGAGCAATTGGGGTCGGCTATTCACACCCCCCCTCTCTAGCCGAGTACGAACGATCCTAACACTTATGACTCATTTGACACTTCCTTTGCAGCTTTAACCTTTTGCCTTCAAGCCTACTTCCTTTGGCTTTCGCCCCTTAGATGCATTCAAGCCGGCTCATCCCCAATGCCATCCTTCGCGTATGCCTCAAAGTCGCTTCTCTCGGCCCTTGTCCTTGCTGCCTTGTCCACGGTCCCTCGGATGCTCCATCCTTCACCGGACCCGAAGCCGTCAACCTGAGTCACATGTGTATCATGCAGTCCTGCACAACTCAAGTACACATATCAAATAACAAGGGTGAACCTAACTTAAACCCTTTGCCCAAACACCAAAACACATGGTCGCATGGACCATTGGGATTGCTCCAACAGGATAGTCATTGGTATTTGAAGTTAAAGTGTCACGCCCCAGAGGAGTCCTTGCCAGACAAAAATCCGGCAGCATCTCCCCTGTACCGGTGACAATTGGGACCAATATACATATACACATAATATAATAACATATTCAACAACCCACACGGTTGGATATAAGCACAACCACGCAGCATAATAAGCCCACACGGATAAAAGTAAAGACACACCCACACAATATAATAACAACCCACACGGCTGAAAGTAAATACACAACCATGCAGTATAATAATAGCCCACACGGTTGAAAGTAAACGCAACAAAAAATCATAAAATAATTATGAATGTAAGACCAACAAAGTCATAACTAAAATACCTGCAACCACCAGACTACACTCCAAAATCCACATCGACTTATTGGAAAACAAAATACGTAAAATCAACATACCACCCAAATAGTAACAAAACCAAAAAGAAGACTATCCTTGAGTGCGACTGGCAGCCGGGACTCTCCAAGCATCCATGACTCATCTACCTATTACCTGGCGGAAGAAAACCAATTTGCGAGGTGGTGAGTATTAGAACGCAACCAGTATAGGAAAGATAGTGCATGAACATAACATACAAATAGAGAGTGTCAAGTACAGTCTCATAAAAGGAATAACAGATACAAAAATAAAATCATAATCAATGCTCATACCTGAAACCATATCCTAGGTTAGGTAATAGAAGGTTAGGAGTAGTACTAATCTGCTACAGTACTGCTCATAACTATAGAGGTAATATGTAAGGTATATAAACATTTCCAATAAATAAACCAAGGTCTGAACACATACAAGGAGTGTATATCTCAACATAAGTAAGTATAACAACATAAGTGAATAACAACAGTAAGGGATGACAATATAAATATACCACAAGGGAGAATTTGTCATTAACATGTATGAAATGATATGATGCACAACATACAACAATCATCATACAAATATAAGTGGAAATTAGGTATGCTACATAAAGCCAACATGCTCAATATAGTACATAAATAAACAACAGTTAAAGCATACAACCATGATATCTAGTATCTGCTACCTATCATGAACAACAACGAGAGACTGTATAGATATGGAAATGAGTTTCTTAAAGATCGCGTGGAAGTATCAAGCGCAGGAAAATAATAGTGGAGTCAAGGTAAAAAAGTTTCTTATCTAAAATAGTTCATGCACCAAGGTCAAAGTACTAAAAGAAACAAAGCAAGAAGTACCTGCCTTTAATATATAATATGAACCAAATTACGCCCTGTCACGTCAACCGTCTCAATCAATGTCCTGCCCTAGCGCACGCAAATTATATATCTTCATATGAATCAAATAGCTAAAACCAATACTTAAACCACATCTAACCTAACCCTAGAACAACCCTCAGCCTATCACAAAATAGATGCACCAAACAACCAAACCCAAATACCGGTTCTATTCAAAACACCGAAATCCATTCAACACCTCATAATCTCCAAAGCAAAAACATAATGAAAATCCATTAAGATGAACCACTTCAAATCTGTCCGGATCCGATACTATCACAAGAGCAAGGACATGAAACGAAAATCAAAACACAACTTCAAATTTGTCCACTACATCACAGCCCGGTCGGAAAATAAAAACAAAGCTCCATTGCATCCAAATCTCTCCATCCGAAACTCCTTATCATTCGAAACCCATTTGAAAGGTAGTGCAAGAACCAAAATTGGTTATCCAACACCCAAATCCATTCTAGTAAATCTAAACCAGTACATGAAAGCAATGCAATCACCGAAACCCAATACCATCTCTCACAATAAAACAGAAAATCAATCAAACTCTCGTGGGGAACTAAGAACAGCATCTGAATCCCTATGCGAAACTACCGAAGGAAGTACACATCCATACCTACTGGAGGGATTATACCTGCTGGATCAATTAGGGCTCGGCTCGGAGAGAAGAGGAAGAGGGGTTAGGGCGCGACTGCGTTGGCGGTGTGGCTCGAGAGGGAAGATTCGGCGACTGGGGTGCTCGTGTGAGGAGGAGAAGAAGATTACCGGCTGCTGTGGTGCTCACGTACGAGGAAGAGAGCTAGATAAAATGTAGCCAGAAAATACTGCCTTTCAAACGCCTCCTGATACATCGGCCACATGATGTGTTGTTCCCCAAAGATCGTCTTCTGCATGTTCCACCAAGTGATGGCCTGATCCTGAAGATGATATGCAGCCAACTCCTCCTTCTCTTCATCTGTACACTTCATGTACCCAAATGTGTCTTCCAAGTTCCTCAACCAACTACGAGCCGCCCAAGGATCAGCGCCACCATGGAATAGAGTAATACGATCTTTTACAGACTTCGCCAACAAAGGTATCCGGGCTCTATCCATCACCCAACCAGTAGTGGCTGGAGCATGTATAGAAGATGGTACTCCCGACGTCTGTAACTCATGCTCCCTAGTGGAGGTTGGAGGATTCCGATCACTGCTACCTGAATTAACCTCATTTGGGTTCCCTATATACTCTGTCTCTTGGGCAGCAGGTTCGAGGCCCATCGACACTGTGGGTTGTTTTTTTGGTCGACCTTGTCCACGGGTGCGCATAACAGTCGACCCTCTTCGTGTTATTCCTGTTAGTAATAAGTATATAAGTACCATTAGGAAAATGATTTACAGTAGACAACTTACATCCTATCGCTCGAAGACACCATGTTGCTGCCTGGTCCCAAAACTCGAAAGTCATATCAAGGAATCAAAATACAAAAAAACAACTGAAACATCGAAATTGACATCGTAAACCAGAACATGAAAAACAACAGACACCGTAAACAAGCTCTGATACCAAAAATTGTCACGCCCCAGAGGAGTCCCTACCAGACAAAAATCCGACAGCATCTCCCCTGTACCGGTGACAATTGAGACCAATATACATACACACATAACATAATAACATATTCAACAGACCACACGGCTGGATATAACAACCACACAGTATAATAAGCCCACACAGCTAAAAGTAAACACACAACCACGTAGTATAATAACAACCCACATGGCTGAAAGTAAATACATAACCACGCAGTATAATAATAGCTCACACGGTTAAAAGTAAACGCAGCGGAAAATCATAAAATAATTACGAATGTAAGACCAACAAAGTCATAACTAAAATACCTGCAACCACCAGACTACACTCCAAAATCCACATCGACTTATTGGAAAACAAAATATGCAAAATCAACATATATACCACCCAAACAGTAACAAAACAAAAAAAAAGACTATCCTTGAGTGTGACGTGGGACTAGCAGCCGGGACTCTCCAAGCATCCATGACTCATCTACCTGGTGGAAGAAAACCAGTTTGCGAGGTGGTGAGTATTGGAACTCAACCGGTATAGGAAAGATAGTGCATGAACATAACATACAAATAAAGAGTGTCAATAGTATACAGTCTCATAAAGGGAATAGCAGATACAAAAATAAAACCATAATCAATGCTCATACCTGAAATCATATCCTAGGCTAGGTAATAGAAGGTTAGGAGTAGTACTAATCTGCTACAGTACTGCTCATAACTACAGAGGTAATATGTAAGGTATATAAACATTTCCAATAAATAAATCAAGGTCTGAACACCTACAAGGAGTGTATATCTCAACATAAGTAGTATAACATCATAAGTGAATAACAGCAGTAAACGATGACAGTATAAATATACCACAACAGCATAAGTAAACAATAACAACATATGTAAACAGCAGCAGCCAAAGCAAGTATAATAGCAGCATATGCACGAATGGTCCCCCGTCCACCTCTCTGCACCACGACCCCTGTATGGTCGAGAGGCCGGATCGATGACAACTGTACCACTCAAAGGCCGCTACTACTCTCGAGTGACCGAGTGGACAGGTGCTAAGTAGCTAACTAACTACACAGCGAAGGGGGTCCCTGCTGCTCTCAACTCCAGCTACCACTACCCACGCATGGTCGAGTGCGACACGATAGTATATGCGACATCTGCTCCAGCTACCACTCTCTCGAGTGGCCGAGCGTGCGACCCTAGTTAACGACTCTCTCGACCACAAGGGAGAATTTGTCATTAACATGTATGCAATGATATGATGCACAACATACAATAGTCATCATACAAATGTAAGCAGATATTAGGTATGCTACATGAAGCCAGCATGCTCAATATATTACATAAATAAATAACAGTCAAAACATACAACCATGGTATCTAGTATTTGCTATCTATCATGAATAACAATGAGAGACTGTATAGATATGGAAACGAGTTTCTCAAAGATCGCGTGGAAGTATCAAGCACAGGAAAATAAGAGTGGAGTCAAGGTAAAGATAGTTTCTTATCCAAAATAGTTCATACACCAAGGTCAAAGTACTAAAAGAAATAAAGCAAGAAGTACCCGCCTTTAATATATCGTCTGAACCAAATTACGTCCTGTTACGTTAACCGTCTCAATCAACATCCTGCACTAACGCGCGCAAATTAGCTATCTTCATATGAATCAAATAGCTAAAACCAATACTCAAACCATATCTAACCCAACCCTAGAACAACCCTTAGCCTATCACAAAATAGACGCACCAAACAACCAAACCCAAATATCGATTCTGTTCAAAACACCGAAATCCATTCAACACCTCATAATCTCCAAAGCAAAAACATAATGAAAATCCATTAAGACGAACCACTTCAAATCTGTTCGGATCTGATACTATCACAAGAGCAAGGACATGAAACGAAAATCAAAACACAACTTCAAATTTGTCCACTACATCATAACCCGGTCGGAAAATAAAAACAAAACTCCATTGCATCCAAATCTCTCCATCCGAAACTCCTCATCATTCGAAACCCATTTGAAAGGAAGTGCAAGAACCAAAACCGGTTATCCAACACCCAAATCCATTCTAGTAAATCGAAACCAGTACATGAAAGCAATGCAATCACCGAAACCCAATACCATCTCTCACAATAAAACAGAAAATCAATCAAACTCTCGTGGGGAACTAAGAACAGCATCTGAATCCCTATGCGAAACTACCGAATGAAGTACACATCCATACCTACTGGAGGGATTATACCTGCTGGATCAATTAGGGCTCGGCTCGGAGAGAAGAGGAAGAGGGGTTAGGGCGCGACTGCGTTGGCGGTGTGGCTCGAGAGGGAAGATTTGACGACTGGGGTGCTCGTGTGAGGGAGAAGGATCGCCGCTGTGATCGCGTGAGGAGGAGAACCGGCGACTGTTGTGCTCGACGGCTGGCGCCTGCGTGAGGTAGCGAGGTCGCGGCTGTGATGGCCACGTGAAAAGGAGGGGTCGCGAGAGGTTGAGGGCTCGGGAAGAGAGGAGATCGCCGGAGGGTTTGGAGAGGGCGGCGGTGGGGCGGCCAGGACCGAGAGAGAAGAAGGGGGAGTCGGTGGGGAAAGTTAGAGCATGGAAAGATTTCCCTTATAACTTAGGGATTTGTAAAATTAAAGCCTAGGTCGGTTTCTCAATCAACTCCCACATCCGGGTATTTCAAACAGGCTTTTTCTCGAGCCCAATAATGCATCCCCTCTGATTACATCATACGAGCTCCAATTAAATCCAAGAAAATTTCTAAAAATTCCTAAAAATCTTAATAAGATTATTTCTCAATAATCCTATTATTTAGTTCTTGTTTAGGTACTGTATTTTACATAAAGTGTGGATTGTGGTTTGGATAATTAGAGTTTTCTTGTTTAGTTAACTTAGTTTAATTTTGTTCATTGCTTATGCTTACTTGTGTTAATGTTTTTTTTATTGAATTTTTGTATCAAACTTGATTCCCCATGTTTAAATTGCATGTACTATGTTTGATTAGTTTCATGCACGCAACGTGTTCGATCAAAAGCTTCAACCAATAGTTAGATTTATTTTGATGCATTTTAGTTCGGTTAATTCTTGCTTTGTCTTGAACTTTCAATTTCGTTAAGTTCTAGCTTTGATTTAATACAATTAGGATAAATTAGTTTAGGTTTTGTTGCATGCTAGTTTTGTTATGCTTTACTTCATGATGCCCTCTTAATTTCTGTAATTGTAGTTATATTAGGTTTAGTTTTCTTTACTTGCATTATCTTTCATTTATTAGATTAGGTTTCATTTAATGCTTTGCTATTTCCTTCCTTAGTTTAATTATATTGATAGTTAATCCATAGCCTAGTGTGACAATCCGTTGTGAATTAATTATTCTCACTTAGTTAGATTTCATTCTAGCATTATATTAGATTCCTACATTCTTCGCTTTTCATTTGTTAGATTTAGAATCAAAATCCAAAACCCTCATTTCCATATTAAAACCCCCAAAAATAGAAATAATATATGATCCTAAGTTTACCACTTATCGTTACATTCGTTGGCGGGCGACATGAGTCATTTCTATGCTACATTAGCGTAGGAGGGGTTTGGTACTTCATTGTTTGATGTCCAATTCACGACAAATTGGGTCGTAATCAAATTGGCGCCTTTGCCGATTGGAATCAAGAAGAAGAGGTGGACTGTGGAGGGCTGACCAGTGGCAGTAAAGAAGAAGCAGGGCCGCCGGCCGAAGAGAAGAGGAAGAAAGGAGAGATATTGTAGAGAAGTCGTGAGCCCTAACCTAATCGAAAAGGAAGAAACGCGAACAGAGAAGGGTTGTACAGAAAGGGCTCGCGAGGAGTGAAAAGGTAAGGTTCTTATTGGGTCGGGTTTTGTTAAGGAACGAGTTTGGTTAGGAAAGGAATCCGAATCCAATAAGAGAAGTGAAATTGGGTTTTTGAAATTGGACTTGAAGAGTGGGCTTTTGGATTGGATTTGAATTGGAGCTCTACTTCTTTGAATCTCCGTGAATGGTCCAGATCGCTTTAAATCAGGATGAAGGGCTGGATCACTTGATCTGACTGAAAGGGCAGGATTTCTCTTGATCTGGATCAATGGTTCATACTGATTCAGCTTGATCTCCTCCGTTTGACCTCCAAATCAGGCCAAATTCGATTTAGCTCGACCCTAATCCATGACTCTTTGAATTTCCTACAAAACCACATAAAAATATGAAATTAAATTTCATAATTGCAGAAAATTTTCATTTAAGTCCAAAATAAATCCTACTCATAAAACATAACATAAACACAATATTAAGCATGCGAGAAGGTAAAAATGCTAAATCTAAGAGCCAAAATAATCGATAAAAATGCTAGTTATCAACCATCAAAAGGAAGACGAAATCAACTCAGAGATGAGCATTGACAAAGGGGGAGGATCATCAAAGGAAAGCTACGATGAAGGGGGAGCATCAGAATATGATGTAAGTCAGGTACGCGCCTTATCTCTTGAAAAGTCATTTAAATTTATTAAGATTCTTTCCAAGGATT
This sequence comes from Zingiber officinale, assembly GCF_018446385.1. Taxonomy (NCBI): domain Eukaryota; kingdom Viridiplantae; phylum Streptophyta; class Magnoliopsida; order Zingiberales; family Zingiberaceae; genus Zingiber; species Zingiber officinale. The sequence goes on along the minus strand of NC_056003.1, from coordinate 74,563,414 downwards.
TAGTAAAATTAGAAAAAAAAATATAGACTTAAAAAGATAATTAGCCAATGTATGCCCCTTTAATTTATTTGATAATTTAAAATTAGAAAATATCAAATTAAAAATAGAAATAGAATATTGAAAAAATCATGCATGCTCAAATGATCAAAATACTAAGAGATATAATAGTTTAAACTGGTATTTTAAATACCATGAGAGCTAAATTAGGAAAATATCACAAAAATACATTTCTAAGAAATTCTTGATAAATCCAGTAGATAGAAACCTGTACTGGGTTCCAAAATCATATTTAGGTTAATTTTTTTTTTTGGACTTAGGGCTTTCAGAAAGAAAGTTAAATATTTAAATTCTTTAAGAGGCTTTGTCTAGAAGTGGTTGATGCTCTAATAACCAAGAAGACCTAGTGCCTCGCTACAGCCTGGAAGCTAATTACTGAATTGAATGTTTAATTGACTTACTGTAAGCATTTAACTAATGCTTTAAATTTTTGTTAGAAAAATAAATCTGATCATTAAAATTTGTTTAAGTTATTTTTTTGTGAAACGTTAATCTAAATAATCTTTTCCGTTAGATTTTTTTTTTGAATTAGTTATTAAAATGCAAATGCTTTAAATTTTGCGAAAAAATTAACTTTTTATGAAAATTTTCTGTTCAACCTTTGTAATTTTTTTTTCAATTAAAGGAGTTTTTTTTTGTTTTTCCCTTATTCTTTAAATTTTTAAAAGTCATTTTAAAAGTACCCTATTTTTAATGTGATCAAAAGAGGGAGTAGTAAAGATTAAGTCTAGGGGGAGAGTAGTATAATTTTTTAATTTTTGTAATTAATTGTTTTTTTTACTTGTAAAATTTTATAACTATTTTTTATGGTTTTACCCTAACTTAACTTGGGTTTTCTTACATCAAAAAGGGGAAGATTATTAGTAAATATCTTAAGGTAGTTTTGATGTGAACAACTAAGTCAAGTTAAGTTTTATTGATTTTTAACCACTGTGTCTAAGTGTGCAGGAACTTAGGAGCACAGCAAGTCGAGCGAAAGATATAACTAGCGAAAAAGATGGCACGAGAGAGAGAGCCGACGGGCTCGGTGCATCCGAGGGACGAGGTGCAGCGGAAGAGTACGTGGGTGGACGAGAAGGAGGTGCACGACATTTCCGAGGAATGAGAAGTAGGAGTGGAAGATTGCTCAAAGGCCAGAAATTGAGTTCGGGTAAGCCATATTCCGGAAGGTCGAAATCACCCAAGTAGAGCCGGAGCTGGAGTGGAAGACCCGGACCTAAGCAAGTGGAGTCGAAGCAAGAACCCGGACCAAACAAGTTAACAAGATGTTAACTTTCGGTCAAGGCGCCCGGACCATGAAACTTATTTAGATCATGTCAAACACGATCTGTTGTGATGGGGATAAAGTTTTTTCCCCCTCTAGGCGTCTGGAATCCTTCCAGGCACCCCGACTAGGGCTATAAATATAACCCTGGTCCCGGAAGCCTAAAAACAACAACAAGAACACTGAAGAACACTTGTAAATGATTTTTTTTTTGTCTAACTTCATATTTTTAGTACTTTAACTGTTGTAAAGAGGCTTCTAAGCCTGAAGGAGAAATTAGTGTGTTTTCCACTTTCTTGGATTAACAGCCTCCCAAGTTGTAATCAAGTAATTTGTTGTGCCTCTTCCTTTGTAATCAGTCTTATATTTTTATGCAAGTGTTAATTTTGTAAAAGTTATAAAGTTCGAGGAAGGTTGTATTTCTTTGTAGAGTTATTCACCCCCTCTAGCCGGCCGCCAAGGGTCCCAATACCTAAGTGGTGGAAGTCTTGGTAAGTGAAGTTAGGCAGTGAAAATCCTAGGAGGAGGTAACCCTAGGTGGTGGATGTCCTGGTTGTTGATACAGTCTGACCTGGCTGTTGTTTTGATGTTGACACTGATTTAAGTTTGTATCATATATTAATTAAACTCAGACTGATTGATGATCAAGGTTGATCATGAGGAGAGGAAAAGTCCAAGTACGGATACTTGGCACGCAAAGTCGGAGAGGGCTCGGCAGCTCGTTCTCTGAACTAAGTCAGAGAGGGCTCGGTAGCTCGTTCTCTGGACCGGACGAAGTCGGAGAGGGCTCAGCAGCTCGTTCTCCGGACTAGGTCAGAGAGGGCTCGGTAGCTCGTTCTCTGGACCGGACGAAGTCGGAGAGGGCTCGGTAGCTCGTTCTCCGGACTAGGTTAGAGAGGGCTCGGTAGCTCGTTCTCTGGAGCGGACGAAGTCGGAGAGGGCTCGGTAGCTCGTTCTCCGGCCTAGGTCAGAGAGGGCTCGGTAGCTCGTTCTCTGGACCGGACGAAGTCAGAGAGGGCTCGGCAGCTCGTTCTCCGGACTAGGTCAGAGAGGGCTTGGTAGCTCCTTCTATAGACCACGAAGACATTAGGGTTTAGGGCTGGGAGGCTCTAAAACTAACACAAGGACATTGGATCGGTCTGTTGACCGATCCAGTGATACTCTAGTTGTTTGTATCGGTCGGCAGACCGATCCAGTGATACATGAGTCACCTGATCGGTCTCGTGACCGATCAGTGACCACACAGAAAATCTCTATGGGTTATCTGATCGGTCTGGGGACCGATCAGTAACCACATAGAAGCATTCTGTGGGTTATCTGATCGGTCTACAGACCGATCAGAAAGAAGCGATCAGAAATGCTGGGACTCAAAGTGAGAGGGGGGATCGGTCTGTGGACCGATCCACACATAGGCTGATTGGTCCACAGACCGATCAGACTCTTCCCAGACCGATCAGACTCTTCCCGGACCGATCAGGATGAGTCCTGATCGGTCCAGAGAGCTATGGATCGGTCTGTTGACCGATCGACAGCATGTCGTTTGTGTTTGCTGCTTCTCTGATATTTCTGATTCACTTCTGATTCACCTGATCAAATCATCTGCTGTGAGATTTTTAAGTTGCAGGTATCGTGCCATTGGTTAATTTCAAATGAAGCTCCATCAGAAGAATAAGAACAAGCACCCTTTATGCTGTATTTCACTGCAAGTGATGCAATTCGGGCTTCAACATTCACTGGCCGCGATCAGTTGGACTCTTGCTCATTGGTTCGAGCTCAGAGACACCAGTGAAGACCATGGATGGTATTGGTGTGAGTTCAGAGAACCAGATGAGAAGGAAGAGTGATTGGCGACGCCTGAGTTGGTTGCAGCGATTCGACACAGGTGACAGTGATTCGGGACAGTGAGGAAGCAGAATAAGAAGGAGGAAGAAGAGAGGCTTGCTAAGGTTCTGGAAAAACTCTCTGTCGATCAAGAGGCTGTGTGTGTTGTTGAGCTCTTGGCTGATTCCTTCTGTCTTTGCATTTTTGCTTCGTGGCTGTAAGTTCATCTGTTCAATCCTTTAGCCACTGAACTCTGTGAGTAATTGTGCTTCACTTTCAAATCTATTTTGTGATCTTTGTGGAGAGGTTCCTCCACCGAGAAGGAGAAACATTTAGCCGGAATTTGTCCGGGGTGTGATCTACCGAACGATCAAGGGATCGTCCACCTTACGGACACGCCGAGGAGTAGGGGCAAGTTATCCCCGAACCTCGTACATCGTTTTGTTAGTGTTGGTTGATCTTCTTTCCTTGCATCAGTTCTTGTTTTGTTTATTTCCGCTGTGCTAATAAAGTTTTGTGAGGAAATCGATTGTATTTTAGTGGAGGCTATTCACACCCCCCCTCTCTAGCCATCCGAAGATCCTAACAAGTGGTATCAGAGCGAATCGCTCTTCATCCGGATTAACACCCTAAAGAGCAAGAAGATGGCTATGAAGGAAGGTTTTAGTACCAATCGCCCACTCTACTTCGATGGAGCGGATTTCCAATATTGGAAGAGTCGTATGGAGTATTATCTCAAGACCGACATCTCCATGTGGTTCTCGGTCAAGGAAGGTTTCACACCACCGAAGGATGAAGAAGGTAAGGAACTAGAGTCGTCAAGGTGGTCCGCCGAGCAAACTCGCAAAGGACAAGCCGATGCCAAGACGGTGGTCACACTACAATGTGGAATAGCCAAAGATCAGCTTGTCAAGGTAGGTCCATTTGTGAGTGCAAAGGATTTGTGGAACAAACTCATTGAGCTCCAAGAAGGAACTCGAGACTCTCGGATCGCCAAGAGAGACTTGTTCCTAAACCAACTACAAAATCTCACCATGAAGGAGAACAAAACGGTAAGTGAACTACACGGAAGGTTCAAGGAGATCATCAATGGTCTTCATTCCGTGGATGAACGCGTAGAAAATCGCGATCTCGTAAGGTACGCTCTCAAAGCTTTTCCAAGGAATGCCTTGTGGTCATCTATGGTAGATGCCTACAAGGTCTCCAAGGACCTCTCAATTGTTAAGTTAGATGAATTCTTTTGTGAAATGGAACTTCATGAGCTTGCTAACAAGGGTCAAAAAGAGAAAGGTATTGCTTTAGTTGCAAGAGAAAAGAGCAAGGATGGAAGGAGGAAGAAAGAAAAGAAGAAGGAGAAAGAAATTCCTACATCCTCATCCTCCTCCGAGTCCGATGATGAAGGAGGATCATCATCAAGCGAGATGGCCAACTTCGTGAGAAGAATCATGAGAAGGAGCCGAAAATACAAAGGGAAAGGTAAGTCTATTGATCAAAATATTGATAAGACTAACGTTACTTGTTATGAGTGTAGCAAGAAAGGACACTATCGGAGCGAGTGTCCGAAACTCAAGAAGAAGGAAGAAAGGGCCAAGAAGAAGAAAGCTCTCAAAGCTTCTTGGGATGAATCCTCCTCAAGCTCATCGGAGGAAGAGAAAGAGAAAAGCACTCGTCAATTAGCACTCATGGCAAGGGAGGAATCGAACTCCGGAAGTGACACATCAGCCACGGCTTCATCATCTTCGGATGATGAAGAGGTAACCTCTCCACATTTAGAAAAATGCTATAAGACTATTGCTCATTTATCTACACTGCTTAAGAAATCAAAAACTGAAATCAAATTATTAAAAGAAGAAGTAGAACACTTGAAGACTCTTAGGGAAGATGAGGTTGATGACCTTCATCAAGAGCTTCTTGAGGATGAAAATAATGCCCTAAAGAGTGAAGTTGAGAAACTCAAGAAAATGCTTGAGAAATTCTCAACTAGCTCTAAGACCTTAGATATGATTCTAAATGCCCAAAGGGCGGTCTACAACAAGGCTGGATTAGGATACCAACATAAGGAGTCTAGTTTCATTTCCTTAGTGTCTAGAACCCAATTTCATAGATCACATGCTTCTAGGGTTCATGAGACTAGGAAGGGTGTGACCAAGACATGGGTTCCTAGGTCTTTCATTGTAGATGCATTAGGTCCCAAGATTTGGGTACCTAAAACATCTATCTTTCGTGTCTTGTAGGCATTTGTCAAGGGGGAGCATCTATCAACTTGGTTTGTTGATAGTGGATGCTCCAAGCACATGACTGGGGACAAGTTACTCTTTACTACCCTTCAAAATAAAAATAGAGGTAATGTGTCTTTTGGTAATAATGGTAGCCTTAAGGTTATAGGAGTTGGAGATATTCAAATATCCGAATGTCTCCAAATCAAAAATGTCCTTCTAGTCAAGGGGATGACTTTTAATCTCCTAAGTGTCAGCCAATTGTGTGATACGGGTTACACAATTGAGTTTCATTCAAGTCAATGTCTAGTCAAACACATTGACACATTTGACACGGTACTAGTAGGCACAAGGGTAGATAACATTTACCAAGTATCCTTTAAAAGTGCTACTAATGCCTCTGCTAAGTGTTTCATGTCAAAAGAAGAAGAATCATGGTTGTGGCATAGAAGATTGGCCCACGTAAACATGAAGAACATTCGAAAGCTGGCCAACAAAGGATTAGTGCGAGACTTACCAAGCATCAAGTATCAAAAGACAAAACTATGTGATGCATGTCAAAAGGGTAAACAAACAAAAGCGGCTCATAAAGGTAAAAGCGCTGTTAGTACATCTACTGCTTTAGATTTATTGCATATGGATTTGTTTGATTGCAATAATGTTATTTCATTGAATGGGAGTAGATAATGTTTAGTGATCATTGATGATTTTACTAGATATACATGGACCTTCTTTTTGAAAAATAAGGATCAAACCATAGATATTTTTGTTTCTTTTTGTAGAAGAACTGAAAATGAAAAATCGACAACAATTAAAACAATTAGAAGTGATCATGGTGGAGAATTTCAAAATCATAGATTTTTAGAATTTTGTCAAGAAAAAGGATATAGGCATGAGTTCTCTACTCCAAGGACCCCACAACAAAATGGGGTTGTGGAGAGAAAGAACCGAGTCTTGCAAGGGGCTGCACGAAGCATGCTCAATGAGTACTCATTACCGAGCTACTTATGGGCTGAAGCGGTAAATACCGCTTGCTATGTGCAAAACCGAGTCTTGATACATAGGTTTTTAGGAAAGACTCCCCATGAACTTTGGTTTGGGAAACCCCCTACAATTAAACATTTTAGGGTGTTTGGTTGTAAGGTGTTTATTTTGAACACCAAGGATCATCTTGGAAAGTTCACGGCTAAGATTGACGAAGGGATACTAGTTGGGTATTCTCTCACCAGCAAAGCCTATCGAGTCTACAATAATAGGACTAAGTTGATTGAAGAGTCCTCGGATGTAGCATTTGAAGAAATCCCTAAATCAAATGATCAATCAAGGGATGTAGGAGAAATTTAATTTGAACTTAGAAATCTAAGTTTAAATGATCAAAACATAGAGAGAGTCGAAGTTGACTCCGATGACGATGAGCAAAGGTAAGAGAGGGCTCAGTCTGATCCTTTACCTGATACTGAGCCCTTGCCTGTGTCTAGTGAGATCACTCATGAGGCACCGTCAACACCAAGGCAATCTAGGATAGCCTCTAGTCATCCCCAAGACCAGATTGTGGGAGACATTTAACAAGGGGTTAGGACTAGGTCATTCTTTAGAAATGAGTCTAATGAGGTCGCCTTGATCTCAGAAATTGAACCAAAATTAGTTGATGAGGCATTGCACGATCCTGATTGGATCATAGCTATGCAAGATGAGTTAGGTCAATTTGAAAGGAGCCAAGTGTGAGACTTAGTTCCTAGACCTAAGAAGACCACCATTATTGGAACCAAATGGGTCTTCAAAAATAAGTTAAACCAAAAGGGAGAAGTAGTAAGAAATAAGGCAAGACTTGTAGCCAAGGGCTATAGTCAAGTCGAAGGCCTCGATTATGATGAGACTTACGCTCCCGTGGCTCGATTAGAATCCATTCGCTTAAAGCTAGCTTTTGCTGCACATAGAGGCTTCAAGCTCTATCAAATGGACGTCAAATCAGCCTTCTTAAATGGGTTCATTAAAGAAGAGGTCTATGTTGAACAACCACCGGGGTTTGTGAATACCGAAGTTCCAAACCACGTGTACAAGCTCAAGAAAGCTCTTTATGGGTTTAAACAAGCACCTCGAGCGTGGTACAAAAGGTTGTCAACTTACCTATTAGAAAAGGATTTTGTGAGAGGTCAAATAGACCCAATACTATTTCTGTGTAGAGATGGTGAAAACATATTTGTAGCCCAGGTGTATGTCGATGACATAATTTGTGGCTCAAATAACAAGGGTTATTTGAATGAATTTATCACTCACATGGAAAGTGAGTTTGAGATGAGTCTGGTGGGAGAATTGACATTCTTCCTTGGACTTGAAATCAAACAAACTCGAGATGGCATTTATGTCCATCAAACAAAATATACTCAAGAGATGCTCAAGAAATTCAAAATGAGTGACTCTAAGGAAGTATCCACTCCAATGGCGACAAACACTCGCCTTGACAATGATGAGAGTGGAAAACCAGTTGATCTAACGCAATATAGAAGCATGATTGGTAGTCTTCTATATCTCACAGCTAGTAGGCCGGACATACTTTTTGCTGTGGGCATGTGCGCTAGATATCAAGTCTGTGCCAAGGAATCTCATTTAATTGTAGTTAAGAGAATTCTGAGATACCTTAAGGGCACAATTCGAGTAGGTCTATGGTACCCTCGCACGGAGTCTTTTGACTTGATAGGTTATACCGACTCCGATTACGCTGGGTGCAAATTGGATCAGAAAAGCACTAGTGGGGGTTACCAATTTTTAGGTTCATCATTAATTAGTTGGTCAAGTCGGAAGCAACATTGTGTTGCTCTCTCCATGACCGAGGCTGAATACATTGCCATGGGAGAGAGTGTATCACAATTGTTGTGGATGATCCAACTCTAGAAGATTATGGACTTTCGTATAAGGGAGTGCAAGTGTTGTGTGACAACATCAGCACAATAAACCTAACAAAAAACCCAGTCCATCATTCAAGGACCAAACATATTGAAGTGCGTCACCACTTCATTAGAGATCACGTAGCTAGGGGAGACATTGCACTCACCTATGTTGAGTCAAAGTCAAACCTAGCCGATATTTTCACCAAACCTCTTCCAGAAAATGAATTTAGTCATTTGAGGAGAGAATTGGGAATGTGTTTGGCTCAATAGGCCATTAGGACCCTATCATGATCAATAAGGACAATTAAAATAACAAGAGAAATAGGGAAATTAATTTGGGCAACTTGGGAACATCTCACACAAACTATAAGGTTTAACAAATGATTTTTGTTTGCTAGAAATGGGGTGAGATGCTAGGATCAGCCGAATTATTCAAAATGTATCATGCATCCCTTGAATAATTAGGTTGAAGAGACATAAATTGAGTACGGGGAAGACCATTACATAATTCATGTGTATTTGGTTCCTAGATCTTACTCATATATTCCAACCAAGGAAACTTGGTTGGACCTTTACCTAGAAATTATGAAACTTTGGTTGATGGACTGTTTGTTACACTTGAACGATGCTTTTCATGATTTTGATTGATACTAGGACAAGTCCTCGAAAGAATGATAGCAAGTTGGTTATATTTTAACAAACTTGAAACTGAACATAACAAAGGTCAAAAATTTCAGCTTTCAGGCCTTAAGTTGTTTATTTTCTAAATGTCTCCAACTTTAGGGCTATAAACAAGTTCAGACCATAATTTTTAGGTAATCATTATGCTTGTAGATCCTCCAGGTTCTAGGTTCTGAACTTGGAAGTTTTCCTAGAGAAACTTCCACGAACTATCGAACATCTCTATCTAATTTCAGTTACTGAAATTACTGGAGAGATCTAAGTATCAGACACTGATCGGTCTACGGACCGATCAGGTCAGCCTGACACGCAGAGCCTGCTACTGATCACTTTCTGATCGGTCTACAGACCGATCAGGGAGTTCCCTGATCGGTCCGGAGACCGATCAGATCAATCCGGCATGCAAGGCTGGCCTGATCATTCTCTGATCGGTCTACCGACCGATCAGGAAGTTCCCTGATTGGTCCAGGGACCGATCAACTACTACTGATCATTTTCTGATCGGTCTGCGGACCGATCAGGATGTTACCTGATCGGTCCAGGGACCGATCAGGAGGCTCCTGATACCTCCTGATCGGACAGCCGTCCGATCATTTCATCAACTGTACACCCATCAATAAACCCTTAAATCTTCCCGATCCCTTCTTTTCCTCTTTCACGCGGAACCCTAGCCGACTCTTCCCTACACCTTCTCTTCCCTTCTCTTCTCTTTGCACGCCAGAACCCTAGCCGAAGCTCTAGCCAACAGCTCAATGGCACCAAGGTAACTCCTTACTTCTCTAGAACTTGGCATTTCGATTTCATTTCTCACCATAACTGTGGTTTTTGTTTCGGGTGGCTCCTGTGCTCATTTATTTCCCATTGTATCCCATTGTTAACTCTTAGAAAGAAACTAGTGGGTGAGGGGACCTCTAAGTCACCTGAGAAGTCGAAGTCTAAGGCTCCTTCCCGACCTCAACCTTCTGTTTCCGGGAGATTCCCGAACCACAATTTTGAGGAAGCCTTTAGACAAAGAACCTTTAAATTACTCCCTTGTAGGTCTGTGGATCGTAGATTCATGGACGAATTTTGTCCAACTGTGTCTGAAATCATTGCCTACTACAAACTTGACTCACTTGTCTACTTAGAACGGGATATCAACTATGACTTGGTCTCTGAGTTTTATAACAACCTTCATCAGACTCCTAATGATGTAGGTTATAAAACAAGAGTTGCTAAGCAGACTCTTGATTTTAGTTTCTCATCCTTCTTTGAATATCTCGATTGTCGGAGGTGTTCCAGTAATATCTTTTCGATATTTCCTGATTTACCAGATCCTTTACCTCCACCTTTTGATATCTCATCTGACGATATTTATGAGTACTTCTTCAGACATCCTAGACCGGGTGGCCTTGATGAGCTAGATGTTGACTTTCCTACTTTTGCAGCCTTGAGATTATCTCCTCAAGACTACATTCTTTTTAAAATTGTCACAAATTGCCTTCTACCTATCACGTCTAAACCATTGTCTGAGATCCGACCATATCATTGCCTGATGCTTTATAGATTGCATCGGCGTCTCGACTTTGACATCATATCTAGCATCTACTCTTCGATCATCTCCTATAGTGAGCCGAGCGGCTACACTGTTTATATGCCTTATGGGCATATAATTACAGATTGGCTCGAGACCCTTCAGATTGATGTCTCTAAGGGTAGAATAGTCAAGATGGTCAGACAGGATTGCAGACTTGGGAAGCGGGCATTTTCCAAGTCTGGAATTATAGGATAAAATGGGGACGTTCGGTGGAAGGATGGGAGAGCCCTAGGTGAATTACCATGGGGACCTCCACGACAGGTTGCTCCTGTTGCTGCTCCTCCTACTGCTGACGATAGAGTGGCCGATCCTGATCTGCGCTGGCAGATCGCCGAGCTGGAGAGTCGCTTTGATCGGCACGATGAGCTGCTGGTTGCTGAGCTTCACTGGCTGCGCATCCGGATTGACCAGCGCTACGATGATTTACGCAGTCAGCAGCGGGTGACACATCAGGCGATTATGGATTGGATGGCCAGATACCCACCTCCGTAGGATTTCCCAGGCTATCCATCCTCGAGCAGCGACATGCCACCTCAGGGACCCACTCCTCCCGTTGATGATGCTGATGCTCCTCATGATGAGGAGGCTGATTGATATACATTGTTCTATGTTGTCATTTTGACTGTCTATGTTTTGGATGTTGGTTGTTGGATATGTATGTCTGTCCTGGATACTTACTGATTTCTTCTATTTATGCTGTTTATTTTCTTTCTTTATGTTTCACTCTTTATTGGTTTTTAATATGCTGTTCATATGCCTTGTCTTCTATGTCTCTTATTTCTTTATCACTGTCTACACTTAGAGGGTGTTCTAGGTGAATTTAGAAAAAGACAGTATGAGTTAAGGGGGAGTCTTTTAAAGTTTCTTACCTAATTCGCACCTTTTCGGTGTTTGACAAAGGGGGAGAGAATAACTAAGTTTAGAGATAAATGAAAGTTTGGCTTTAGGGGGAGGACCTTGATTCCCCTATCCTTACATGGTGTTGTATCTGTCTTAGGGGGAGGATCTTGATTCCCCTAAAATTAGGGAAATATGGAAATATGAATATTTCTGATCTAAACTTAAATCGTGTTGTCAAACAACAAAAAGGGGGAGATTGTTGATACAATCTGACTTGGCTGTTGTTTTGATGTTGACACTGATTTAAGTTTGTATCAGATATTAATTAAACTCAGACTGATTGATGATCAAGGTTGATCATGAGGAGAGGAAAAGTCCAAGTACGGATACTTGGCACGTAAAGTCGGAGAGGGCTCGGCAGCTCGTTCTCTGGACTAGGTCAGAGAGGGCTCGGTAGCTCGTTCTCTGGACCGGACGAAGTCAGAGAGGGCTCGGTAGCTCGTTCTCCGGACTAGGTCAGAGAGGGCTCGGTAGCTCGTTCTGCGGCGGGAGGTCGGAGAGGGCTCGATAGCTCGTTCTCGGACCAGTCGAGGGCACAGAGGCAGCTCGTTCTCTGGACCGGACAAAGTCGGAGAGGGCTCGGCAGCTCGTTCTCGGACTAGGTCGAGAGGGCTTGGTAGCTCGTTCTCGGACCAAGGCGTTAGGGTTTAGGGCTGGGAGGCTCTAAAACTAACACAGGACATTGGATCGGTCATCGATCCAGTGATACTCTGGTTGTATGGATCGGTCGGCGGACCGATCCGATGATATGAGTCACTGATCGGTCTCGTGACGATCGGTGACCACGTGAAAGTCTCATGGGTTATCGATCGATGCAGGGAACCGATCGGTAACCTGAAGCGTACATTCTGTGGGTTATCTGATCGGTCTGGACCGATCGAAAAAGCGATCAGAAATGGGACTCAAGTGAGAGGGGATCGGTCCGGACCGATCCACATAGGCGATTGGTCCACGGCCGATCGAGACTCTTCCGAACCGATCGTGATGAGTCCCGATCGGTCCAGAGCTATGGATCGATGCGTGACCGATCGGCGATGTCGTTTGTGTTTGCTGCTTCTCTGATATTTCTGATTCACTTCTGATTCACCTGATCAAATCATCTGCTGTGAGATTTTTAAGTTGCAGGTATCGTGCCATTGGTTAATTTCAAATGAAGCTCCATCAGAAGAATAAGAACAAGCACCCTTTATGCTGTATTTCACTGCAAGTGATGCAATTCGGGCTTCAACATTCACTGGCCGCGATCAGTTGGACTCTTGCTCATTGGTTCGAGCTCAGAGACACCAGTGAAGACCATGGATGGTATTGGTGTGAGTTCAGAGAACCAGATGAGAAGGAAGAGTGATTGGCGACGCCTGAGTTGGTTGCAGCGATTCGACACAGGTGACAGTGATTCGGGACAGTGAGGAAGCAGAATAAGAAGGAGGAAGAAGAGAGGCTTGCTAAGGCAGTGAAGCTAACACTGGTGAGTGAAGATCCTAACACTGGTGAGTGAAGCTAGGCAGTGGAAATCCTAGGGGGATGTAACCCTAGGTAATGGTAAACCTTAGATACAATCCAAGCATGAAGCCTAGTAGGCCAGGTAGACTTACAGGAGTGCGGTTTGATCCTAAGGGATTGACCCTTAGGTGTAGACTTGGAGGAGGGAACTCTAAGTAAAAGGCAAGCCTAGTAGGTCAGGTAGATTTATAGATACAGGTTAGGTTGTTTGTGTTTTCTATAGTTGTTTTATAGAAACCTGGAGCTAGAAGCAAAATAGAGAGAAAAAAAACATAAATGGGTGAAACATACTTGACTCAGATTGAACCTGACCCAAACTAGTACAATAGACCAAACTAGTGGTTTGGTAGACCGACTAAGTTCGATCTAAATTGCTGAGTTATGAAATAGTGATATGAAAGATGACGTGATAAAAGATATGATTTATCTTTATGATTTGGATGAGGATAAAGATAAACCAGATGATATGGATAGAGATAAGGCTTGATCTAGATAAAGCTTGATCCAGATATTACTTGATCCAGATATGCTTCATCTAGATATGACTTCATCTAGATAAGAGTTGTTCTAGATAAGGATCTAATCCAACTCTATAAAAGGAGATGAAGGCTCTACGTTTAAGACATTTATTCTTTGGCTACTCATACTCCGTGCGCTCAAAAGGAAAGCTACGATATAAAACTCTGCGATCGGGGAAGCTCTAGGAAGGGTGCATTGCGCTCAGGACTTCCATATCGCGCTCAAAAGGAAAGCTACGATATGAAACTCTGCGACCGGGGAAGCTCTAGGAAGGGTGCACTGCGCTCAGGACTTCCATATTAGCTTAGTAAAGTGTTTGCTTGTATTTTTATTATATGTTGTATTTATTTTATTAATCTTTTATACTTGTATATGATAAACTGTAAGACAGGTTTCTCTGCCTCCCGAAAGGTTCTGGAAAGGAGACCGCTAGTGAACTCACACTTGAGTGTATAGGCTTTGAACGTACTGACCCTGGAGGGTTGGTAACCAAGTAAATCTCGCGAGTATTTTTTTTCCCATACTTTATTTTATATTTGCTGCTACTAACGACTTTGATAGAAATAATGAATGAAATTGAAAAGAAAGCGACAAGTTGAGATTCACCCCCTCTCTCGATCGCACCAATCCTACATTATAAAACTCAATAAAAGTATTGTTACTATTATTATTGTAATTTTATGGTATGACAATTGTAAATTGATATATTTTATAGTATAACAATTATTTTTTATTGAGTTTGTTTGGAGTCATTTGTCCCAAAAGTTATCGATGGACCTAAAATATTCTAAAAATAAAAAGTTTAATTTTGTCTAACATAAGAGAGTTCTATTGATTTATGGTGTTGGATAATGAGTATCATCATCATACCATTTATAGTGAACTTCCAACTTCATTTCTAGTAAGCAACAATGTGTTGTTGACTTAAATTTTAAGAGACTATACTTTTAACTCGGATTGAACCATGGAATACATAATATATCAAATCAAAGATCTTTGAACAAACTTCGATTTAATATATTATGTTGTTGGTGTAATTTACACTAATGGTCTAACTTAGATTTTGATGAATGATAAGTGAGTTAAGTTAGGTATTATCGTAATCTAACCTTGTTATCGAGTGTTCAGGGTTGACTAACTTGATGGGCCAAGAAGACCTGACACCATGTAGAAAGTCCAGTCAGGATGTTCGATTCACGAATGACGAAGTCTGAATGTGTGATTTTGACAGGAGATTAGGATGTGTTATTCCCGAGTGAAGTCTGGATATGCGATTCTAGCAGGAAGACCTGGTGAGTCAGATTGATGTCAATGAGGTAACTTGATATACAATAAGTGAAGGTAAGTCACTGGAGGAGAGTGGTTAAATGAGGATACATCCTGGTTGAGGGGACAGTAGACGTCAGTCCAATTTAGATCCATTTTGAAAACCTAAATTGAGACCCTGACTATATCCTGATTTGGAGGACAGGGTCTAAGTCATAAATTAATTATATTCTTATACTAACTTTGTTTTATAGGTTAGATATTGTCATGTTTGACTAACATAACTTGCAGGGTAAAAGGAGCAAAAAGATTTCGGATAAACAGTACCCGAGGCATTGATAACGAGTCTGTCACACTCGTAAATCAAATTAATAATGTATTTCACTGAACCCGTTACATACACAATCATGTTGTAATAACGAGCCCAGGATCGAACCTCGAGGAACCAACGGTAGGATGTAATCTAGGATTATATTTATTTCCTATTTTTGGGGTTTTTAACATGAAAATGGGGGTTTGAACTTTGAATATAAATCTAACAAATGAAAAGCACAGAAAAATAAGAACTAACCTAATGCATAAAGAAACCTAACTATGTGCCAATAATTAAACCATAACGCATTGTCACCCTACGTTTTGATTAAATCATCACCACACTTAAACTAAATATGAAATAACAAGACACAATTGAATTCTAACCTAAAGCAGAATTTAAACCCTAATTTAAAACTTAACAACTAACTAAGCATCAAACAAGAATTAAACTAAATGTATCAATGAAATTACAACTACCAAACATGAATTAAACTTCAACAAAACAAAGAAATGCTAAATTGCAATGATAAGAACATAACAAACATAAAAGGAATCTGTTCTAAGCTATAAAAAACAGTAACAAAGTGAAATAAACCCTAACCGATCCAAATCACAACCAATCCATACAAACTTCACACTCTTGCCATCACACAAGAATGTCAAAGTCAAGAACACCCAACTCCGGACCTCAATGAAGAACCTCAGCTGCGTCTCAGTTCGAGGTATGCTCAACAATACCGGCGGCCCACCTCCGGCGAGCTAGATCAACCCTAAACCAATCAAGTGCCGAAAATCTGAACATCTTTAAACATGAATCTCTGAATCTGGAATGTGGTTGCGGATGCTGGAGTGTCATCAGATTTGGCTTAGGACCATCAAAGGAACGCCGCCGATTGATCCTGTGGTGAAATGGAAACCTAGACCAGAGGAACCCCGCCGATCCAGGGCGGAAATAGAGACTCACAGAGGATGAAATCGCGCCGGAAGGAACGCCTGCCAATGACTCAAATGATCGGAACTCAGCTGCTTGAAGATCTATCACTGAGGTTGAAGCTCGGAAGATCGATCGGAGAAGGAATCGGGGTCAGAATCCGGAAGAAGAATGTCGCGGGACGAAGAACAGCGCGGAGGAGTCGACGAAGCACACGAAGCACTGTAGCTTCTCTTTTGAATCTGATCTAGATATGAACGAACGGCTGTGATTGATTTGAAGCTTGATCAACGGTGGAAAGTCGCCTAAAATATGATCCAAAGGTGCTGATCTTGATCAAGGGTCTGGATCTACTATCCCTTAGGTCGGATCGACCAGATCTTCATTGGATGGTTCAGATTTGTCCAATCTTCGATGAACGGTCCATAATGCTCCATAGCTTGATCGTCTCGTTTAAACTCTGATTCGAGCACAAATTCAGTCCAAATAGATCCAAATCTAAGATCCTTTGATGCCTACAAAATAAGAATCAAATATTAACATCAAATAACACAAAAATATAATAATTTGTAATTAGGTCCAAAATCTATACAATGCATAAAATGTGATGTAACCATGATTTAAACCTATGAAATCAACATCAAACCATGCATATATGAATCAAAATAATATATTAAAATCATGGTTATCAAATCCCCCATACTTAATCTTGAACGCCCCGTGCAAGTAAAGGAAATTAAAAATCATCTCCACAAAGATTTTCCTAGCAATACCTAAAAGATAGTAACAGGAATTTAACTAAGACCATCTAAAGATCACAACCAATCATGAATACAAGCCAAACAATAATCAGTAGGTAAGGTAGTTTCAATGTAAATGAAAAATTAAGCAAGTTGCAATCTCACAAGGTATTTACCTATTCTATCTCTCACACTCAAAAATGTGTATAAGTGGAGCTCACTCAATGTAACTCACAACATTTCACTACCATAAGCTTGCTTATTTTCTAATTCTCCACCACTATAAACATAGCATACATGAATCAAAAGGAATTTATCATGAAGAATTGAAATAGAATAAAAAAGAACAATTTAAGTGGATGAAATAGGCAAAAGAAAAGTATTCAATGAAAAATTGAGAAGATGAGAGTATTGGAGGAATATACTTGATGAGTTGACCATTTTGATGTGAAAAGAGATGAATACCATTTGTTTTTATCAATTCAAAAGATCAAGCTAACCTCCCCTTCAATTTGATGGCAATCCAAAATTCTTGATACTCTATCTTCACATTTGATACACTCTTGATTTGCCATTTTCTTTTTTTTTTTCACTGTTTTTCCTCTTCAATTCCAACATTTGGTTTCAATTCTATCACTTGAAAGCTCAAATAATCTCAACTCAACTTATGAAAAAGAGTTTCCTCCCCCACACTTAATGTAACGCCCCGCCCCTTCCTGCTTAAGCTGACGGGGGTTACTTATCTTCTCTTCTTAAAAACAGCGGAAGTCTTATCTATAGTATATTTTTTTTTTCTTTTTAAACTTTTCTTTTACTTTTTCAAATCATCATTGCTAACTACCTATCATATGAGTCACATAACATGCTTAACATAAATTTAACCCATAATACTAAAGAGCATGATGAAGTGTCATAGAGTCATAAAAGAAACAACATGAACATAATTCTTATTAACTAGAAGTAGGTCTTTCTCTTTAGCCAAGTCACTACTACACACGTCCTCCTTGCCCCCTCCTGCTGCTCCCTTAGTACATCCATTCTTTGCCCTTATCTGTGGTACAAGGAAAGTAAGCTGTGAGCACTCAAGGCTCCTTAAGATCCTTTCCTATTCACGAAAACCTTATAGCATAAATAAAGCTTCAAGGCATAAAGCATAAAGACAACTCATCATATCATGTATAGAAACATCATATCATAACATAATCATATGGTATCATGACATATCCTAATAAAGTCATAAAGTGCATTCTAGCATAACATAATCATGATCATAACATATCATAACATAATCATAAGGTTCATCCTAACATAACATAACATAATCATATGCATCATGGTATATTGTAACATAATCATAATGTGTTATGCGAGATGACTTTCAAAAACATGATTCATGCAATAATATATATGCAGCATGTCCTTTGAAAAACTTTTTACTTACATACTTAAACATAATCATAACATGGTTAGGGCCCCGGCTTGTACCACATACATAAATGCGTGCGTCCCATGTAGGTCCAAGGTAGCAAGTCTTGAACCCTACAAAGCATACATACTAGGCCCATTTCTTAGTTCATCGACCTAGGGGCACTTAGGAGCCCATCCCTAACGAGGCCCGTTTCTTAGTCCATCGACCCCGGGGCGCTTATGGAGCCCACCCTTGGTACAAGCCATATAAAGTAAAATAGCATGTCATACATATCATGGTTCTTATCATTTCTTGCACATCGTATTTCTTATCATGTCATACCATATAGAATTTTGGGCACACAGCTCATCATAATGGTATGTAAAATTTGGGCACACAGCACATCATAAATACATGCATAGTTTGGGCACACAGCTCATCATAAATAGCATGTAAAGTTGGGCACACAGCTCATCACATATATCATGCGTAAATTGGGCACACAGCTCATCATAAATAACACATAGCATAGCATAAGGGTTTCCATCATGTATAGATCATAAGTGTGCATAATTAAACATAGAAGCATAGAGATCTCATAAACATGGCATATAAGATACATGGGAAACATAATTAGATTTCTAACCCTAATGTCTTATAGTGGCCGAAACATATAGATTGAGTTTTAGGTAAAAACTCCATACCAACATGTGAACCTTAAATAAGTATCATTTCCTATACCATAAGAAAAACACCATGAGCAAGTTTAGGTATAGTTCTAGGTTTCTTAAGCTTACAACTTATCATGGCCGAAACTTATCAAACATACATTGGGTTAAAAATTATCATTCAAGCTTGTGAACCCTAAACAACTTCATAGCAATTATTTCAAGGAACAACATGAGCATAGTTGAATTAGGTTCTAAGTTTCCTAGGCCCTTAAACATGATATGGCCGAAACTTGTAGGGCTTAAAGCTAGGGTTCAAGTGTCATAAAAGCATGATAACCTTAAACAACTTTCATAGCAAATATTTCAAGGAACAACATGAGCATAGTTGAGTTAGGTTCTAACTTTCCTAGGCCCTTAAACATGATATGGCCGAAACTTGTAGGACTTAAAGCTAGGGTTCAAGTGTCCTAAAAGAATGAGAACCTTAAACAACTTTCATAGCAAATATTTCAAGGAACAACATGAGCATAGTTGAGTTAGGTTCTAAGTTTCCTAGGCCCTTAAACATGATATGACCGAAACTTGTAGGACTTAAAGCTAGGGTTCAAGTGTCTTAAAAGCATGAGAACCTTAAACAACTTTCATAGCAAATATTTCAAGGAACAACATGAGCATAGTTGAGTTAGGTTCTAAGTTTTCTAGGCCCTTAAACATGATATGGCCAAAACCTGTAGGACTTAAAGCTAGGGTTCAAGTGTCCTAAAAGCATGAAAACCTTAAACAACTTTCATATCATTTCATCAAGAAGGTCATGAGCATCTTAGACTTGTTTTAAACTCTCCTAGGCCTCAAATCTAAACATGGCCGAACCTTCATAGACATGAAATAGAGTTCAACTCAACATACAATCATGGACATATCATAATAACTTCATATCTTATCTTAGGGAAATCATGGCATGCTTAGTTTTAAGTTAAAGCTCTCCTAGGCCCTTAGTTCTACCATGGCCGAATATTCATGAGCATGAAAATGAAGTTCCAATCAACATAACAAGTAGGAGAAAATGTTAACAATACCATTATCATAGGGCACCTATCATAAGAACAATGGAGCATGTTTTAGTTTGAGGCTTAAGCTTACCTAATCCCTTTGTTCATGCTTGGCCGAAAGTCTAGGATCATGAATCTAAGTTCTAGCTAAACATTCTAGCATAGAAACATGAAATAAATTCCTACCATAAAATACATGTTACAAGAAACATATAGAGCATGTCGAAATTTAGATCTTTACATTCCCTAGGTCCTTCCTTTAGTCTTATCTTGGCCGAAATTCTTCATGAGGTTTTCTTAGATTTTTATGTAACCGAATCTTCATAGGACACACAAAAGCTATTGTACCACAGGTGAGGGAAACTTACATCCTTTCGCTTGTGGTTTTTCTTAAGGAGAAAAGTATCCTAAGTGCCAAGGAAGGGGAAAGCTTCTTCTTCTTGTACCTCCTTTTGTTTCCTTTGCTTGGAAGGGCTAGGACTTGAGGGCTTCTTCACGAAATTAGTTTTCTTGGAGAAGAACTTAACTTAGCTATTAGAATGAGGAGAGGGAAAGGTTCTTGGTTCGGTGAGGAATGAAGAAGGAAGAAGGAGGAAGAGAGAAAAGGACTTACTCTCTTGTTTTTCTTCTCCCAAATCTATTTATTCCTTTGTTCAATGAAACATGTCTTCATTCATTCCCTCAACTCTTCTTCTCCATCATTCCTTTAATTCCCACGAAAATTGAGAGAGGGAGGGAAGTAGGCAATTCCTCTTTTGCTTGCTCCTTTTCTTAACCAAGAGGAAAAGAAGGTAAGCCACTTGGTTTTCTCTTGCTCTTTTGTTTAGTTTCTTTTATTTCCTTCTCACCTTTAATTAAATTTTTCATTCCTTTCCATCCAAATATTACTCCTTATCCTAGTGGTTATCATGCATCAATTTATCTCCATCATTTGTGGGAGGTTCAAGGTTCAATCCTTGACCTCACCTCTTCTTATTCTATATTTTTTTATTTTTATTTCCCCTTTTCTCTTATTCTTTTCATTTCTATGCTCTAAGGAAAATTAATATTCATATACCTATCTTATAATTTCGTGGGTGTTACACTTAAAATCTTGGCCGTCTCGGGCAATACAACTCCATTCAATCCAAGTTGAAACACCTCTAGCCACTGTTTTTTTTTTTTTTCATTTTTGTAGAATTAATTTGAAGCAGTAAAGTTCAAGTGTTAAGTGGTCACACATTATAAAGATATGATCCAATAAATTTCAGAAATTGAATCAACAATGTATCTCAGTAAATAATTTTAGTAAATGCACAGAAATTCCAATCCATTCCTTTTTTCTGCATTCCAATTCAGAATAAAACTGATATTCAAATATCTTGTATTTTTCCTTAGCAGTAGCACAACGTCACATGGTTAAAGTGTTGATACAGTCTGACCTGGATGTTGTTTTGCTGTTGACACTGATTTAAGTTTGTATCAGATATTTAACTCAGATTAATTACTAATCTAGGTTGACTAGGTTGACCTGATTGAGAAAGTCCTAACTGGGATGTTAGGCAGTTGGAAAGTCCTGGTGAGTGAAGCCAGGTGAAAACCCTAGTGAGTGAAGCTAGGTGCAAGTCCTGGTGAGTGAAGCCAGGCAAGGGAAAATCCAGATGGATTAAGGGTGATCGGACATCTGGTGTTGAAAAGTCCAAGAAGGAAACTTGGCATGCGGAGTCAGAGAGGGTTCGGTAGCTCGTTCTCTAGGACCAGATAAAGTCGGAGAGGGCTAGGAGCTCGTTTCTCGGACTAGGTCGAGAGGGCTCGACCGGGAGATCGAGAAGGCTGGATCGGCCAAGACCGATCCGGTGAAACTGGACACTGATCGGTCTGCGACCGATCAGAATCGATCGCTGGCGAACGACATCGATCGGCCCGCACCGATCAAATCGATCGATAGCTCATCGGATTTTACCGATCGGTCCGAGACCGATCGAGGCCGTAAGCGCTGGGAAGAGCGACATCTGATCGGTCTCGGGACCGATCAGATTAGTGCTGATCGGTCCGCATCACCGAAGCGCGCGTATTTGAAAGAGCGACATCGATCGGTCCGGGACCGATCGATTAGTGCTGATCGGTCCGCGACCGCGATGATCGAGCGTGGATCGGTGCGCACCGATCCACGGTATTGTTTGTTTTGCATGCACTTTTTCGATTGCCGTATTTGTTTTCACCCATCTGCTTTTAACCATCTGCGTGAGTCTTTTGAGCTTGCAGGTCACATTCTCATGGTTGAATTCAAATTGAGCTTCATTAAGAGAAGAAGACAAGTGCTCTTTACACTGTGATTTGCTGCAACAGATGCATTTGAGGCATCAACGTTCACTGGGTTTCTGATTGCGATTGGGCTGCGATCTGCTTGACTCCTGGGGATTGGTTCGAGCTCAGAAGACGCCAGTGATGACTGTGATATCATTGGTGTGAGTTCAGAGAACCAGGTAAGGAGGAAGAGGGATTGGCTGCAGCGCTGATTTGCGCAGTTTTGGACCAGATCGGTGACAGCAGAGATCAGGTTTGAGAAGCAATAGAAAACAGCGAGAGGAGAGAACAGAACAACAACAAGAAAGCTTGAAAGAAAAGTCTGTGCTGTTGTGCGAAGTTCTTGAGCTCTCGGGTGAACTGCGATCTCTGTTCTGCTACTGATCCTCGCGTGGTTGTAAGCATTTTTATTCTCCTTTGCCACCGAGCTTCTGTAAGTCTCGTGCTTTAACTTAGATATTTCTTGAGACGTTGTGGGGAGGTTACTCCACCGAGAAGGAGGATTTGTAGCCGGAAGTTATCCGGGGTGCGATCTACCGAAGATCAAGGAGTCGTCCACCTTACGGACACGCCGAGGAGTAGGGGCAAGTTATCCCCGAACCTCGTAAATCCTAGTGTTAGTGTGCTTGTGTTTTTCTTTCCTTTAGTTGTCTAATTCCGCTGTGCTAACAATTATCTGTGTAGAAGTTTTGTTTAAGTTTTTAAAGGGCTATTCACCCCCCTCTAGCCATCTAAGATCCCAACAAGTGGTATCAGAGCGAGGGGCTCTTTGATTCGGATTAACACCCAAAAGAGCAAACAAGGATGGCTATGAAGGAAGGCTTTAGCACAAATCGACCACCCTACTTCGAAGGAGCAGATTTTCAATATTGGAAGGGCCGCATGGAGTATTACCTCAAGACCGACATTGCCATGTGGTTCTCAGTCAAGGAAGGTTTCACACCACCAAAGGATGAAGAAGGTAAGGAACTCGATTCGTCAAGGTGGTCTACCGAACAACTCCGCAAAGCACAAGCCGATGCCAAGGCTATGGTCACCTTGCAATGTGGAATCGCCAAGGACCAACTCGTCAAGGTAGGTCCGTTCTCGAGTGCAAGAGACCTATGGAACAAACTCATCGAGCTCCAAGAGGGAACTCAAGATTCTCGGATTGCCAAGAGGGACCTATTCTTAAATCAGCTCCAAAATCTAACCATGAAGGACAATGAAACGGTAAGTGAACTTCATGGGAGATTCAAGGAGATCATCAACGGTCTACACTCTGTGGACGAACGAGTGGAGAATCGTGATCTAGTAAGGTACGCTCTTAAATCTTTTCCAAGGAATGCCTTGTGGTGATCTATGGTAGATGCCTACAAGGTATCCAAGGATATTTCCATTGTTAAACTAGATGAATTTTTCTGTGAGATGGAACTTCATGAGCTTGCTAACAAAGGTCAAAAAGAGAAGGGTATTGCTTTATTTGCAGGACCAAAGAGCAAGGATGGTAGAAGGAAGAAGGAAAAGAAGAAGGAAAAGGAGATTTCCTCATCCACCTCTTCTTCCGAATCCGATGATGAAAGTGAATCATCATCAAGTGAGATGGCGAACTTCGTAAGAAGGATTATGAGAAGAAGCCGAAGATACAAAGGAAAAGGTAAAACTAATGATCAAAATTTTGATAAATCTAATGTTATATGTTATGAGTGTAGCAAGAAAGGACACATTCGGAGCGAGTGTCCGAAATTAAAGAGGAAGGAGGAACGAGCCAAAAAGAAGGAGGAAAGAGTCAAGAAGAAGAAGGCTCTCAAGGCCACTTGGGATGAGTCCTCATCAAGCTCATCGGAGGAAGAAGAGAAGATGGAAAAGAGCACCCGACAATTAGCACTCATGGCAAGGGAGGTTTCAGACTCCGAAAGTGAGGGAGATTCGAGCGACGCTTCAACCGCGGCTTCATCATCGTCGGATGATGAAGAGGTAACCTCTTCTCATATAGAAAAGTGTTATAAGACTATCACTCACTTATCTACATTGCTTAAAAAGTCAAAAACAGAAAATAAAGTGTTAAAAGAAGAAGTAAAAACCTTAAGGACCCTTAGGGAAGATGAGGTCGATGACCTACATCTAGAAGTCCTTGAGGATGAGAACAAGGCGTTAAAGGGTGAGGTTGAGAAACTCAAGAAAATGCTTGAGAAATTCTCAACTAGCTCTAAGACTCTAGACATGATTCTAAATGCCCAAAGGGCAGTCTACAACAAGGCCGGGCTAGGGTATCAACCCAAGGAGTCGAGTTTCATTTCTCTAATGTCTAGAACTCAAAATAGTAGATCACATGTTTCTAGGGCTCATGGAACTAGGAAAGGTATGACCAAGGCATGGGTTCCTAGGTCTTTTGTTGTAGAAGCATTAGGTCCCAAGATTTGGGTACCTAAAACCTCTATCTTCCGTGTCTTGTAGGCATTGGTCGAGGGGGAGCATCTATCAACTTGGTTTGTTGATAGTGGATGCTCCAAGCACATGACCGGGAACAAATCACTGTTTACAACCATTCAAAACAAAAGTAGAGGTAATGTGTCTTTTGGCAATAATGGTAGCCTTAAGGTTGTAGGAGTTGGAGACATTCATATATCCGAATGTCTCCATATCAAGAATGTCCTTCTAGTCAAGGGGATGACTTTTAATCTCCTAAGTGTCAGTCAATTGTGTGATACGGGTTACACAATTGAATTTCATTCAAGTCAATGTTTGGTTAAACACATTGACACACTTGACACGGTACTAGTAGGCACAAGGGTTGATAATATTTATCAAGTATCGTTTAAAAGTGCTACTAATGCTTTGATTAAGTGTTTCATGTCGAAAGAAGAAGAGTCTTGGCTATGGCATAGAAGGTTGGCACATGTAAACATGAAGAACATCCGGAAGTTGGCCAACCAAGGATTAGTGCGAGACTTACCCAACATCAAGTACCACAAGACCAAACTATGTGATGCATGTCAAAAGGGTAAGCAAACAAAAGGTGTTCATAAAGGTAAAAGCATTGTAAGTACATCTACTGCTTTAGATTTATTGCACATGGACCTATTTGATTGCAGTAGTGTAATATCATTGAATGGAAGTAGATATTGCTTGGTAATCGTTGATGATTTTACTAGATACACATGGACTTTCTTTTTGAAACATAAGGACCAAACTATAGATATTTTTATTTCCTTTTGTAGAAGAACTGAAAATGAAAAATCGACAACAATTAAAACCATTAGAAGTGATCATGGTGGGGAATTTCAAAATCATAGGTTTTTAGAGTTTTGTCAAGAAAAGGGATATAGGCATGAGTTCTCTACTCCAAGGACCCCACAGCAAAATGGGGTTGTGGAGAGAAAGAACCGAGTCCTACAAGAGGCTGCACGAAGCATGCTCAATGAGTACTCACTACCGAGCTACTTATGGGCTGAAGCTGTGAATACAGCTTGCTATGTGCAAAATTGAGTTTTAATACATAGGTTTTTAGGAAAGACTCCCCATGAACTTTGGTTTGGGAAACCACCTACAATTAAACATCTTAGGGTGTTTGGTTGTAAGGTGTTTATCTTGAACACCAAGGATCATCTTGGGAAGTTCACGGCTAAGGCTGATCAAGGGATACTGGTCGGGTACTCTCTTACCAGCAAAGCCTATCGAGTCTACAACAATAGGACTAAATTGATTGAAGAGTCCTCTGATGTAGCTTTTGAAGAAATCCCTAACTTAAATGATCAACCAAGGGATGTAGGAGAAATTCAATTTGAACTTAGAAATCTAAGTTTGAATGATCAAAATGAAGAACGAGTCAAAGTTGACTCTGATGTTGATGAGCAAAGGCAACAAAGAACTCAATCTGATCCTTTGCCTGATATTGAGTCCTTGCCTGTGCCGAGTGAGACCACTCATGAGGCACCGCCAACACCAAGGCAGTCTAGGTTAGCCACTAGTCATCCCCAAGACCAAATTGTGGGAGACATCCAACAAGGGGTTAGGACTAGGTCATTCTTTAGAAATGAGTCTAATGAAGTCGCATTGATTTCAGAGATTGAACCAAAAATAGTTGATGAGGCATTGCACGATCCTGATTGGATCTTAGCTATGCAAGATGAGTTAGGTCAATTTGAAAGGAGCCAAGTGTGGGACTTAGTTCCTAGACCTAAGAAGACCACCATTATTGGAACTAAATGGGTCTTCAAAAATAAGTTAAATCAAAAGGGAGAAGTTGTAAGAAACAAGGCAAGACTTATAGCCAAGGGCTATAGTCAAGTCGAAGGTCTCGATTATGATGAGACTTATGCTCCCGTGGCCCGATTAGAGTCCATTCGTTTGATGCTAGCTTTTGCTGCACATAGAGGTTTCAAGCTCTATCAAATGGACGTTAAATCGGCCTTCTTAAACGGATTCATCAAAGAAGAGGTCTATGTTGAACAACCACCGGGGTTTGTGAATACCGAAGTTCCAAACCACGTGTACAAGCACAAGAAAGCTCTTTATGGGCTTAAATAAGCACCTCGAGCATGGTACGAAAGGTTGTCAACTTACCTATTAGAAAAGGGCTTTGTAAGAGGCCAAATAGACCCAACACTATTTCTGCGTAGAGATGGTGAAAATATTTTTGTAGCCCAAGTGTATGTCGATGACATAATTTGTGGATCAAATAACAAGGGCTATTTGAATGAATTCATTTCTCACATGGAAAGTGAGTTTGAGATGAGTCTAGTAGGAGAGTTGACATTCTTCCTCGGACTTGAAATCAAACAAACTCGAGATGGAGTTTATGTCCATCAGACAAAATACACTCAAGAGATGCTTAGAAAATTCAATATGAGTGACTCTAAGGAAGTGTCCACTCCAATGGCGACAAACACTCGCCTTGACAATGATGAGAGTGGAAAACCAATTGATCTAACACAATATAGAAGCATGATTGGTAGTCTTCTATATCTCACAGCTAGTCGACCAGACATACTTTTTGCTGTGGGCATGTGCGCTAGATATCAAGTCTGTGCCAAGGAATCTCATTTAATTGCAGTTAAGAGAATATTGAGATACCTTAAGGGCACAATTCGAGTAGGTCTATGGTACCCTCGTACAGAGTCTTTTGACTTGATAGGCTATACCGATTCCGATTATGCTGGGTGCAAATTGGATCGGAAAAGCACTAGTGGGGGTTGCCAATTCTTAGGTTCATCATTAGTTAGTTGGTCAAGTCTAAAGTAACATTGTGTTTCTCTCTCCACGACCGAGGCTGAATACATTGCCATGGGAGAGAGTGTATCACAATTGTTGTGGATGATTCACACTCTAGAAGATTATGGACTTTCGTATAAGGGAGTGCAAGTGTTGTGTGACAACATTAGCACGATCAACTTAACTAAAAATCCAGTCCATCATTCGAGGACCAAACACATTAAAGTGCGTCATCACTTCATAAGAGATCACGTAGCTAGGGGAGTCATTGCACTCACATATGTTGAGTCAAAGTCAAACCTAGCTGATATTTTCACCAAACCCCTTCCGGAGAATGAATTTAGTCATTTAAGGAGGGAGTTGGGAATGTGTTTGGCTCCTTAGGTCATTAGAACTTCACCATGATCAATAAGGACTATTAAAATGACAAGAGTAATTGGGACAATAATTTGGGCAACTTGGGAACATCTCACACAAACTATAAGGTTTAACAAAATATTTTTGTTTGCTAGAAATGGGGTGAGATGCTAGGAACAACCAAATTATTCAAAATGTATCATGCATCTCTTGAATAATTAGGTTGAAGAGACATTAATTGAGTATGGGGAACACCATTACATAATTCATGTGTAATTGGTTCCTAGATCTTACTCATATATTCCAACCAAGGAAACTTGGTTGGGCCTTTGCCTAGATTTGATCTGATTTTGATTAATGGGTTGTTTGATATGGCTGTAAATGATTTTGAATGAAAAATAAGACAGGCTATTGAAGTAATTCTAGCATTTTGAATATATTTTGACAAACTTGAAACTGTACATAACAAAGGTGAAAATTTTCAATTTTCAGGCCTTAAGTTGTTTGTTTTCTAATGTCTGCAACCTTAAGGCTATAAACAAGTTCAGACCATAACTTTTAGGTAAGAGTTATGCTTGTCGATCCTCCAGGTTCTAGGCTCTGAACTTGGAAGTTTTCCTAGAGAAACTTCCACGAATTATCGAACACGAGTTACTGAAATTACTATTTTCAGTTACTGAAATTACGGGAGATACTAGTATCAGACACTGATCGGTCTACGGACCGATCAGGTCATCCTGGAACGCTCGAGCCCGCTACTGATCCCTTTCTGATCGGTCTACCGACTGATCAGAGAGTTCCCTCAGATCAATTCGGCACAAAAGCCACTGATCAATCTCTTATCGGTCTACCGACCGATCAGAAATCTCGCTGATCGGTCAAGGGACCGATCAGTGAGTACTGATCGTCTCCAGATCGGTCCGTGGACCGATCAGGATGTTCCTGGATCGGTCCGGGGACTGATCAGGAGGCTTCTGATACCTTCTGATCGGACAACCGTCCGATCATTTCTTCATTGTACACCCATCTAAACCCTTAAAACCTCCTGATCCCTTCTTTTCCTCGTTCACGTGAAACCCTAGCCGACTCTTCCCACCAGCTCACCCTTTCTCTTCTCTTTGCACGCCAAACCCTAACCGAAGCTCTAGCCCTCGGAAGCCCTAGCCTAAAGTTCAAATGGCACCAAGGTAACTTCTTACCTCTCTAGAACTTGGCATTGTGTTTTCATTTCTTACTGAATCTTCTGTTGTTCTGTTGTCTCGGTTCTTGATTGTTGGTGGCTCCGGTGCTCACTCATTGCCCCATTTTACCACATTGCTAACCCCTTAGGAAGAAACTAGTAGGTGAGGGTACTTCCAAGTCCAAAGATAAATCCAAGTCCAAAGAAACCTCCCGACCTCAACCGTCCAGTTCGGGGAGATTCCTCAACCAACAGTTTGAAAAATCCTTTAAGGAAAGGACCTTCAAGTTGCTCCCATGTAGATCAGTCGATAAAAACTACATGAATGAGTTTTGTCCAGCCATTACGGAGACCATAGCCTACTATAAACTTGATTCCTTGGTATATTTAGAGAGGGATATCAACTTTGACCTAGTTTCTAAATTCTATAACAACCTTCATCAGACTATTGATGGTAGTTATAGATCAAGAGTGGCTAAGCAAAACGTTGATTTCAGCTTAATTGCCTTCTTTGGTTATTTAGGCTGTCGTATGTGTTCGGGGACGGTGTTCTCATTCTATCCTGCTTTGCCTGAACCCGTGCCTCATCCTCTTGATGTCTCATCTGACTCGATTTATGAGTACTTCTTTGGACATCCGAGACCGGATGGATTAGATGAAGTTAGATGTCAATTTTCCTACATTTGCAGCCCTTGGCCTTTCTGCTCCTGATTACATTCTTTTCAAAATTGTCACAAACTGTCTTCTACCTATTACCTCTAAACCATTGGCAGAGATTCGACCGTATCATTGTCTGATGCTTTATGGGTTGCGTAGGCGTCTTGACTTTGATATCATGTCGAGTGTCTATACTTCTATCATATCCCATAGCGAGCCAAGCGGTTACACCATCTATATGCCTTATGGGCATGTAATTACTGACTGGCTTGAGACCCTGGGTATTGACGTCTCTAAGGGGAGGATAGTAAAGATGGTTAGGCAGGATTGTCGACTTGGGAAACGTGCGTTTTCCAAGTCTGGAATCTTAGGACAAGCTGGGGCGATTAGGTGGAAGGATGGGAGGGCACTAGGTGAGTTACCTCGACGACAGGTTGCTGCTGCTGCTGCATATGGCGAGGTGGATCCAGATCTGCGCTGGCAGATCGCTGAGTTGGAGAGCCGATTTGATCGCCACGAGGAGATGATGGCTGCTGAGTTCGATGGGCTACGCGTCCGGATTGACCAGCGCTACGATGATTTGCGCAGTCAGCAGCTGGCGACCCGTCAGACGATTATGGAGCGGCTCGCCACCTCAGGGATCCTTTCCTCCCGCTGATATTGCTGATGCTCCTCATGATGAGGAGGCTGACTGAGACACACTGTTCTATGATATCATATTGATTGTATGTTTTGGATGATGGTTGCTAGATACTTATGTCTGACCTGGTTGTATGCTACTTACTGTTACGCTACTCATTCTTCTTTATATATTTGCTGTTCTTTTCTTGGTTGTTACTATACTCTTCATATGTCTTTTATTTCTTTATTCATTTACTGTCCTAAAATACACTTAGAAGGAACTCTAGGGGGATTAAGCAAAGGACAGTATGGATTAAGGGGGAGCTCTTTAAGTTATCTTACCTTGTTCGCTCCTTTTCGGTGTTTGACAAAGGGGGAGAAGATAACTAAGTTTAGTAATGAATGAAAGGTTGATTTAAGGGGAGAGGATGACTTTGAGTCTTTTTGAATCCTCTTACCTAATTCGCACCTATTCGACTAAGTTAAGTGTTGAATTGACTTCATCAAGTCAATATGAAAAAGGGGGAGAAGATAACTAAGGTATATCCGTCTTAGGGGGAGGATCCTGATTTCCCTAAAATTATGGGTATATGAGCATTTCTGATCTAAACTTAAATCGTGTTGTCAAACAACAAAAAGGGGGAGATTGTTGATACAGTCTGACCTGGATGTTGTTTTGCTGTTGACACTGATTTAAGTTTGAATCAGATATTTAACTCAGATTAATTACTAATCTAGGTTGACTAGGTTAACCTGATTGAGAAAGTCCTAACTGGGATGTTAGGCAGTTGGAAAGTCCTGGTGAGTGAAGCCAGGTGAAAACCCTAGTGAGTGAAGCTAGGTGCAAGTCCTGGTGAGTGAAGCCAGGCAAGGGAAAATCCAGATGGATCAAGGGTGATCGGACATCTGGTGTTGAAAAGTCCAAGAAGGAAACTTGGCATGCGGAGTCAGAGAGGGTTCGGTAGCTCGTTCTCTAGGACCAGATGAAGTCGGAGAGGGCTAGGGAGCTCGTTTCTCCGGACTAGGTCAGAGAGGGCTCGACCCGGACTGAGTCGAGAAGCTGGATCGGTCGGCAGACCGATCCAGTGAAACCTTGACACCTGATCGGTCTGCCGACCGATCAGGAATCGATCAGTGGCTACTGAACGATTACTGATCGGTCTGCAGACCGATCAGAAATCGATCAGTAGCCTACTGTGATTTTACTGATCGGTCTGGAGACCGATCAGGAGGCTGTAAGCACTTGGGAAGAGCGACATCTGATCGGTCTCGGGACCGATCAGATTAATGCCTGATCGGTCCGCAGACCGATCAGAAGCTGCGCGTATTTGGAAAGAGCGACATCTGATCGGTCTGGGGACCGATCAGATTAGTGCCTGATCGGTCCGCAGACCGATCAGCGATGATCAAGAAAGCGTGGATCGGTCTGCAGACCGACCCACGGTATTGTTTGTTTTGCATGCACTTTTTCTGATTGCCGTATTTTTTTTCACCCATCTGTTTTTAACCATTTGCTGTGAGTCTTTTTAGCTTGCAGATTGCAGGTCACACTCTCATGGTTGAATTCAAATTAAGCTTCATTAAGAGAAGAAGACAAGTGCTCTTTTCACTGTGATTTGCTGCAACAGATGCATTTGAGGCATCAACGTTCACTGGGTTTCTGATTGCGATTGGGCTGCGATCCGCTTGACTCCTGGGGATTGGTTCAAGACTATGATATCATTGGTGTGAGTTCAGAGAACCAGGTAAGGAGGAAGAGGGATTGGCTGCAGCGCTGATTTGCGTAGTTTTTGACCAGATCGGTGACAGTAGAGATCAGGTTTGAGAAGCAGTAAAAACAGCGAGAGGAGAGAATAGAACAACAACAAGAAAGCTTGAAAGAAAAGTCTGTGCTGTTGTGCGAAGTTCTTGAGCTCTCGGGTGAACTGCGATCTCTGTTCTGCTACTGATCCTCGCGTGGTTGTAAGCATTTTTATTCTCCTTTGCCACCGAGCTTCTGTAAGTCTCGTGCTTTAACTTAGATATTTCTTGCGACGTTGTGGGGAGGTTACTCCACCGAGAAGGAGGATTTGTAGCCGGAAGTTATCCGGGGTGCGATCTACCGAAGATCAAGGAGTCGTCCACCTTACGGACACGCCGAGGAGTAGGGGCAAGTTATCCCCGAACCTCGTAAATCCTAGTGTTAGTGTGCTTGTGTTTTTCTTTCTTTTAGTTGTCTAATTCCGCTGTGCTAACAATTATCTGTGTAGAAGTTTTGTTTAAGTTTTTGAAGGGGCTATTCACCCCCCCTCTAGCCATCTAAGATCCCAACAAGGTTAAAGTAGCAACCAAAATTTTGATGTCAAAATTACAGCAAAATCCTAAATTCTGCACTGCAATTCCAGCATTCCAGAATCTAATTTCAAAGCTTCAAATATCACTGTAGTTTTAGCACTCATGATTTACTCCTACTACAGTCCAGAATAGAAACTCACAATAGGTACCAACTCAAGCTCTAAAAATCATGTTTTAACAAATATGATTAGGTGATGCAATGAGATTCCTGAATTCCTGATTTCCTGAATCCAGAAACTGTGAACTCAGTTTCTAGAATCCAGATTTCAGAATTTAAATTGATCCAAATTAAATCTGTAAAACACTTGGACAATTGGTAACACCATTTGTTAGTGAGTAATCATGAACTTTACCAAGTTTTTCCATTGATATTTAGAATTATGGAAATACAGCACTTCAATTCAATATCAACAATCCCAGCATTTCAGAATACTCTTCATATCCACTCATAATCAATCCTACCTTAAAAAAAAAACAATCCATTTGAATCTCTTTCTAAGAATTTCAACTCACTGAATGTAGCTGGCCAATTCCAAAAATCAGCAAATGTGTGCATTTTGCAGTTCCTGCAAGCTCAAAAATTGAATTCAAGTATCAGATTAAAAGAAATTGCATATCTTCTCAATTGCACCCACATGCATGTGGAAGGCGTCCTTTCCTACTCTTGTGTTAATCTTTTCTCTTCCTCTTATTTGTTTCTATCTTTCAGCTTGAAGCAAAAATAATTCATCTTAACAGAGCATAACATTCAGTATTAAGCTGATTAGGGTCTGAATTAAAATTGTTACTGCCAAGAAACTTTAAAGAAATATGGCCCAAAGACTTTAGTTAAACTATGGAGTTTCTTATTCATTTTGACCTATTACAGAAATCTGGCTCAGAGGATTAGGCTTAGACACTTTACTAATTAAGCCATCTGTTAAATTTGGGCAAAATACTGATTCCATAATTCAGATTCTGAAAATTTCAACTTCTTTCAGAAATGAAATAATAGTTGGAATCTCAGTGCTGCTGTATAGTTCCTCTATCAACTGATTTGGAACTCAACAAGTGGTAGAGCATTCAATTAGAGTCTCATTCTGCAAATTTTCTTTTCTGTTTCTGCTCTCGAAACAACTACAATTTTAGAAATCAAATTCCCAGCATCAACTTCAGAAAACAGCAAAACTGTATAATATCTCTGCAATTCTAGTTGTTTCATTTGAATCTATGGTGTACTACAATTTCCTGTAAATTGAATCTGGTTTCTGTTTCTGATTTTAAAGATTCCAGCATCAAGGTTTCACATTTGTGATCCAGTCAGATGTGCAGCTACACATTTAAGAATTTAGTTCACTGAATTCACAGAAATCTGATACAAGTTTTAACAAATAGAAATCCTGCTCTTATAAATCACACATCAACTACCAATACCTGCATTACAGTTATATTCATTTCTGTTGATATAATTCCAGAAGCTCAGAAATCAGATTCAAGAGTCTACTAGCAGGACTAAATCTGTTTCTAATTTTGACATGGTTCTTAATGTGCATAACTATTCAAGCAATCAACATTAGGTTTCAAACTTAATGGAGTTCCAAAATCCTGAAACAACTCAACATTTCTTCAATAATGCTACCAACATCAGCTACAAAGTCTCTAAAATGAAGTTAATCTCTTAGTTTTATAATCAAAAATTCGGGGAGATCTTGACTGGATATAAGAAAAGTTGAGCTTAGAAGTGAACACCATTTAGTACTGAATAATAGGGAATTAAATTCTCTATGTTTCTGATCAGCAAATAATTGAAAGGTTGGCACCATTTCATTACTTCATTTTATCAATTCCTGAACTCAGACTTCATAAGTTGTTACTACTTGTGCCATAATTTTCCTTCTGTTTCTACAGATTCAAATTTTGTTTCCTGTCTAACAACAACTATCTACCTGGCACTTGATCATGATTGGATTAAAGCTTCACTTCAAATCCATTGATCATCACAATTCTTGAAGATCCCTCTGTTGTATGCTGATACAAAGATTTAAAATTCCAATTCATTCCTACTGCTGCACTTAAGTTTCAGAACTCAGCTCATTTATGAAATTTCAACCCTAGCAACAAGATTTAGTCATTCAATCTCTTCTCTGTGTTCTGATTTTTTTTCTTTGCAGTAACTATATTAGCTGCTAATGAAGTAACAACTCAGCTTCAATCAATTCCAACTTATAGTTTCAAATTTTTCATGAATAAATAGCTTTGAATTCCACATTGCATTGCCAATTGCTGATTTAAGTTTTTCTTCTTCCTCTTGTGGACTTTGTATCAATTCGTCACCATTCATCCCCAATAAACTTCTATACTTCTTTATCTTGTCTCTTAAAACCCTTTAAAATGCAAATCTGAAAGCTTTCCATATCCCAGCAACTTTTACTCATCACAATTCTCTTCCTAAATTGGCACAAAAAAAAAACCCAATTCATTTATGCAGAATTCTGCATCTCATGGATTACTACTTCTATATCCATTCTTGTCATTTCAGCATCATTTCCTTTGTTTTCATTATTCCATTTCAGATTTGAAATTCCATTCTTTGAATTGAGTATCACTTCCCATCAACCATCACTAGCTTCATTCATTCTTCTCATTCAACCAATTTCAGCCTTTAATTAATATTAAATGTCATTTCTATTCCATCTTTGCAGCAATTGAAATGAATCTGGGTAGAAGCTATTGATGCCAACATTCCATTTGTTACTTCACATTACAAAACTTCATGTAAGCTTTTCCCTTACTCGATTTCATTTCTGAATTCTTGATACTCCAATCATTCCAAACTGCACAGCTGGATGCTATCAGAATTCTTTCAGTAGGTTTGTAAAGAATGCTATCAGGATTTAAACCACAATTGCTGCTTAAATTCCAAGAGTTTCAATTAATTCCCAAGAATTTCAAAGGCTAATAATGAAAAAGTTGCACACACTTGATACAAATGAAAACTGGATTGTGTTTCCAGCATTTTCCTCACTGTTTAAAACACCAATTGCTGCCCTTTTCTTCAATATTTCCAAGTAAATGATATTATGTTCAAATGCTTTGTTAATGAAATAATAACCACCAATTGAGTTCCCCATTACAGTGCATTGTGATCAGCTTTCAGTAACTACACAAGTTCACTTTCCTGGAATTTCTTTGTGTCTAGAATGAATTCTGTGCTAAAATTATCCTTTCTTGTTTTGCAGATTCCATGAAAGACAGCATACCATTTGTATTCAGCACCTTCTTAATATTTAATTAAGCTTCCCTCAATTGGATATTACATCCTGAATTTTGATACAAATCTGATACACAATCAGATCTCAGCAATATATTTCTTCTTTTCTACAAATTCTTGCTTCTACAGCCTTCTCTAAATAAGTCTTTCATTAGCATTCCTTCAATCTTCCATTGCTCCATAGTCATAGTGTTTATTTTTGCAGAATGCAGTACATCACAGCAACTCCAACATATGTCTCTTACAATTTTAAATGTATCATCATAGTATCAAGTCTCTAAATCCAAAGCAATTGTAACTTGCTCTTGACATGATAAAACTCAAGAAATGAATTCATTTAGCATACAATCTTAAGAGCACTTCATTCATGATAATATTTTCAACATTTTCTAAAATAGTAGCACCCCAACCTAAAAACTTTGTCCATCATCGAACAATCTAACTCATCAAGATAGTCAATCAAAACCCTCATTGAAATGGACCAAGCAAAGGTAATCAAAGGTTAAAATACTAGAGGAAAATGTTTTGAGTAAATTATGGGAAAAATGAATTGGACTTTGAAATAGACAAAAGAAAAGAGTTCAATTAAAGATTATCCTTCCTTTCCATGCATCCTTATGCTATTGTGACTTTGAAAAGAAACTAAACAAGTTCTAGAGTTCAATTGTTATGAGTACATGCCACACAAAGAAAATAATAGTGATTAGGCTTAAAGTGGTCCTCTCTAGGTATTTTCATGCAATTAAGCTCAATTGATCAAAATGGAATCCTCCAACACACTAACCAATATCATGTGAGAAAAGCATCCAATCATGTCAAATGACCTAAAATTGATGATCAAATTTAAGAATCTTTTACCATCTTAAATATATTACTTAAGAAATTCCCATGAAGACTTTTATTCAAATGAAATGTTATATACTAAACAAAATGCAAAGTATGGAAGCAATTGTGGAAATAAAATGCAAATTTAAAGTATGAAACTAAAGAAACGTATGAAGCAAAAATAAAAACAAGGAACAAACTCCCCTTGATTCTGGGCGGTTGAAGAAGATTTAAAAGAAGAATCCACGCCGGTAGTGGAGTATCCTTGGTTGCAATAAACTTCTCTTTATTCACCATTTTTCCATTGCAAATTCCTTCTGGAGGATGGAGGCGGTTCAGTTCAAGCATCAACTCCGGAAGCTTGTATTCTCCTACACAATCAATAAAGGAAAACACTTCCCACACGCATGTGGCGTAAAAAGAAGATAGGAGAATATTAGTTTTGATAGAAGATATGTCAAGAAATGAATCACAGCTAATAAAATCAATAAATGGTACCTCTATTGAATTTTCTAATAAATCACAAACAATACTTATCTTATCGTGTTGAAAGGTACCTGGAGTGGAGACTGTTACCTCTTCCTCATCAAGTAATTGCTCAGACTCCAGTTCTGGTGAATGTTTAACCTCATGTAGTGATTCTTGCGTGCTTGGCTCCATAGCACAAGTCCCTACACTTATATCTTCAATTCTTGGTGATTCTTGAGGCAATGCTTCCAGTAAGCATTCCCCTACACTTTCATCTTCAACATCAATACCTGCATCTTCAACAACATCTAAAGCAACACTATTAATAGAATTAGAAATTTTAACAACTACATCATCATCACAAATTAAACTAGAAAATTCTTGTGAATAAATGGAAGTAGGGTCAGGCCTGACAGAATCACTACTTTTCATCTCTCCACTGTAGTTTTGTGCTTGTAATTGATTAATGGAT
This sequence comes from Zingiber officinale, assembly GCF_018446385.1. Classification (NCBI taxonomy): domain Eukaryota; kingdom Viridiplantae; phylum Streptophyta; class Magnoliopsida; order Zingiberales; family Zingiberaceae; genus Zingiber; species Zingiber officinale. Next base: position 74,525,969 of record NC_056003.1, on the reverse strand, counting down.
GATGCAATCTAATCTAACTGACTCTGAATGTTCTGTATCCTTGAAAATTGTTGCTCTTGATGCTCTCTCATTTGTTGCATAACTTCATTGAATTTCTAAATTGAATCTGCAAATTGTTCTTGTACTTCCTCATACCTATTCCGCTGCTCCATAGGTAGGTAATACTGAGATTCAAGACGATAGAACTGAGTCTGAGGCTGATCGTAATAACTCTCCATCCCATCTCCAAAATATGGATAATATGGATCCATGGTCAAATAGAATTTCCTGTTCTTACACAACAACTAGCAAATAAAATCAGAAGACTCAAGAACAAATAAAATCAAACACATGGATATATAATCATGAAAGCAATCAAACAACAATCCTAAAAACACCGCTACAAGTCTCCCCGGCAATGACACCAAAATTTAATAACGAGTCTATCACACTCGTAAATTAAATTAACAATGTATTTCATTGAACCCCTTACATACACAATCATGTTGTAATAATGAGCCCAGGATCGAACCTCGAGGAACCAATGGTAGGATGTAATCTAGAATTGTATTTATTTCCTATTTTTGGGGGTTTTAACATGAAAATGGGGGTTTGAACTTTGAATATAAATCTAACAAATGAAAAGCACAGAAAAATAAGAACTAACCTAATGCATAAAGAAACCAAACTATGTGCCAATAATCAAACCATAACGCATTGTCACCCTACGTTTTGATTAAATCATCACCACACTTAAACTAAATTGAAATAACAAGACACAATTGAATTCTAACCTAAAGCAGAATTTAAACCCTAATTTAAAACTTAACAACTAACTAAGCATCAAACAAGAATTAAACTAAATGTATCAATGAAATTACAACTACCAAACATGAATTAAACTTCAACAAAACAAAGAAATGCTAAATTATAACGACCCGCCTCCTACTAGCTAGGCTGCGAAGCCGATCGCTACATTATGCTGTGCTAGACTATTAATGCGGAATGAAAACTGTCTAATTTAAAATTTTACTGAACTAAATGCTGTAAAGTTTAACTTAGTGTTCTGGGTGTACCTAGAAGTTGTACACATGTTAGGGAAGGTGTTTACAACTGATAATAAACTTCGGATCGATCCATAGACCGATCTATTGATACTGGCACGGTAGGAAACTCCGGATCGTTCAACCGACCGATCCATAACCTACACTGCAATCCTGTACGCTGCTGGATCGGTCTGCCGACCGATCCAGCTGGTCCCTGATCGGTCAATGAGACCGATCAGTGGCTTACTGATTGGTCTGCTGACCGATCAGTGAGCCATTTTTTTCTTTTCGCGACCCAGCTCCTGACCGATCCACGGATCGATCAGGGAACGAACAGAAAGCTTCTGTTCGCAGAAACCAGGTCCCTGATCGGTCTACCGACCGATCAGAGACTCCCTGATTGGTCTGTTGACCGATCAGGGGTTTCTGATTTCATATCAGGCTCCTGATATCAGCACTGATGCGTGCCAAAGCCATTACACAACACTATAAAAGCTAAGAGAAACATTCTAGTAGGTAATGGCTAACATACTAAACATGATTAAAGCATAGAATACTAATTCATGGCATGTAAACATATGGAAACCAAAACTAACAAGGTTTTAAACTGTTCTCTTGCTAACTAACAGAAACATAAGATAACGCTTGCTATAAGTACTAATGCATACTGAACACGTTCTAATGCATAATAAAATAAAACTAGATCCCTAGGATCTTTATTCCAGTTCCTTCCACACACATCTTGATCTGCATTGACCTCCAGCCTCCACTGCTAGTCCATTTTCCTTTTACCTGTATCTGCAGTATAAGGAAAATAGTATCTGTAAGCTAAAAAGCTTAGTAAGAAACCATCTACCTCACTAAAACATGCATACGATGCAAATATGATTTTAAATCATGCTGTTTGAAAGGATATGCTAAGCATACTGAATAAACTAAACAGGGCATGACATATAAGCATACAATCATGGCATATCTAAAGCTGAACATGATATCAATCACATGGTATCAATGAAGAACTAAGCTGATACTAAAAACTGAGCTAAGCTAATACTGAGCTACTGCTAGGACTGTACTGAATTCACGAACTAATTTGTGAAAGGTTGAAAATCATATACATATAGTAAGTGAAAATACTAAACATGCTGCTGATGGGCCCTAGCAACTGTGCGCGCATCCCTAACTAGACCCGGGATTGCAAGTTCCGAATCTAGTAGGGTTTACTAGGTTAGCTAAACCTAGGGACGACTATGAGAGCCCAACCCAATGGATATCTAATCCAGTACAGTGCCACTGAAAAGTAAAATACTGAAATAGCTAATACTATTTCGCTGAATCTAGGTTATCTGAACCTAGAGGCGACTGTGGGAGCCCACCCATTTGGACATCTAGTCTCGTAAAAGCTGAAATAAAAACTGATCATGCTAATTAACATGTTCTATGGCATTTAACTAAATGCCCACTGTATCATAAGGCTGTGCTAGGCATTTTGTCGAGCATTTGGCGCTCTCTAACTCTCCTCTCGATCAGGGAGACCACCTCTAGGCACCCAGCAGCATCTAAACCCCTATCTACAGAGGATACACGTGCTCGGCCCCTCAAGAGATGCTCACTAATCCCTAAATCTATGAGAAGAGTTAAACTACACACTATATGCTGACAAAATTCAATAAAACTAATCTAATGCATAGCAGAAAACACGCGAGAGCTACTTATACTGCAGGTGAGGGGTTTCTTACCTTGTGTGCTAGATTTCTTACAAATCTAATCGCTAGAAATTCCGGTGGAGACGACTTCTCGACGATTCGCTCGCGTCCACGTGCTCTACTCGCGGAGGGGAACGTCCTTGTGCTGAAATCGTCACCGGAAAGTGACCTTGGGACCCTAGGGATGGAACCCTAGTTCTTCCCTTGTTGTGGCGCCGAGAGAAGGAGAGGGGAGAGGGGTTGGTGTCGGCGTGAGGGTTTTGGAGAGGGGTTGCCGAACCAAGTTCTAAAAATAAACCAAACCCCAACTTAAATTTCCTATTTATACTAAGTAATTAATTCGGCCAAACCAATTATAAATATAATTGATTCCCTTTCCTTTCAGCACGGCCCTGCTGGGTTCACCGGTTACTAAGGCTAACTAAAGGTTTAGCGGACCCGAGAGGTCCCGGGTTCGATTCCCGCTTAAGCTAATAATTTTTGCTACTTCCGCTACTCGAAAAATTCCGGAAAAATATCTAATAATTCCAGAAAAATCATAGAATATTCCTAAAATAGTTTTGAGAATTTTCAGGCCTTATAAATGTTGAATAGAAAAATAGCGTTTTCTGATTCCAAGTTGCCTCTTCTGCTGTGTGACTGTGCCAAATGACTTTGACTAATGGTACTTCCTTGCTCCGTAATTTCTTAACTGCTCGGTCTATTATCTGAATAGGCCGACTATCATAGCTGAGGTCTTCACGGATCTGTACCGACTGGGGCTCAATCACCTGGGTGGCATCTGGGGTATGCTTCTTCAGCATAGAGACATGAAATACGTTGTGGACAACTGACATTTCCTGGGGTAGCTCTAGCTCATATGCTACCTTGCCCACTCTTCTGCTGATAAGATATGGTCCCACATATCTGGGACTAAGTTTGCCCTTCTTCCCAAAACGTATCACTCCCTTCATGGGAGCTACTCTGAGGAACACTGTATCCCCGACTGAAAACTCTAAGGGTCTGCGCCGTGTATCAGCATAGCTTTTCTGGCGGATCTGCTGTATAGCTGCTGTGGTATCTACTACTAGGTCTGTCTGAAGTTCTAGTTCTTTCTGTTCGCCACTCTCATACCAGCAGATTGGAGATCTACACCTCCGCCCATAGAGAGCCTCGTAAGGTGCCATGCCGATAGTGGCCTGATAGCTGTTGTTGTATGCAAATTCTGTTAAGCTCAGATATTTGCACCAACTTCCCTTGAAGTCTAGGGCACACGCTCAGAGCATATCTTCGAGTACCTGATTCACTCGCTCCTTCTGACCATCTGTCTGAGGATGGAATGCTGTGCTGAACTTTAACTTAGTGCCCAACGCTGACTGTACACACTCCCAGAAGTGTGATGTGAATCTGCTGTCTCAGTATGAAAAGATGGTTCGTGGGACTCCATGTAGTCTGACGATCTCCTGGAGATACAACTGAGCTAGCTTCTCCATGGAGTAGGATATCTTGATAGCTAAGAAGTGGGCTGATTTAGTTAACCTGTCGACTATTTGTTAGTTAGAGCCCTAGAGCCAATCATTTGATGATTGTATGGACTCATGTATATCATATTCTTGTTTATTAATAAAGGCATTTGTTTGGTTATTATACTTATTTATATTAGTGCCAAATAGAATAAGTATAATAGCGTCCTTGAGTAGAAGGTTCATACCTATACCAATCGATTAGTTGAATCGATAGTGAGATGATATAGGGAACACTACTCTAAATCATTCCTAGTCGAGTATTAGCATTCAGGGACAATGTTGATACAATAAGACTAGCATGTAGGTCAGCTCGATGACTTGATCTCACAAGTCATGGATATAGAGATATCAAGCTGACACATGGGTATGCATTAGAAAATGTATACTGAATGACCAGCCATGAGAAAGTATCATGGATCGTTATATGAGTGTCATATACTTTCTCATGTGACTATTAGTATGACTATTAGTCCTTAGACCTGAAGTCACCATGGATCCCTACATAAGGAGTTATGTACTTTAGTTTCGTCAAACGTCACCCGTAACTGGGTGGACTATAAAGGCGATTACTGGGTATATAACGAATTATGTAGAGGGATGTGAGTGATGTAGATGGAATCTATCCCTCCCATATGACGGGAGCGACATCGGTATTCTTGATAGAGTGAGACCACTAAGTGCATGGCCATGCCCAAATGAGTCAACATTAGATGTTGAGCTCATTTGATCGAGTGAGTCTACTTGGAGTTCAAGATTTAGATTGATTAGAGGATGACACGGTCTATGCCTCATATTGATCAATCTAGATGTCTAGGATAGAAGGACACTTGTCATTATTTTGTGAGTAGTCACAATTGGTAGTCACAAGGTGATGTCGGATCTCGACATTCTTGTAACTTGGGTAGTAATGATGTGTTGCTAGATACCGCTCATTACTTATGCTCCTAAATGGGTTTAGGGCATTGCCAACGTTACAAGAACCTATAGGGTCATACACTTAGGACAATTAGGTGGAGATTAGGTTCATATGATGAACCAAGAGGATTAGATTCATTTGATGAATCAAATTTGATTAAGAGTAATCCTAATTGGGCTAACTTGAGTTCGACTCAAGTTGATTCATGTGTTAAATGAGTCTAATTTAGATTTTGACTCATTGAATCAATTTAATTTAATGAATTAGATTCATTATATTAAGTTGGCTCGAATCAAATGGTTGGATTAGATCCACCATGGTAGAGATTGAGTCAAGTTTGACTTGACTTGAGAAGGAAGACCAAAGGTCAATTTTGACTTGACCTTTTGCCACCTCATTGGTGAGTTGGCATTAGGTGGACCAATAATGATGTTCCACATCATCATGGGTGCCACCTCATGGAAGTTACAAAGTCACTCTCTTAATGGTTTCATATTAATTGCAATTAATGCAATTAATGTGATTTTTGAAAGTGGCCGGCCACTTGGTTTTTGGGTGAAAAATTCATTTTTCATTCACTTGTGTGTATCTTCTTCCTTCTCCCTCTCAAGCTCTCCCTCTCCCTCTCCTCCCTTGGCCGAACCACATAGGTGCTAGCACACCTTGGTTTTTGGTCATCTCCATCTAGTGTGTCCGTGTGGATACTTCTAGAGGACCGGCGCTTGACGGTCTTGAGATCCGGCATCATTTGGACGAGCGGGAACGCGAAGGGCATCGCATCAAAGGTATAAAGTGTTTTCCTCGTAGATCTAAGTAGTAGATCAGTTCGTGAACTCGTACAAGAAATAGTTTTTCGAATTTTGTATACGAATCTTTGCACGGATCTACAGCTTTGGGTCCTTTCGGGGTTTCCGCGACGCGAAAAAGCGGTTTTCGTGGCCCGAAGAACCCAACAGTGGTATCAGAGCCACGTGCAAAGACTTGTACGAGTTAGTTTTTGGTTTTTGGAAAACAAAAAGCTTCTGTGATTTTCTGAAAAAATTCAATTTTTATGTTTTTATGGGTAATTTTTCCTTATAGGCGAAGCACAAGTGTCTCGGCACTTGTAGGCTTCGGCTATCGGGAAGAATTTTCCCAAACGGCTTCGTTTCGACCCAAAATATTTTGGGACAGCGGACTCGGGTGCCTTTAGATCGCAACGGAGCAACTCACGATGGTTAGATCGTGGGTAGGGGCGCTGCCCCTAACCCCGCAAGGGGATTTGCTCCTCGATCGCACCCGAAATCGCTAAAAACGAACCCGTTGGGAAGATTTTTCCGAAACGGTAATGTCTCGGCCCAAATCGTTTTGGGACAGCGGGTTTGGGCGCTGTTGGATCGCAATGGGACCCTCGCGATGGTTAGATCGCGGGTAGGGGCGCTGCCCCTGGCCCCGCAAGGGGATCCGTTCCGCTAACGGGACCGCCGGGAAATTTTACTTGTAAAATTGTAAAAATTAATTTTAAAATTATAGAAAATAAGAAAATATATAATTTTGAATTATATATTAATTTTGTGATAGTCATGGCCCAAAACCCAATATGATTGGATTGTGTTGTAATTCATAATACGGTCTGCGTGCCGTTATGTGTTTGCGAGTGTTGTATTATATTCGCGACCTGCGCGTCGTGCCTTCTCTTTTATTCTTGTTGTAAATTAGATTTAGACTCGAATGTAACTCGAGTTTCAAATTGTAATGTACAAATTGGAGCGGTGGAGGGTCCACACGAGACGGAGTTCCGAGGCGGGCACGAGCAACACAAGGTGGTCAAAGGGAGGAGCTTGGAGAAGCTGTTGACCCTAGGTTGACCATTCGATCTTCTCATTGGCTTGAGAAGATCGTAGTAGGGCCATGACTAAATCACAAATAGATTAATTAATTAATTATTATGTATCTGATGCATGTTTAATAGTTAATTAATTAATTAGTACCTTAACGATTAGATTAGATCTAAGTCGTGCACATGATGCACCCTTGCGATTAGATTAGATCTAAGTCGTGCACAAGATGCATCCTTCTCGATTAGATTAGATCTAGATCGAACCAACTCTAAAATGCCTAACCGTGCCGTGATACCTATCACTACCTCGATCACATGTATTGTTGAATCTGCCAAAGCAGAGCAATACATATTATCTTGGTAGGGTACGGAGGGACAATCTTGGTCCCGCCTATCAATGCATGGGTGAATACGAACTCAATTAGATTGAGTATTCCTAGTTACTCGGTTGGATCGAGTCAACTATAGGCATTATTCCAACGGTTGGAAAAGAATAGGTCAAAATCACATCTATATTAACTCTCGGGCGTATTAGCCAAAGCTAACTCGAGTTTTAATATAAATGCGGATATTGATTCTATATACAAGAGTTGCATAGAGATGTAATTGGTAATCGTTACCTACCGATCATACTAAGCCTTGGGCGTATTAGCCAAAGCTAACTCAAGGGTTAGTATGATGTGGATCTTGTCCCACAAGAATTATAGAATTCAGTGGGAGCATCATTTAATTAAAGGCCTAATTAAATGATTTTAAAAGAATATGATATTTATTTCTGCAAATTTTTCTGTTGTAGATAACCATGACGTCAAATACGAACACTTTCTCCCTGCGATCTGTCCTTGAGAAGGACAAGCTCAATGGAGCAAACTTCCTGGACTGGTACAGGAACCTGAGAATAGTTCTCACCCAAGAACGTAAACTATACGTTCTGGAGCAGCCCATTCCGGAGGCTCCTCCTGCCAATGCCTCGCGAGCCGACAAAGATGCTTATAAGAAGCATCAAGACGACGCATTAGATGTGTCTTGTCTAATGCTCGCGACCATGAACTCAGAGCTTCAGAAGCAACATGAGTTGATGGGCGCTTACGATATGGTTGAGCATCTTCGCCAACTATATTAGGGACAAGCGAGGCATGAGAGATTTAAGATCTCGAAGGCACTGTTTCAGTGCAAGATGTCAGATGGGGCTCCTGTAGGTCCTTATGTACTCAAGATGATTGGGTACATAGAGAACCTACAAAGACTGGGGTTCCCACTTGGCCAAGAGCTGGCCACTGACTTGATCTTGCAGTCCTTGCCAGATAGCTATAGTCAATTCGTTCTGAACTATAACATGAACAAGATTGACAAGCCACTGCCCGAGCTACTTAGTATGTTACGAACTGCTGAGATTAACCTTAAGAAGGTTAAGCCCATTCTGATGATTCAGAAGCACAAGGGCAAGGGCAAGCCCAAAGGTAAGGGAAAGTTTCAAACCAAGGGCAAAGGCAAGGCACTGAAGCCTGAAGGAGGGGTCGCCAAGGATGCTACCTGCTTCCACTGCGGTCAGACCAGGCACTGGAAGAGGAACTGCAAGGTATACTTGGAGGATCTAAAGAAGAAGAGAAATAAGATTTCTACTTCAGGTATAAATGTTATAGAAGTCAACCTCTCTATTTCTTCATCGTGGGTATTAGATACCGGATGTGCTTCGCACATTTGTACTAATGTACAAGCGCTGAGGAATAGCAGAGCATTGACGAAGGGTGAGATAGACCTACGAGTAGGCAATGGAGCACGAGTTGCTGCTATTGCTGTAGGAACTTATCATCTATCTCTGCCCTCTGGGCTAGTACTAGAATTAGACGATTGTTGTTATGTGCCTGCCTTGACAAAGAACATAATATCAGTTTCTTGTTTGGACAAGAGAGGATACTCGTTTATAATAAAGAACAAATGTTGTTCCGCCTTTTTAAATGATATGTTCTATTGTAGTGCACCTCTGATAAACGGACTCTACATTCTAGACCTAGAGAGCCCTGTCTATAACATAAATACCAAGAGGATCAAGTCGAATGACTTGAACCAAACTTACCTCTGGCACTATCGCTTAGGTCATATAAATGACAAGCGCTTATCCCAGCTCCATAAGGATGGTTTGCTGGACTCATTTGATTTTGAATCATATGAGATATGCGAGTCATGCCTACGAGGCAAGATGACCAAGACTCCCTTTAGTGGGCACGGCGAGAGAGCGACTGATTTGTTAGGACTCATACATAGTGATGTATGTGGCCCTTTCAATGTCGCTGCTAGAGGCGGTTATAGATACTTCATCACATTTACTGATGACTTCAGTAGATACAGTTATGTGTACCTGATGACACATAAATCTGAATCCTTTGAAAAGTTCAAAGAATTCAAGAATGAAGTACAGAACCAGCTTGGCAAGAGTATTAAAATACTTCGATCCGATCGAGGTGGAGAATACTTAAGCCATGAGTTTCGTGACTATTTAGCTGAGTGTGGGATTCTATCCCAACTCACTCCTCCTGGAACACCACAGTGGAATGGTGTATCCGAAAGGAGGAATCGTACCCTATTAGATATGGTACGATCTATGATGAGTCACACAGATCTTCCAACATATCTATGGGGATATGCTCTAGACACGGCAGCTTTCATTCTCAACCGAGTTTCATCCAAGGCCGTGATAAAGACACCATATAGGATATGGACTGGGAGAGATGCCCAGGTGTCGTTCATGAGGATTTGGGGTTGTGAGGCTTACGTACGACGTCAAGTCTCAGACAAATTAGGACCCAAACCCGACAAGTGCTATTTCATCGGATATCCCAAGGAAACTAAGGGATATTACTTCTACATTCCCAGTCAGCACAAGACTGGGGTCTTTCTAGAAAGGGATTTTGTTTCTAGAAAGACTAGTGGGAGCACGTTCGATCTAGAAGAAGTTCAAGATGCGAACAATAGCAATAATGCCTCGATGGAAATTGAACTGGAACAACAAAGTGTTGTGGATGATGTTGTTCCACAAGGAGTTGAGGAACAACAACCAGTTCAAGTAGACATACCTCTTCGCAGGTCTGATAGGGTACGTCATCAGCCTGAGAGATATTCATTTCTCGTGTCTGACCATAATGACGTTGTGCTCATAGAGGATGAGCCTAACACCTATCAGGAAGCTGTGATGAGACCAGATTCCGAGATATGGTGGATGGATATCAAAAACCGCATTTCTGAATGGAAACATACTCGAGGATGTGTACATGACACAACCTGAGGGTTTTTATAGTTCCACAGCCATAGGATCTATCATGTATGCCATGTTATGTACTCGACCTGATGTCTCGTATGCTATGAGCATGACGAGCAGATACCAGTCAGATCCAGGTGAAAGTCACTGGATAGCGGTCAAGAATATTCTTATGTACTTGAGAAGGACTAAAGAATATTTCTTGATATATGGAGGTAATGATGAGCTAACTGTAAAGGGTTACAGTGATGCCAGCTTTCAGACCGATCAGGATGATTATCGATCGCAGTCAGGGTTCGTATTTTGCATTAATGGTGGTGCTGTCAGCTGGAAGAGTTCGAAGCAGGATACAGTAGCTGATTCTACAACAGAAGTTGTGCTGCATCAGAGGCAGCAAAGGAGGCAGTTTGGATCCGCAAGTTCATCACTGAACTTGGGGTGGTTCCTAGCATCGCTGACCCAGTTGAGCTCTATTGTGACAACAATGGAGCTATAGCACAAGCGAAGGAACCTCGCTCACACCAGCGGACCAAGCACATACTACGGCGCTTCCATCTCATTCGAGAGATTATCGATAGAGGAGATGTGAAGATTTGCAGAGTACCTACAGAGGCTAACATCGCAGATCCCTTGACCAAGGCTTTGGCACAGAGGAAGCATGATGGTCACACTAGGTCTTTAGGCCTTAGAGCCTATACTGATTGGCACTAGTGCTAGTGGGAGATTGTTAGTTAGAGCCCTAGAGCCAATCATTTGATGATTGTATGGACTCATGTATATCATATTCTTGTTTATTAATAAAGGCATTTGTTTGGTTATTATACTTATTTATATTAGTGCCAAATAGACTAAGTATAATAGCGTCCTTGAGTAGAAGGTTCATACCTATACCAATCGATTAGTTGAATCGATAGTGAGATGATATAGGGAACACTACTCTAAATCATTCCTAGTCGAGTATTAGCATTCAGGGACAATGTTAATACAATAAGACTAGCATGTAGGTCAGCTCGATGACTTGATCTCACAAGTCATGGATATAGAGATATCAAGCTGACACATGGGTATGCATTAGAGAATGTATACTGAATGACCCGCCATGAGAAAGTATCATGGATCGTTATATGAGTGTCATATACTTTCTCATGTGGCTATTAGTATGACTATTAGTCCTTAGACCTGAAGTCACCATGGATCCCTACATAAGGAGTTATGTACTTTAGTTTCGTCAAACGTCACCCGTAACAGGGTGGACTATAAAGGCGATTACTGGGTATGTAACGAATTATGCAGAGGGATGTGAGTGATGTAGATGGAATCTATCCCTCCCATATGACGGGAGTGACATCGGTATTCTTGATAGAGTGAGATCACTAAGTGCATGGCCATGCCCAAATGAGTCAACATTAGATGTTGAGCTCATTTGATCGAGTGAGTCTACTTGGAGTTCAAGATTTAGATTGATTAGAGGATGACACGGTCTATGCCTCATATTGATCAATCTAGATGTCTAGGATAGAAGGACACTTGTCATTATTTTGTGAGTAGTCACAATTGGTAGTCACAAGGTGATGTCGGATCTCGACATTCTTGTAACTTGGGTAGTAATGATGTGTTGCTAGATACCGCTCATTACTTATGCTCCTAAATGGGTTTAGGGCATTGCCAACGTTACAAGAACCTATAGGGTCACACACTTAGGACAATTAGGTGGAGATTAGGTTCATATGATGAACCAAGAGGATTAGATTCATTTGATGAATCAAATTGGATTAAGAGTAATCCTAATTGGGCTAACTTGAGTTCGACTTAAGTTGATTCATGTGTTAAATGAGTCTAATTTAGATTTTGACTCATTGAATCAATTTAATTTAATGAATTAGATTCATTATATTAAGTTGGCTCGAATCAAATGGTTGGATTAGATCCACCATGGTAGAGATTGAGTCAAGTTTGACTTGACTTGAGAAGGAAGACCAAAGGTCAATTTTGACTTGACCTTTTGCCACCTCATTGGTGAGTTGGCATTAGGTGGACCAATAATAATGTTCCACATCATCATGGGTGCCACCTCATGGAAGTTACAAAGCCACTCTCTTAATGGTTTCATATTAATTGCGATTAATGCAATTAATGTGATTTTTGAAAGTGGCCGGCCACTTGGTTTTTGGGTGAAAAATTCATTTTTCATTCACTTGTGTGTATCTTCTTCCTTCTCCCTCTCAAGCTCTCCCTCTCCCTCTCCTCCCTTGGCCGAACCACATAGGTGCTAGCACACCTTGGTTTTTGGTCATCTCCATCTAGTGTGTCCGTGTGGATACTTCTAGAGGACCGGCGCTTGACGGTCTTGAGATCCGGCATCATTTGGACGAGCGGGAACGCGAAGGGCATCGCATCAAAGGTATAAAGTGTTTTCCTCGTAGATCTAAGTAGTAGATCAGTTCGTGAACTCGTACAAGAAATAGTTTTTCGAATTTTGTATACGAATCTTTGCACGGATCTACGGCTTTGGGTCCTTTCGAGGTTTCCGCGACGCGAAAAAGCAGTTTTCGTGGCCCGAAGAACCCAACACTATTACCCAGATGGCGTCAAAACCATTCGTGGTTCTGGGCAGTTCCACTATGAAATCCATAGAGATATCCTCCCACTTCCATTCTGGAATCTGTATAGGCTGCAGGACTCCTCCTGGTCGCTGATGTTCTGCCTTGACCCTCTGACAGGTGAGGTAGATGCTAACATATCTAGCGATGTCTCGCTTCATCCCGGGCCACCAAAAATGGTTCTTCAGGTCTTGATACATTTTGGTGGAACCTGGATGCATCGCATAGGGAGTCTTGTGAGCCTCATCTAAAATCTGTCTCCGTAGCTCCTCCTGATCTGGAACACAGAGTCTGTCACCAAAATACAACACCCCGCTATCGGACACTATGAATTCTCTACTTTCTGATTCTGCTAGCCCTTGCTTGATTTTCTGAATTTCAGGGTCCTGCTCCTGAGCTGACTGAATATCACCAAGCAAGGTAGACTCTAAGGTCATAGTAGAGAGCTGTCCAACGATGAGTTCTAGACCGAAATCTACGATCTCCTTCTGGAGGGGCGGTGACATGGCTGTAAGAGATAATAAGGTAGCACTGGATTTTCTGCTAAGTGCGTCGGCTACCTTATTGGCTTTCCCTGGATGGTAGAGGATGTCTATATCATAGTCTTTGACCAGCTCAAGCCATCTGCGCTGTCGCATGTTCAGATCCTTCTGAGTGAAGAAGTACTTCAGACTCTGATGATCTGTATACACTCTGCACTGAGCTCCATATAAGTAATGTCTCCAAATTTTGAGAGCGAACACTACTGCTGCAAGCTCAAGGTCATGAGTAGGGTAATTCTTCTCATAATCCTTGAGTTGTCTGGAGGCATAGGCGATCACCTTGCCGTTTTGCATCAGTACTGCTCCTAGTCCCAACTTAGAGGCATCACTATAGATGTCAAAGCTGCTGGTGTTGTCTGGTAGAGCCAAAATGGGAGCACTGGTCAATCTCCTTTTTAGCTCGCTGAAGCTGTTCTCACAGTCCTCTGTCCACTAAAATTTCCTGTTCTTTCTGGTAAGAGCTGTCAGTGGGGAGGCTATCCTGGAGAAGTCCTCTACAAACTTTCTGTAATATCCTGCTAATCTCAGAAAGCTCCTGATTTCGCTGACGTTCTTAGGTCTCTTCCAGTTACTTACTGCTTCTATCTTGCTGGGATCTACCATAATACCATCCTTTGAGATGATGTGACCCAGGAAGGACACCTGATCTAGCTAAAATTCACATTTCGTGAACTTGGCGTATAGCTGGTTCTGCTGAAGGGTCTGCAATATTAGTTTCAGGTGCTCTGAGTGTTCTTCCTGAGTTCCTGAGTAGATAAGGATATCATCGATAAACACAATAACAAACTTATCTAAATACTTCCTGAATACTCTGTTCATGAGCTCCATGAATGTAGCTGGAGCATTGGTCACGCCAAAGGGCATGACTACGAACTCGTAGTGTCCGTGATCGGTTACGAATCTTGTCTTGGGTATATCCTTCTTTAACCTTCACCGATGATAACTTGATCGAGATCTATCTTAGAGAACACCGCTGCTCCCTTTAGCTGATCAAACGGAGAGGATACTGTTCTTGATCGTGACTTGGTTCAGTGATCTAGTCTATGCACAATCGCATGCTTCCATCCTTCTTCTTCATGAACAATACAGGCTCCCCATGGTGAATGACTCGGGCGTATGAAACCCTTGTCAAGCGACTCTGTAGTTACTCCTGAAGTTCCTTCAGTTCTGCTGGAGCCATGCGATAAGGCGCTTTGGAGATAGGGTTTGTACCGGGAATGAGCTCTATCTCAAAGTCAATCTCCCTGTCTGGTGCTAAGCCTGGTAACTCTTCAGGGAAGACTGCTGGGTAGTCACATACGACTCGAACCTCTGCTAGCTGTTGGTTCTTGTCCTGGCTGGCGTTGACTACGTGTGCTAGGAATCCTGTACATCCTGAATCCAGTAGCTTCTGCGTTTTCATAGCTGAGAGAAACTTCTTGGCCTTTCTCTTTGGTTCCCCGTTGTATTCAAATTGCACTGCCGCTTCAGGTTGGAAGATGACTTTCTGTTTACGGCACTCTATGGTAGCACCGTATCTGATCAGAAAGTTCATTCTAAAGATAACGTCATAGTCGGTCATCTCTAGCACTATCAGATCACAAAAAAGTTCTTTGTCTGCTATAATGACCGGCACTGCTCTGAGCCAGTACGTGGATGCCATGATCTCTCCTGAAGGTAGTGCCGTCAAAAACTGACCACTGAGTACCTCTGAGGGTATCTCTAATTTTTTGGAGAATATCCTAGCTATATATGAATGGGTTGCCCCAGTATCAAATAGAACAGTAGCACTATATTGTAAAATGCTAATCTGACCTGTGACAACTGTCGAGGCATTGGCTACGTCCTCTCTGGTGAGTGAGTAGATCCTCACATTCACCATCGCTGGAGGGGCTTCTAATCTGCCCTGGCTGATAAGTGGACCTTCTAGAGCGGCCTGCATCTGATATAACTGAGCTGGCTGGCCTGCATACTGAATCTGCTGTGGCTGAGGAAGACCGGTCTTGTTCGGGCACTGCTTGGCCATGTGCCCTTCTTGTCCACATTCAAAGCATCCTCGTGTACTCCTACGACAAACCCCTGGGTGGAATTTCCCACAAGTAGCACACTTTGGATAACTGGGTCGCTTGCTAGATGGTCCTCCTTTTGGGTCACTCCCTGATTTGCGCTTGCTGTTGGAGTTCCCTTTCCAGTTAGAGCTGTGGACTTGCTGTTTTTGAGTGTGAGAGTTTCCTTGGCCCTTGGACTCTGAGGAGACTTGCTTCTGCTGCTTTATGCTGTTCTGGTAATGCTCTGTGGTCAAGGCACTGCTCACTAACTCCTCTGTGGTTTGTGGCCTATGTATGCCACCAGCCACGTTCACTGCTATCTCTGGCCTCAGCATCTTGAGCATCAACCGGATTCGTTCCTTCTCTGTGCTGACTAGCTCTGGGCATAGACGAGCCAACCTGTTGAATTTCTTCACGGCTTTCTCAACTGAAAGGTTGCCCTGACGAAACTCAGTGAACTCGTCGTAGTGGCGGTTTGTAACCCGCATGTGAAAGAACTCCTCGAAGAATTCTTTCTCGAAGTCAGCCCATGACATCTGGTTCACTGGGCGCTTCGTTCTGATTCTTTCCCACCACATGCGTGCGTCTCCTGTCAGGCAGAAGGAGGCACACTTCACCTTCTCGTGTTCTGGCCAGTCCAGAAGCTCCATCGTGCTCTCCAGTGTTTTGAACCAGGCTTGTGCATCCCATGGTTCACTAGTGCCTGAGAAGTTCTCTGGCTTGACTCGCTGCCACTGGATCAGATAGGCTTCCTTTCTTGGCTCAGCTGCTGGGACTGCTGGTGCTGGTACTGGTGCTGGCGCTGGCGCTGTAGGCTGGGCTGGTGGAACCTCTAAGACTTCTGGAGTCGTCAGGTTTGCTGTTCAGCTAGCTGTTGCTGTAACTGAGCCACTAATGCTGTAAGGTCGGGAGGAGGCACTGAACTGCCTGCCTCTTGCTGGGGCTCAGTAGCTAGTGCCCTTCTAGCTGGGCGTCCTCGTGCCATTGCTAAAGACATAGAGGACAGAACATGAATAACTATTACAATCATAATTGTATAACTATCGTTATCATGTTATATACTATCACATACTATCATGCAGCAGTTTATCTATAAACATGATCTATAACAAGGAAACAGAAAGCATAAATAAAGTAGAGGTATTCTTACTTGGAAGCTGCAGGTTCAATGCTGACGTGTGTGTATGAAGTATAGAACACTGCTCTGATACCACTCTGTAACGACCCGCCTCCTACTAGCTAGGCTGCAAAGCCGATCGCTACATTATGTTGTGCTGGACTATTAATGCGGAATAAAAACTGGCTAATTTAAAATTTTACTAAACTAAATGATGTAAAGTTTAACTTAGTGTTCTGGGTGTACCTAGGAGTTGTACACATGTTAGGGAAGGTGTTTACAACTGATAATAAACTTCGGATCGATCCACAGACCGATCTACTGATACTGGCACGGTAGGAAACTCCGGATCGTTCAACCGACCGATCCATAAACTACACTGCAATCCTGTACGCTGCTGGATCGGTCTGCCGACCGATCCAGCTGGTCCCTGATCGGTCAATGAGACCGATCAGTGGCTTACTGATCGGTCTGCTGACCGATCAGTGAGCCATTTTTTTTTTCGCGACCCAGCTCCTGATCGATCCATGGATCGATCAGGGAACGAACAGAAAGCTTCTGTTCGCAGAAACCAGGTCCCTGATCGGTCTACCGACCGATCAGAGACTCCCTGATCGGTCTGCTGACCGATCAGGGGTTTCTGATTTCGTATCAGGCCCCTGATATCAGCACTGATGCGTGCCAAAGCCATTACACAACACTATAAAAGCTAAGAGAAACATTCTACTAGGTAATGACTAACATACTAAACATGATTAAAGCATAGAATACTAATTCATGGCATGTGAACATATGGAAACCAAAACTAACAAGGTTTTAAACTGTTCTCTTGCTAACTAACAGAAACATAAGATAACGCTTGCTATAAGTACTAATGCATACTGAACACGTTCTAATGCATAATAAAATAAAACTAGATCCCTAGGATCTTTATTCCAGTTCCTTCCACACACATCTTGATCTGCATTGACCTCCAGCCTCCACTGCTAGTCCATTTTCCTTTTACCTGTATCTGCAGTATAAGGAAAATAGTATCTGTAAGCTAAAAAGCTTAGTAAGAAACCATCTACCTCACTAAAACATGCATACGATGCAAATATGATTTTAAATCATGCTGTTTGAAAGGATATGCTAAGTATACTGAATAAACTAAACATGGCATGACATATAAGCATACAATCATGGCATATCTAAAGTTGAACATGATATCAATCACATGGTATCAATGAAGAACTAAGCTGATACTAAAAACTGAGCTAAGCTAATACTGAGCTACTGCTAGGACTGTACTGAATTCACGAACTAATTTGTGAAAGGTTGAAAACCATATACATATAGTAAGTGAAAATACTAAACATGCTGCTGATGGGCCCTGACAACTGTACTTGCTACATCCCTAACTAGACCCGGGATTGCAAGTTCCGAATCTAGTAGGGTTTACTAGGTTAGCTAAACCTAGGGACGACTATGGGAGCCCAACCCAATGGATATCTAATCTAGTACAGTGCCACTGAAAAGTAAAATACTGAAATAGCTAATACTATTTTGCTGAATCTAGGTTATCTGAACCTAGAACTAGGTTTTCTGAACCTAGAGGCGACTGTGGGAGCCCACCCATTTGGACATCTAGTCTCGTAAATGCTGAAATAAAAATTGATCATGCTAATTAACATGTTCTATGGCATTTAACTAAATGCCCACTATATCATAAGGCTGTGCTAGGCATTTTGTCGAGCATTTAGCGCTCTCTAACTCTCCTCTCGATCAGGGAGACCACCTCTAGGCATCCAACAGCGTCTAAACCCCTATCTACAGAGGATACACGTGCTCGGCCCATCTAGAGATGCTCACTAATCCCTAAATCTGTGAGAAGAGTTAAACTACACACTATATGCTGACAAAATTCAATAAAACTAATCTAATGCATAACAGAAAACACGCGAGAGCTACTTATACTGCAGGTGAGGGGTTTCTTACCTTGTGTGCTAGATTTCTTACAAATCTAATCGCTAGAAATTCCGGTGGAGACGACTTCTCGACGATTCGCTCGCGTCCACGTGCTCTACTCGCGGAGGGGAACGTCCTTGTGCTGAAATCGTCGCTGGAAAGTGACCTTGGGACCCTAGGGATGGAACCCTAGTTCTTCCCTTGTTGTGGCACCGAGAGAAGGAGAGGGAAGAGGGGTTGGCGTCGGCGTGAGGGTTTTGGAGAGGGGTTGCCGAACCAAGTTCTAAAAATAAACCAAACCCCAACTTAAATTTCCTATTTATACTAAGTAATTAATTCGGCCAAACCAATTATAAATATAATTGATTCCCTTTCCTTTCAGCACGGCCCTGCTGGGTTCACCGGTTACTAAGGCTAACTAAAGGTTTAGCGGACCCGAGAGGTCCCGGGTTCGATTCCCGCTTAAGCCATTTTACCTTTCTAATAATTTTTGCTACTTCCGCTACTCGGAAAATTCCGGAAAAATATCTAATAATTCCAGAAAAATCATAGAATATTCCTAAAATAGTTTTGAGAATTTTCGGGCGTTACATAAATTGCAATGATAAGAACTTAACAAACATAAAAGGAATCTGTTCTAAGCTATAAAAAATAGTAACAAAGTGAAATAAACCCTAACCGATCCAACTTATAACCGATCCAACTCACAACCAATCTATACAAACTTCACACTCTTGCCGTCACACAAGAATGCCAAAGTCGAGAACACCTAACTCTGGACCTCAATGAAGAACCTCAACTGCGTCTCAGTTCGAGGTATGCTCAACAATGCCGGCGGACCACCTCCGGCGAGCTAGATCAACCCTAAACCAATCAAGTGCCGAAAATCTGAACATCTTTAAACATGAATCTCTGAATCTGGAATGTGGTTGCGGATACTGGAGTGTCATCAGATTTGGCTCAGGACCATCAGAGGAATGCCGCCGATTGATCCTGTGGTGAAATGGAAACTTAGACCAGAGGAACCCCGCCGATCCAGGGCGGAAACAGAGACTCACAGAGGATGAAATCACGCCGAAAGGAATGCCTGCCAATGGCTCAGATGATCAGAACTCAGCTGCTTTAAAGATCTATCACTGAGGTTGAAGCTCGGAAAATCGATCGGAGAAGGAATCGGGGTCGGAATCCGAAAGAAGAACGCCGCGGGACGAAGAACAACGCGGAGGAGTCGAGGAAGCACACGAAGCACTGTAGCTTCTCTTTTGAATCTGATCCAGATATGAACGAATGACTGTGATTGATTTGAAGCTTGATCAATGGTGGAAAGTCGCCTAAAATCCGATCCGAAGGTGCTGATCTTGATCAAGGGTCTGGATCTACTCTCCCTTAGGTCAGATCTACCAAATCTTCATTGGATGGTTCAGATATGTCCAATCTTTGATGAACGGTCCATAATGCTCCATAGTTTGATCGTCTCGTTTAAACTCCGATTCGAGCACAAATTCGGTCCAAATAGATCCAAATCCAAGATCCTTTGATGCCTATAAAATAAGAATCAAATATTAGCATCAAATAACACAAAAATATAATAATTTACAATTAGGTCCAAAATCTATACAATGCATAAAATGTGATGTAACCATGATTTAAACCTATGAAATCAACATCAAACCATGCATATATGAATCAAAAAAATATAGTAAAATCATGGTTTTCAGGCGCCTTCAAGTATTGGAAGACACCTTCTACTATTCATGGAAGGCGCCTTTGGTGCTATGGAAGGCACCTTCCAAGGGATAAAATTCAGATTTTGACGCAGATAAGGAGCAATGAGTTTGGGATCTGATTTTACACATTGGAGGCGCCTTCAAGGCTATGGAAAGCGCCTTCCACACCCTTTAAATGGGTGTCTCGATCAAGCTTCAATACACAACTTCCATACAAACTTCTACACGTCCGATTGGCTTTCTGACTGCTCATGCTTACTGCTACTGCTCTGCTATAATGCTACTACATCCGACTACTACTGAGGAGTTGTCCAACACCAAGCTTGATCTGATGATCTTTGAAGGTGTTGGATAACGAATTTATGATTATGTACTTAATTATTGCAAAAGGAAAGTGTAACGTGTTACACTCGCCCTATTATTTCTCTTGTATGTGATCCTCTTATTTCAGTGGTTCTGGAAGAGGTGTTTTAGTGGATTACCCGTCGATAGGTCCGCAGGACCTAAGTTTTGGAGTAGAAGTCACTGAAGGCTCTAAAGTAAGTAAAATCGAACCTTGTCTCTTATTTTTACTTGATTTTACTTTCGTGTTTTCTTTCTACTATGTACTTATTTCAAAAAGCATAAACTTTTTCAAAACCACGTGATTCACCCCCTCTCATGTGCGTCTCGATCTAACAAGTGGTAGCAAAACAAGTTTCTGGTCTAAATTAGTGCAACCACCAATCAAGCCCGGGGAATTGTTTTATTTCTTTTCAGATTTTGGATTTTTGTGTCTTATTTGAATTTGTAAAAATTTACCTCTTCAGATAATTATTTTAAGTCCAGTTTTTACTCAAAGTTGGTGCAACACCACTGTAGTCGTCTACATATTTTTTTCAAGTACTACTAATCTAAGACCAAGTCTTGATATCTCCTCTTAGTTTTCTATTTTCAGTAATTAATGGCCCAACTTGATAGATTCAACACCGCTCATCCTTGTAACGACCAACCTTCTTACTACTACTACTCTCTAAGGATGACCGTTACTTATCTACTAACTCTACTTAACCGGTGTGATTAAAAACTACATGGAAACCCTACCAAAAAATTTCGGCAAAGTCTCCCCTGTACCGGTGACCATATTCAACAATACATGCAGTATATATACTCAGCCACAAGCGGCTGGAACACATAACATTCAACCACGCAGTATAATAATTCTAACTCAGCAACAATAAAGGAAAACTAATCCATACTCACAACTGAATAGCAAACACAGTATCAAGTGTCCTTATAAACAGTTATCAAATTTCCTTAACACATAAAGACTTAATTAACTCAAAGAACAAATCATAATTTATTTTATTCGCAAGGATCCCTAGGACTTCCATAGTGCAGACATCACACACCCCTCTTGCATCTCCTTGTCGCCTTCCTTCATATTAGCTTTCCTTTTTCTTTATCTGCAGTAGGAGAAAGTGCAGTCTATAAGTATAAAGCTTAGTGAGCGCTATCTAACTCACAAAAACTCGATATGCATGTATACAAATAAAAACATGCTAAAACTGAATGCTAATATGTAAAGCTACTCATGCTCATAAATAGCAAAAAAATCAACTAACAGAAAAGATAACATGTATAACTACTCATGCTCATAAACTAATAAAGAAAGCAAACTAACTTGAATGCTAACATATAAAGCAAAACATGCTCATCAACTAGCAAATAAATAATATGTAAGAAACTAAACATGTAAAAGCTGCTTGCATAAAAGAAAGCTAAACTTGCTGATCTTTAAAACAAAGTGAAACTTACTTCTTTTACTCTAATCTTATTCTTTTATTTCACTTGTTTAAAATTTATACTCTAATACTTGAAAATAATAATCAACTTCTCTTGGGCCCGGCATTGTACCACTTTGCGCGCATTCTTAATAAGAATCGAGGTAGTTAATCCCGAAACTACTAAGATACTTCTAGGCCTTTTGCCTAGGGGCAACTTGGAGCCCATCCCTTGGACCTTGTGTCCGGTACATGCCCTTTAAAAGTAAAATACTTATTATCTTATTTACTTCTTTAAATGACTTGGCATATTAATAAGCACCTTGTGTGCTAAAAACCCTAAAATCTTGACTTTGGGATTTACTCAAGGCCTTGGCCTTTTCTTTCTTTTCTTTTTCTTTCTTTTTACTTGTTTATGCTTCTAAAAGAATTTGATAAAACTCTTATTTTCCCACTAGAATACATGGTTGTTCATGCTTATTAAAATAGCAAATAAAAACTAAAGAAACTGCTCATGTGTATCTAGTAATAAAGAAAACTGATCATGCTCAACTCATAGCAATTAAAAACTGCACATGCTCAATAATAGCAAATGAAAACTAGAAAATCTGCATATAAGACTAATACAAATCTGCGCTGTGAATGTTACAAAATTCTGCACTACAATGCTTATTAATATTTCCAATAAAGGAATGCTTCTACAAAACGAAAATGTTTAAACAGATTCTAAATCTGATATGCTTAAACAACTCTAAACTTGAAAAGCTTAACCAAAGAAAAAAAACATGAATCTGCATATCTAAACTTCATGCTCCAATTTGACATAAGTAAATTCTGGAATTTGAACTACATTACTCAAACAATGACTTAAAACTACAACCCAAGATTTGCAAGGCTACACAACCAATTTAAACTGACTGTAAAACTAAAACAATACTAATATAAAACTTATTCACAGCTACACTTTTATAAGAAAATCGTAACCTTTAAGCCTGTTACAACTTGGTCAAAACTGGATTGCTAAGATACCGGCTGTTCTTATTCCTTTCCTACTGAATTAGAATTAACTTTAGAAGGAAGAACCACATGACTTTATATCTGCTACTAGGAGAACTAAAAGTGAGGTTAATGATTCTATTAAATCTGTTCCAAACTAAACTAAAGAAAAGTTTAAGCATGGCATCTATAGCACATGGTATTATTAACCCAAGCAGAGCATGAAACAAACTAATTCATTATTACCTACTTATGTTAACTACTCCCAAAACCTTTATAGAGCATGGCTACAAACCATAACCAAACTAGATGCTAAAGAAAAGATAAATCTATACTATCTCATGTTCCTTTCCTAGTAGTAAAAATCTCAAGAAATCTGTAAAACTCCACATGAACTAAACATGCCCATTATGATCCCAACAGGAAGATCTACATCAAAAAGGAATCCGAATTCCTAACTACAAAGCCTGAAGAAACCAAACCACATGCTAAACAAACAAATCAATCTCCTTTCTTTGAGATTCTCGGCAGCAACTTCAACCGGAAACAAAGAAATTAACAAGAAATAAACCTCGGAGCTATCCTACTGCAGGTGAGTAGCAACTCACCTTCGTTTTCTTGGACTTACAACCGAGAAAGAGAGGTTCTAGGGTTTCGGTAGCTCGACTTTCGGCTCCTCCTCGTGCCCACAACCTCTCCTCGATGAGAGGATCTCAACGGTGTGAAGAGCTCTTGGAGAAAAGTGCTCGCCGGCCGCCGGAGACGAAGCCCTAGCCGCGGCTTCGTTTCTGCCGGAGAGGAATCGCCGACGCCGCGTGAGAAGAGGTGAGAAAGAAATTAGGTTTCGGGAAACCTAAATCCTCTTCTTATAACTAGAGTTATTTTTGGTTCCAACTATAGCTTATATATTTGCCGCTGCCTATTTAATTAGCAACGATCGCTAGTCCAGTTGGCCCGTTGGGCTTTGCTCGAAGCCAGAGGTTTGTGCTTCGATTCTCAGCCGCGCCCCTTTTTCTCCAATTTATTTCAAACGTTCCAGCTACTGCATATATATATTTCGCTCCATATAAGGTTAACAAAAATCGTGTAGCTCAGCTGGTTGGGCCGGTTTTGCTTGGGTCAGTCCGACCCGAGATCATGGGTTCGAATCTCACCTTCAACATTTTCTTTTAAAACTTCTTTCTTTTTGTAACCCTACTAAACGACCTCCAAAAATTACGTAAAAATACTCTAAAAATTCCTTAAAATCTCTAGAATATTTTAAAAGTATTTCCAAATATTTTTATGGACCCAATTTTCCCTATTTTAAGTTCTAAAAGTCCAAAAAATATTTGGAAATACTTTTAAAATATTCTAGAGATTTTTAGGAATTTTTAGAGTATTTTTACATAATTTTGGGAGGTCGTTTAGTAGGTTTACAAAAAGAAAGAAGTTTTGACCAAAAATCGTTGAAGGTGAGACTCGAACCCAAGACCTCCGGCCGAACCTGACCCAGCCAACCAACTAGGCTGCGCACGCTTTGTTAACCAAGTATGAGGAGAAATAAGTTTAAGGTATAGTATATGGGAACCCAAAATTAGACCTAGCTATAAAAGGTTAAGTGAAAAGGGATTATTTTTATTCTTCTTTTTCTCCCGAAATCCCTTCTTCCTCTCGTTCTCGCGTGCGACAGCGGCGGCGTTGCTTGGGCGAAGACGAAGCCGAAATTAGGGCTGCATTCCGGTGGCTGGTGAGCGTTCTTCTTCAAGGGTTTTTCACAAACCAAGCTTCTCTCGGCAAGGCAAACGCTCGGGCAAGAGAAGAGGCCGAGATTTGGAGCTTCGCTCGAACCCTAGACCTCCTCCTCGGTTGTAAGTCCAAGAATCGGCAGTAAGTACTACTCACCTGCGGTAGGAGTTGCTCCGATCTTTCGGTTTTCGTTTCCTTGTTTTTCCTGAGTTTCTTGAATCCGAAACATGCTATAAGGATTTGGGCTTTTGGGTGTTCTGCCGTGAGCTTCACAGGGAAATCAAGGTTTTGTTTAGGTTAGTTGAGCATGGAGTATGTTTCTAGTGCCAAGTAGAATTGTATGCATTCTATCCTTAATTATTGCTAGGGATTTTGGCCGTGCACAGTGGAGTTTCGGTTGATTCCTTGCTGCCCTGTTTAGGATCATACCGAACAGATCATTATAGTTATCCCATGTCGCTGCCATGAGTTCACTTAAGGATGCATTGTCTTGGCTTGCTGTTGAATGCTTTGAGTTGTATGTTGTACATGAATTTCCTTGCTTTAAGGTCATGTTGTACATAGTTAAAGTTGATTAGAGATTTGTTTTTACAGCATGTTTAAGAAGTTGAGTAGCATTCTATGTCTGTTTGTTTTTACAGCATGATCAGAATCACTAAAGGTAGCATCCTTTGTCTATTTTATAGCATGCTTAAGAAGCCCTAAAGTAGTATTCTTTGTCTATGTTTTATAACATGATTAGAATCCCTAAAGTAGCATTTTTGCCCTATTTTACAGCATGTTTAGAAAGTCCAGATTTGCTTTCCTTTGCTCTATTTTATAACAGGCTTAGGGAGTTCAGATTTGTTTTCCTTCGTGTTATTTTTATATAGCATGCTTGGTTAGTTGTAATCCTATACTTGTTAGATATATATCTAAAGGATTCTAATAAGCTCTAATAAAGGATTATGAGAAGTATGAGTAAAGAAAAAGACCAAGGTCTAATTAAAAAGAGATAACAAGTAAATTAAAGTAAGAGGCTAGTACCCGACATCCAAGAGCTTGTCGTTAAACAAATCCAGGTGACCATTTCCGAGGTCTTGGCCCTGGTAGACCGAGGTCTGCTCTTTTAGGATTGGTGGCTCGCAACCCCAACCTATTAGGGAACGCGCATGAGTTGGTACTAGGCCTGGGCCCAAGAAAAGAAAACCAAAGAAAAGAAAAGTTAAGTAAGAAGGAAGAAAGAAAGAGGAAGAAAGTAAAGGATAGAAATTAAAAGATTAATTTCTAACATAAGGATATAAGAAATGAAATAAGTTCCAAGCTTAGAATAAATAAGAATGGTTAGTTTCTTTGATTCTAAGTTTACATTGTTAGTTTCTTGTTATCCTGCTTGATACTGAGTATGATTTGTATTCCGTTCATTTTCTGTATACCATGAGCACATGCAGATATCTTTATTATTTCAGTTTCAGCACTTATGCATTTCATTTATGCATTTCGAGTTTTGTGAGATAGATTAGTACTTACTAAGCGTTTTCGCTTATAGATCTTGTTTTTCTTTCCTCCTACTGCAGATAAAGGAAAAGCTAAGATATGAAAGGAGGCGACAGGGTGGTGGTGATGATGGATGTGTGTGGTGACTGAACTATGGAGAGGTCCAGAGGGGACTAGCAAGACTTATTTATTTAGAGTTTATGTCTAGTTCATTCTCCTTATTTCCGTTATGAAATTATGAGTTATGATTGAGTTTGATGTGCATTGTAACTTATTATGCTTCATTCTGGGAGATTGAGTTTAGTTCATGTTGCTAGATTAGTTTTTGATTATGATATGATTTATTACTTCGTGGTTGTGAATAAATTGTGATCCAGCCGCATGTGGCTGTGTATATATCTTGTGTATTATAGATTTGGTCACCGGTACAGGGGAGACTCTGCCGAAATTTTTCGGTAGGAATTTCTCTGAACCGTGATAAATCTAAGTGTCGCTAATAATAGCATAAGTGACACTAGTAAGTAGAGTAGGAGTTAGGTAACTGTCGCCCTTAGAGAGTAGTAGTAAGAAGGGTGGTTGTTACAGTTGGTATCAGAGCAGTGTTCCATTCTCCAGCATCACACACACATCAGCATCATCCTTGCCGTCTCCAAGTAAGAAAGTATTTAAATCCTATCTTTATTCTGCTTTCCTTATTATTAACTTCAGTATAGAGTACTTGTTTTTTTTTGTACTTAAGTAAGATCAAAGATTTAGTTTCCCTTTTCTTTATTCATATTTAAGTATGATTAGAAGGGTTAAAGTAAGATATCAAGCCTTTACCTTGAATAAATAGATGGCAAGAAGAGGACGTCCCCGTGCTACTCACACTGAGGAACCAGCTCAAGGGAACGAAGTGCCTAGAGCAACTGAGCCCAACCTTTCTGAAGTTGTTGCTCAGCTCCAGAGGCAAGTAGCAGAGCAGCAGCAAGTGATTGCCAATCTGATGGCAAACCAGCAAGCAGTTCCTCCCCCTCCTCCAGTTGTCACTGCAGAGACCCCAGTGGTAACTGAGACTCCACCAGCTACTCAGGGAACCGTCACAGCACCCCAGAGACCAGAAGCTTATCTTATACAGTGGCTGAAGCTGAAACCAGAGAGCTTCTCAGGCACGACTGAGCCCTAGGATGCCCAGGCTTGGTTTAAAACACTAGAGAGCACTATGGAGCTTCTTGACTGGCCAGAAGTCGAGAAGGTCAAGTGCGCCTCTTTCTGTCTGTCTGGAGATGCTCGTATGTGGTGGGAGAGGATAAAGACCAAGAGAGCAGCTGATCAGATGACCTGGGCAGATTTCCAGTCAGAGTTCTATGAAGAGTTCTTCCACCTGCAGATTACCAACAAGCACTACGAGGAGTTTATAGAGTTCAAACAAGGTGACTTGTCAGTGGAAGAAGCAGCCAAGAAGTTCAACAGGTTAGCTCGTCTCTGTCCAGAGCTAGTGAGTACAGAGAAGGAGCGAGTCAGGCTGATGCTCAGAATGCTGAGACCACAGATAGCACTGAATGTGAGCAGTGGAGCTCATCGGCCCCAGACTGGCGAAGAATTGATCAGTAGAGCGTTAATCGCTGAACATTACATGAACAACATCAAAGCACAGCGAACACAACATCAGTCAGTAAAGACAGAGGACAAGACAGCAGGAAGCCAGAAGTCACAGCCA
This sequence comes from Zingiber officinale, assembly GCF_018446385.1. NCBI lineage: Eukaryota > Viridiplantae > Streptophyta > Magnoliopsida > Zingiberales > Zingiberaceae > Zingiber > Zingiber officinale. The sequence goes on along the minus strand of NC_056003.1, from coordinate 74,498,120 downwards.
AGCAAGCAGAACTGGAAGGGCAAAGGTAAAAGGAAGCAGTGGAACACAGGAGGTGGCCAGAAGGGAGGACCAGCAAACAAGCAGACCAAGTTCCCTCCCTGTCCCAAATGTGGGAGAATACACCCAGGAGCCTGCCTTTTGGGTAAAACTGGATGTTACTCCTGTGGTCAGGAGGGACACATGGCTAAAGAGTGTCCTAACAAATTCAAAGCACCTCAACCACAGCCATTGCAATATGGAGGCCAGCCTGCACAGTTGCACCACATGGGAGCGGCATTGGAGGGACCCTACATCAGTCAAGGAAGGTTAGAAGCCCCACCAGTTCCAGCCTTTGATGGTGCCAGAGTATTCTCCCTCACCAAAGAAGAAGCGGCTAGTGCCTCCACGGTCGTAACAGGTCAAGTAGTTATTTTCCAGCACGTAGCTACTGTACTATTTGACACTGGGGCGACCCATTCTTTTGTATCGATACCTTTTGCCAGTAGTTTACAGGTGCCTACAGAAAGTATGAACTCCAAGTTCCTGACAACCCTACCTTCTGGGGAAGTCATGGAATCCAATCAGTGGCTTCGAGCTGTACTGGTTAGAATTGCAGACCGAGAGCTATATGTAAATCTAATAGTCCTCGCCATGCAGGATTTCGATATCATTTTTGGTATGGATTTCCTCAGCAAGTACAGTGCCTCAATGGACTGCCGCAGAAAGAAAGTAATTTTTAGTCCAGAAGGTGAGCCAACTTTTGAGTTCACAGGAGTGCCAAGGAGGAAGACCCAGAAGCTCCTCTCATCCCTAGCAGCACACCAGATGTTAGCTAAAGGGTGTGCAGGTTTTCTTGCATACATAGTAAAGGCAGAAGAGCAGAAGGGACTCCAGCAGGAGGAGGTCCGGGTAGTATGCGAGTATCCAGAAGTATTTCCAGAAGAGCTACCTGGACTACCTCCCAACAGAGAGGTGGAATTTGAGATTGAATTGGTTCCTGGAACCGGTCCAATTTCGAAAGCTCCGTATCGCATGTCTCCAGCAGAGCTGAAGGAGTTACAAGAGCAACTACAGGAGTTACTGGACAAAGGCTTCATTCGCCCTAGTCACTCACCTTGGGGAGCTCCTGTGTTGTTTGTCAAGAAGAAAGATGGGACAATGCGGATGTGCATAGATTACAGAGCTTTGAATCAAGTGACGATCAAGAACAAGTACCCCCTTCCCAGGATCGATGACTTATTTGATCAGTTAAGAGGAGCGACGGTGTTCTCAAAGATAGACTTGCGCTCTGGGTACCATCAGCTGAAAGTGAAAGAAAGAGATATACCCAGAACGACATTTAGAACCAGATATGGACACTACGAGTTTGTAGTTATGCCATTTGGAGTGACCAATGCACCTGCGGTCTTCATGGACTTAATGAACAGGGTGTTCAGAGAGTATCTTGACAAATTTGTCATTGTATTCATCGATGACATTCTGGTCTATTCAAGGACCCCAGAGGAGCATGACACGCACTTGAGGATAGTACTGCAGACTCTTCGGCAGAAGCAGCTTTATGCTAAATTCTCAAAGTGCGAGTTCTGGTTAAATCAGGTGGCGTTTTTAGGTCACATTATCTCTAAAGAAGGTATTCAAGTGGATCCAGCCAAAGTGGAAGTGGTCAACAACTGGAGTAGACCCAAGAACGTCAGAGAGATCAGAAGCTTCCTTGGTCTAGCGGGGTACTACAGGAAGTTCGTGGAGGATTTTTCCAGGATAGCTTCTCCGCTAACAGCCCTCACCAGAAAGAACAAGAGATTCGAATGGTCAGATAAATGTGAGCAGAGCTTCCAAGAGCTAAAGAAGAGATTGATCAGTGCTCCCATTCTGACTGTTCCACAGAGCGACAAGAGTTTCGACATCTACAGCGATGCTTCCAAGATGGGCTTAGGAGCTGTACTCATGCAAGAAGGAAAAGTCATAGCTTATGCTTCCAGACAACTCAAAGACTATGAGAAGAACTACCCTACTCATGATCTTGAGCTGGCAGCTGTGGTTTTTGCACTTAAACTCTGGCGACATTATTTGTATGGAGTTCAGTGTAGAATCTTCACAGATCATCAGAGTCTTAAGTACTTCTTCACTCAGAAGGACTTAAACATGAGACAGCGTAGGTGGCTGGAGTTGGTCAAACATTACGACTGTGAGAACCTCTACCACCCAGGTAAAGCTAACAAAGTGGCAGATGCACTCAGCAGAAAGTCCAGTGCATCCCTGATGTCTTTGTCATCATTAGCCCTGCCACTGCAGAAGGAGTTGTCAAATTTTGGACTTGAAATTATTGAAGGGCAACTCTCTGCATTGACCTTAGAGTCTACATTGCTTGTGGAGATACAGAGAAAGCAAAGCGAAGATCCGGACATCCAGAAGATCAAGCAGGGGATACAGAAAGAAGACAACGCAGAGTTTAGAGTGACAGATAGCGGAATTCTTTATCAGGGGAGTCGCATTTGCGTGCCCAATGATGAGGAACTGAGAAAGAAGATCTTAGAGGAAGCTCACAGTACACCATATTCCATGCATCCTGGTTCTTCCAAGATGTACCAAGATGTGAAACAGAGGTTTTGGTGGTCAGGACTCAAAAGAGATGTAGCTAAGTATGTCAGTACCTGCTTGACATGCCAGAGAGTCAAAGCAGAACACCAGAGACCAGGAGGAGTTCTTCAGCCTCTTCCAATACCAGAATGGAAATGGGAAGACATTTCCATGGACTTCATAACAGGTCTTCCAAGAACCACCAGTGGATATGATGCGATATGGGTAATAGTAGACCGATTGACCAAGTCCGCTCACTTCCTAGCCATCAAGGTGTCCCACTCCATAGAGCAGTTGGCCCAGCTATATGTTAAAGAGGTAGTCAGACTTCATGGAGTTCCTAAATCTATCGTTTCTGATAGAGATGGGCGCTTCACCTCACATTTTTGGGAGTGCGTTCAGAATGCACTAGGCACCAAACTCAAGTTCAGCACAGCTTTCCATCCACAGACTGATGGACAGACAGAGCGAGTGAATCAGATTTTAGAAGACATGCTCAGAGCTTGTGCGCTAGATTTCAAAGGAAGTTGGTGCAAGTATTTGTGCTTAGCTGAATTCGCTTACAACAATAGCTATCAGGCTACCATTAAGATGGCACCTTATGAAGCACTATATGGCAGGAAATGCAGATCACCCATATGCTGGCAAGAAGCAGGAGAGAGAAAAGAGATGGAAGCAGAGCTGGGCATTCAGACAGAGGTGATAGACGAGACTACTCAAGCAATCCAGAAAATCAGACAGAAAATTGAGACTGCTCAGAGCAGACAGAAGAGTTATGCTGACACCCGCCGTAGGCCATTGGAATTCCAAGTAGGAGATTCAGTTTTCCTCAAGGTCGCTCCTATGAAGGGAGTGATGAGATTTGGCAAGAAGGGCAAATTAAGTCCTCGCTATGTAGGACCTTACCTGATCATAGAGAGGATTGGGAAAGTAGCTTACAGGCTGGACTTACCACAAGACATGTCAGCAATACACAATGTGTTTCATGTCTCTATGCTAAAGAAGTGTCTCCATGACCCGAGCCAAGTGATTCAGCCTCAATCAGTGCAGATCCAAGAGGATCTTAGTTATGAGAGCAGACCTACACAGATAGTGGACAGAGCAGTCAAGAGATTGAGAAATAAAGAAGTACCACTAGTGAAGGTCGTCTGGCAGAACCAGAAGCACGAGAAAATCACTTGGGAGCCGGAGGACAGTATGAGACAGAAGTATCCAGAGCTATTCTAAGTTCGAGGACGAACTTTTTATAAGGTATGGGGGATTGTAACGACCCAATTTTCCCTATTTTAAGTTCTAAAAGTCCAAAAAATATTTGGAAATACTTTTAAAATATTCTAGAGATTTTTAGAAATTTTTAGAGTATTTTTACGTAATTTTTGGAGGTCGTTTAGTAGGTTTACAAAAAGAAAGAAGTTTTGACCAAAAATCGTTGAAGGTGAGACTCGAACCCAAGACCTCCCAGCCGAACCCGACCTAACCGGATACAGCCAACCAACTGGGCTGCGCACGCTTTGTTAACCATGTATGAGGAGAAATAAGTTTAAGGTATAGTATAATGGGAACCCAAAATTAGACCTAGCTATAAAAGGTTAAGTGAAAAGGGATTATTTTTATTCTTCTTTTTCTCCCGAAATCCCTTCTTCCTCTCGTTCTCGCGTGCGACAGCGGCGGCGCTGCTTGGGCGAAGACGAAGCCGAAATTAGGGCTGCATTCCGGTGGCTGGTGAGCGTTCTTCTTCAAGGGTTTTTCACAAACCAAGCTTCTCTCGGCAAGGCAAACGCTCGGGCAAGAGAAGAGGCCGAGATTTGGAGCTTCGCTCGAACCCTAGACCTCCTCCTCGGTTGTAAGTCCAAGAACCGGCAGTAAGTACTACTCACCTGCGGTAGGAGTTACTCCGATCTTTCGGTTTTCGTTTCCTTGTTTTTCCTGAGTTTCTTGAATCCGAAACATGCTATAAGGATTTGGGCTTTTGGGTGTTCTGCCGTGAGCTTCACAGGGAAATCAAGGTTTTGTTTAGGTTAGTTGAGCATGGAGTATGTTTCTAGTGCCAAGTAGAATTGTATGCATTCTATCCTTAATTATTGCTAGGGATTTTAGCCGTGCACAGTGGAGTTTCGGTTGATTCCTTGCTGCCCTGTTTAGGATCATACCGAACAGATCATTATAGTTATCCCATGTTGCTGCCATGAGTTCACTTAAGGATGCATTGTCTTGGCTTGCTGTTGAATTCTTTGAGTTGTATGTTGTACATGAATTTCCTTGCTTTAAGGTCATGTTGTACATAGTTAAAGTTGATTAGAGATTTGTTTTTACAGCATGTTTAAGAAGTTGAGTAGCATTCTATGTCTGTTTATTTTTACAGCATGATCAGAATCACTAAAGGTAGCATCCTTTGTCTATTTTATAGCATGCTTAAGAAGCCCTAAAGTAGTATTCTTTGTCTATGTTTTATAACATGATTAGAATCCCTAAAGTAGCATTTTTGCCCTATTTTACAGCATGTTTAGAAAGTCCAGATTTGCTTTCCTTTGCTCTATTTTATAACAGGCTTAGGGAGTTCAGATTTGTTTTCCTTCGTGTTATTTTTATATAGCATGCTTGGTTAGTTGTAATCCTATACTTGTTAGATATATATCTAAAGGATTCTAATAAGCTCTAATAAAGGATTATGAGAAGTATGAGTAAAGAAAAAGACCAAGGTCTAATTAAAAAGAGATAACAAGTAAATTAAAGTAAGAGGCTAGTACCCGACATCCAAGAGCTTGTCGTTAAACAAATCCAGGTGACCATTTCCGAGGTCTTGGCCCTGGTAGACCGAGGTCTGCTCTTTTAGGATTGGTGGCTCGCAACCCCAACCTATTAGGGAACGCGCATGAGTTGGTACTAGGCCTGGGCCCAAGAAAAGAAAACCAAAGAAAAGAAAAGTTAAGTAAGAAGGAAGAAAGAAAGAGGAAGAAAGTAAAGGATAGAAATTAAAAGATTAATTTCTAACACAAGGATATAAGAAATGAAATAAGTTCCAAGCTTAGAATAAATAAGAATGGTTAGTTTCTTTGATTCTAAGTTTACATTGTTAGTTTCTTGTTATCCTGCTTGATACTGAGTATGATTTGTATTCCGTTCATTTTCTGTATACCATGAGCACATGCAGATAGCTTTATTATTTCAGTTTCAGCACTTATGCATTTCATTTATGCATTTCGAGTTTTGTGAGATAGATTAGTACTTACTAAGCGTTTTCGCTTATAGATCTTGTTTTTCTTTCCTCCTACTGCAGATAAAGGAAAAGCTAAGATATGAAGGGAGGCGACAGGGTGGTGGTGATGATGGATGTGTGTGGTGACTGAACTATGGAGAGGTCCAGAGGGGACTAGCAAGACTTATTTATTTAGAGTTTATGTCTAGTTCATTTTCCTTATTTCCGTTATGAAATTATGAGTTATGATTGAGTTTGATGTGCATTGTAACTTATTATGCTTCATTCTGGGAGATTGAGTTTAGTTCATGTTGCTAGATTAGTTTTTGATTATGATATGATTTATTACTGCGTGGTTGTGAATAAATTGTGATCCAGCCGCATGTGGCTGTGTATATATCTTGTGTATTATAGATTTGGTCACCGGTACAGGGGAGACTCTGCTGAAATTTTTCGGTAGGAATTTCTCTGAACCGTGATAAATCTAAGTGTCGCTAATAATAGCATAAGTGAAACTAGTAAGTAGAGTAGGAGTTAGGTAACGGTCGCCCTTAGAGAGTAGTAGTAAGAAGGGTGGTTGTTACAGTTTACTTGAAGACAAACATCGAGTAATGGTTCACCATCCGACGAGGGTACTGAGCGCCTGTAGATGAAGCAACAAAAGTATCACTCAATCCTGAAAGATGGAGTCCAAAAGATAAGAAGAAAGCTCAGATCGACTCAAAAGTGTTGAACACAATCCAGTGCGGACTCATAAAATAGGAACTCAACCGAGTTGTCTCGCACGAGAATACAAAGGAGCTTTGGGACAAGCTCATCGAACTGCATGAAAAAACTAATGGCTCAAGGGTAACGAAACATGATCTATTATTGAATTATTTACTTAATGTTAAAATGCAGGATAGAGAAACTACAAGCCAACTCCATGCGAGGATCAAGGATATCCTCAATGGACTACACATGATAAGACATCAACTCGAGAATCATGATGTCATCAGGTACACTCTGAATTCATTCTCTCGAAACTCACTATGAGCATCGATCGTAGCTACCTATAAGATTTTGAGGAACCTCTCAAAAATTAAAGTTAGATGAATTATTTTATGAATTAAAGTTTCATGAACAAACTAATGGCCCAAAGGTCGAGAAAGGAATTACTTTTCTTGCAGGTACTTTGAAGGGAGAAAAACCTAAAGTAGAAACTAAATCTTAATCTGAATCAGATGAAGAAATTCAACTAGTGAACATGGTAAGGAAGATGTTTACTAGACGCAAGAAAAATGCGACATGAAGAAGATGTCCAAGTTTGCATCCAATAACTCATAAACAAACATCACATGATATGACTGTAATAAGAAAGGGCACTTGAAACATGAATGCATGAATAAAAACAAGATCAAGAAGCAAAAGAAAGCACTAAAGGTGACTTGGGACGAGTCTTCTTCGGACGGATCAGGAGAAGACGAACTGAAGCAAGCAAGTTACCTCACACTGATGGCAACCGGAGGTGAATTGGATCAAGAAGACGAGTCAAAATACGAGTCGAGTAATGGATCTGCATCTGGTTCAGATGAACCACTGGGGTAAAATTTAATTATACTGTAAATTTCTTTAAAATTATTTCATGCCTAAACAAAACGTTAACTAAAACTGAGGAACACACTAAACTCCTCCTTAAGGAAAATAACATGCTCAAGGAATCACTGAGCTTAATCTCTTTAACTAACCAAGTTTAAGACAGAAATTCAACTCAAGCTGTAAATATTGAGGAAGAAAATTCTATTTTGAAAAATCAAGTTAAAGAGTTAAAAGAAGAGTTGAAGAAGTTTACCTTAGTATCCAAGTATCTAAATATGATATTTGGGTCCCAAAGAGTATGTATAATAAATCTGGACTCAGATACAATTCTAACTCAACATTTAAATCATTTTTAACTCTAACTCAAAATAAGAAATTAATCAAAACTTAGGTTCCAAAAGTGTGCCTAACTACATAAGTAGAACTCAATCAATACTATATACCAAAAAATAAAATTCACTACATAAATCAAAATAAACCAAATAACTCATTCTTAATTTCAAAAATTAAATCTTCAAAAATAAACTTAAACCTAAAAGATAAAGTAAAAACAAATAAATTAAAAACTAAATCTAAATTAAATAAAAACAAAATTAGTCTAAACTCAAACTATAACTAAGTCTATTATAACTATAAAGCAAATTGACACAAATCTAAAATCTAAAAGTTCAATAATTCAAGGGAGGCTCCAAATTAGTTGACACCTCCAAAAATAATAAGTTACCTGACTAGGTAATTAGAGCTAGTATAAATAGGGACAAAAGTTTAACTTGATAAACGGTACTGGAGAAGTTTTGGATGATAGTTAGGGAAGCTCTGCCTATGCATGTCTAGGAAGATATGACTTTGACCTGGTGTATTTGTCTTAGTGAAAGTAACTGAAGCTATCTCTTACTAATTATAACTCGTTAGGCCAAAGTTTTATATTAAGTTCAGTGGATAGAACTATTTGAAAAATTTTGAATGCGTGATTACTTTAATGATGTCTAAATGAGTCACGACAACTTTGAAGTCTATCCAAAAAATATCTATTTGTTGAACCTAAAGCTAAACTTAATATAACATAAGTTAAACCAAACCTAGAAATTCAACTTAACTTATCTCACAAAATTATAGGATTCCTTGATTGAAAATATAAGATCAGGTGATATGAATAAGAAATTAAAATCCAAATTAAAATTCAAATTAAAATTAAAATTCAAATTAAATTAAAATCAAATTAAATTTAAGGTTAAATTAAAATTAATTCAATTAAAGTTAAACTTAAGCTAAAATTTTATTTTTACTCTTTGTAAGAATCTAAATAGATATTGGACAGTGGTTCTTCCTGACGCATAATCAGGGATTATGCAATGTTCACTAAATTAATATTAAAAAAAATAGGAACAATTGCATTTGAAAATAACGACAAATTAAAGGTAATTGAAATAAGTAACATTGAACTAGAATCTAATTTCATTATTCATAAAGTACTACTTATTGAAAATTTTAAATTTAACCTACTCAGTGTTAGTCAATTGTGTGATTCTGAGTATAAGGTTATGTTTACATCCAATAAATGTTTAATTAAACTATGGAAGACCCTACAATAAAATTAAAAGGACTTAGGAATAATAACATTTACACAATTAACCTAGATAACTCCTCACTTAAGTGTCACTTGACATAAAAAGAGGAAACTTGGTTATAGCATAGGAGAATATCCCACACTAACTTTAGAAACACTACAAGAAAATTGAGATTTTACAACACTTAAAAGACAACGTTTTTTTTAAAAAGCGTTGTCTTTTTCTTTTTAACAGCGCTTTTAGTGAAAAGCATTGTCTATTTCTTTATTTTCTTACTAATAGACAACATTTTTTTAAAAACCGTTGTCTATTAGTGATTTTTATGGGTCAAACACAATGCTTTTTGAAAAGCGTTGTCTATTAGCATTTTTTTAGTGTCTACGACAATGATTTTTAAAAAGCGTTGTGTATTGTTAAACCCTCATCTAAATCTGGGATAATACAAACCGTTGGATCAAGTACCCTTAGGTTTCACTCTCACAACTCCTCATCTCATGCTTATCTTCCCGAACCCCTCTCACAACTCCTCATCTCATGCCTATCTTCCCGAACCCCTCTCACGCCCTCTCCTTCCAACTCCTCCTCTCACGTCCTCTCCAGCAAACCCCTCTCCGACGAACTCCTCTCCGCGAACCTCCTCTCCTCTGAATTCCTTCACCTCTTCGTCAAATAGCAAATGCCCTAATCACTCCGCTCTTGGATCACCGCCTCCGCACTTAGCCTCCTCTTTGGAAGATCAATATTTGTAGCTCGGTCTTTATCTTGCTCTAGTTTGTCGGAGTAAATTGTTATTGACAGCCTGGGGGGATTTGTTTAAGCTGATTCATCCTCGTTTCATCTTTTTTTTTGTTAGGGTTTGCGAAGGCGGAAAGCGATACGGAGGATGGAGAAGAAGCAAGGATTCTTCTCGGTGCTAAGGGAGGAGGTTGCGAGGGGGCTTTCTCCATCACGGTCGCGGGGAAGGACGAGGTCGGAGAGCCCGCGGCGGAGCACATGACCTTCACCGTCACGAAGACTTCTGAGGGCTACGTCCAGCCGGTGGAGCCGACGCCTCTAGGATTGCTGACGCTCGACGGAGAGCCCGCGGCGGAGCACATGACCTTCACCGTCACGAAGACTTCTGAGGGCTACGTCCAGCCGGTGGAGCCGACGCCTCTAGGATTGCTGACGCTCGACTGGATCGGACGATACCCTACCCACCGTGGCCTCGTCGACTCCCTCCACATTTACAAGCATGGCCAGAACCCCACCGAGGTCATCTGCGAGGCGCTGGCCCCATGATGCTTGAGCAGAACGACATCCTACCCTACACCGAACTCGAGACCAGTCCTGCCAATACCTTGATGATGATTCAGGTAAGCAATTTTACTGTATTTAGAAATGAAAAAAAAATATAGAGCCAACGCAATTTAGGACTGTACAAACCCGCGATTTCATTCTTGCTAGATCAAGCGGAATAGAAATTGAATAACCTGAAATCTTTGTTTGATTCACTTGAATGCTCCAGATCTGTTACTAGTTTGCTTCTCAAATCGATCTATTGCTAGAAAGATTCAAACCCCTGGATCTTTAGTTCTAGATCTGGAAGCAAGAAAGACTTCGATCGGGTCAAAGTTCATAACTCATCCTAAATTTCAATCTAAGTTACATTGTTTATCCTTAATGATAATCTGCTGAAATAGTGGTTATCCACCGCTGGAACATTGAAACTGCAGCAGTAAGGTTTTTGAAGAAATGACAAGAACAGTGGAACCCAGCTGGTTTGATGACTAGCTTGTTCTTTTCTTCCTCAACGAACCATCTAAGTTCAACCTTGTAGTCTTAATTGAGAGATTATCCAAATCATCCAACTTCTCTAATATATCATCAAGATTTACTCGTAAATATATCCTGTTTTGGAATTTTGTTTTTAGAAAAGAGAAAAAAATAATGTTAGCTCTAAATCAACTTAGTTTCTGCATTCAAATTCAGACATTCTCTTTGCTAGAACAAGAGCTAGAGTATTTCCGACTAGCATTGCAAACTCGAGTAGTTGAAACTCATGTCTTGTTCTTGTCTCCAATTTTTGCTTATCTTCTTCAACAAGAATCCACATTGATGCTAGAAAAGAAATCAGACCATGCTTACATTAATTTATTTATGCCTCAATCATGGAGATTACCATTTGTGTAACTAGCTCTCTTAGCTTTAAGCATGACTTCTGCGTCATCATAGAGAATAATAGGATCAATTGGATGTTGTAATGCTGCAGTTATCTGCTCCTAAGTAACTTTGGTGCTTGCATTAAAACAACAGGTTACTAAGTTCACATGTGGTGGGTTCCTCATTGGTCTAAGGTTCAACCACGCATCCGCTAATGGCTTAGGATCAGCACAAGTCATTTCCACCATTGGTGACCTTATATTCTGAAGATTGAAAAGGGCTACTATGGCAATTCTGAAGGTTGTGAGTATTTAATAGTATCTAGGTGGTAATAATATCATATTTCACATGATTTACTATGGTTATTTTAATCGCGGTAATGTAACTTGTCTGACGAAATGCTAATCGTGTTGACTTTTATATTCTCTGGTTCCTCAAGTAAAATTCCTATTTGTAGGATTTGATAATAAAAATACATGACGCATTTCCTTTCATAATTTGATAAATTCATCCTATTTTTCAGCTCATATTTTCCTTGTTAAACATAGCTTTCTAGCATTTGTTCTTTAACTTGTTGTGGCAGGAAATTCTTTAGCACAGTACATCCTCCAGCAGTATATAGCTGCATCAGGAGGTTTCAAGCTTCTCAGTTCCATTAGGAATACATATTCAATGGGGAAGGTGAGGATGGTGGCTATTGAGTTTGAGACGGCAACCAGGATCACCAAAAACAGGAACCCAACAAGGGATGCTGAGTCTGGTGGATTTGTTCTCTGGTGTATATCTCAGCTACCTTTAGGAAGATTGAGAAAATGTCTGATCTGATTAACTTACAGCATTTAGTTATTCTATAAATAATTTGGATTTTCTGCTTTTCTAGTCTGACACATTTGCTATTGTTTGTATAATAATTGCTAGTTATTCTGATTGTGAATTTATCATTTTGGATGAAGTCTCATCTTGGTGCCGTTTCTCCGAAATTTAAAAAGAAACAAGCTAGATCATCGCAGAAGTTAACTACCAAACTCCACAGTTCTTTGGAAGACCCCAACACAAATGATTTGGAGGATAATCTACCCGTAGATAATGCTTCAAAGCAATTGGTGCTTCATAATGAGGCTTCTAGTACACATTAGATACAAGTGAGAAATAGTAAAGGTATGTGTAATTATATATAATATATATTTTAATGTGTATGTTTATCATTATTAATTTGTCTCTAATTAACATAGGCTCCTCGACAACAAGATGCCAAACAATGTGGTTATTATGTGATGCGATTTATGAGACAAATTGTTGAAGAAGTTGAAATTATCTATAGTAATGTTTTCTTGCTTATGTCTCAAATTATTTGAAATAAACTATTTAAAATTTGCAAAGTCAATGTTGATTTTTTTTCATTAATGTTCACAGTTTACAGAAGCGGAGTATTCTCGAGAAGAAATTGATGAGGTACGATCGGAGTTGACAGAATGTATACAAGATCATATTTATGAGTAGGTGCGTTCAAGTTTATGTAAGTTCATTACCTTGTTTTAGTTAAAGTTTATGTAAGTTCATTACCTTCTTGATGGCCCAAAAACATCAGATGAGTATAGGAATATGAATTTGGGATTGTCGTACCTTTTTAGGTCAAACAAAATATGACTGACAGAACTCATCAACTTCTAGATGCTCGATGAAAGGGCAGGTAATATCCAAGAGTTGACTTCAATATCTTGTAGAAAATACCATGTTTACTGGTTCAAAAATGGTTTTTTGCTACCTTCATGTTGCCATGTTGAATTTTTAAATCCTTTCTTTGCACTCTAGAATCAAAGCCATATTTTATATGTATAGTTTAGTACATTGGAAAACTACATTTGCTACTGGAAAATTTCAAGTCAAATTGTGTTTGATAAAGCTACAAGTTCTGCAAACCAAAGAAATCAGAACATATGCTGATTTCGACTTTAGTTCATGTGTAAGAACTCAAATGAAATATATGCTGTTCTTTTTGCACTGCATCTCTAATTATGTATTTACGTCTCATAGTGGTTTCCCTAGCATCTCCAATTATGCTATTCTTTTTGCTATATTTCCATGGCGGAAACAAAGTAACACATGTATTTTTCGTTTGCTCTATTCCCCATTATTTTATGCTTAATTCTTTTTCTCTTAAAAATTATTGTATGGTGTGAACTGTGACCTTTATTTTCAGCGATTACCACCGAAAATTTCTTTTGCATAATACTGATGGTATTGTTTTCTGTGACAGATACACAGTGGTAGGTGTTTTGTCCCAGTCTCAAGCCGTCAATCCATTTTGATCAATATATCTAGTAGAAGTAAGCATGCAGATCGTTGTCTTCGAGGCCAGCTAGCTATTTTGTGCTTTTTTTTTGTTTTAAATTTGAATGTCACTAACTACTTTGAAACAGAAATATTCAGTCTTTGTGTATAGTTGAATTCTCCTATAAATACTAATACTTTGTAGTTGAATTCTATTATTTGGTACGAGTTTTAAATCATTAGCTGAGCTAATTAATGCTATTTTATATGTCAAATTCGAATTTGGACATGGTAAAAGAAAATTAATAGTTTTATAAATATAAAAAAATGATTTTGTAAATAGATTTTTAATTTTTTTTTAAAAAGACAACGCTTTTAAAGCATTGCACAAGTGTTGTCTTTGCCAAAAACAACAACGCTTTTAAAGCGTTACAATAATGATGTTTTTGCAAAAAATACACAATGCTTTTAAAGCGTTGCAAAAGCGTTGTCTTTGCTACAAACGACAATGCTTTAAAAGCGTTGTCGTTGAGCAGACTTTTAACAACAGTGCCTTTAACAACGCTTTTTCAAGCACAAAGACAACGCTTTAAAAGCGTTGTCTATTAGCTTTTCTCTTGTAGTGAAATCTCACCAAACTAAATGGCTTAATTAGAGGATTACCAAAACTACCCAACTTAGACTCAACAATTTGTAATGTTTGTCAACAAGGAAAACAAACCAAATCAACTCACAAACCAACTAATCAAACTCAAACCAATTAAACACTTGAATTATTATACTTAGATTTATTTGACTCATATAGGATTAAATCTATAAATGGAAATTTATATTGTCTAGTAATAATTGATGATTACTCAAGATTCACTTGGATAAAATTAAAAAAAAAATAAAGATGAAACATTTGAAATATTTAGTAATTTTTGTAAATAAACTAAAAATAAAAAAGATTCAAAAATTAAAAGAATTAGAAGTGATAATGGAGGGGAGTTTAAAAATTATAGATTTACTAAATTATGCTTAGAAAATGGGTACCATTTGTTGGATCGTGAAACGTCGATAGAGGGGGGGGGTGAATATCGATTCGAAAAACAACAAGTATAAAAGAGTTAAGCGCAGCGGAAATAAAACAGCTTAGACAGATGAACACAATGTTTTTTACTTCGTTCAGAGCCTGTGACGACTCCTACTCGAAGGCCCGTACTCCGTAAGCACTTTCGTTGGGCAATTCACTAGCAATTTGAAATAATGATTACAAAGACAGTACAAGGAATGCTAATGAAAATTAAAACAAAGCTATACTGACAGAAATAAAACCACAAGGACAAGAGAACGTTGTCGGAGCTTCGTTAGCGTCGTTGGAGCGCAGAGCAGCAGAGCAAGCAGTCTAAGAGTTCTGAGTTAATCGTTGTATATTCAGCTCTGCCTCCGCCCCATCTTTTATATGAAGCTCGGGGCGCCTTGGATCCCTTCCGGGCGCCCTGGTGAGACGTGGCAAGTCCAACCAGCGAACTCCAAGTGGCGACGCGCGGTTAGGATAATTTTTGCCTCCAGGGCACCCGGGTGCCTCCCGGGCGCCCGAATACCCTCCGGGCGCCCGGACCACCTTTTTCCAGCGAACAACTTTCCTGCAAAACAAGGTTAGTCCGAGACAAAATAAATCCTGCAAAACAAAGTGTTAGCATAATTAAAGTTCAACAAAGTAATAACAAAGAGTATGACTTAGATTCCGTCTTTCCGAGACCAGAATCTAGTCACGATCTCGACTTAGATATCCGAAATGGATCTAAGCCGGATCGACGCCTAATATTCCCTTCCCGGGAACGCGTCCTCGCAGTCACTCCCCTCCAGTGACTTACCTCACTTACCTGCCAGACGTCCGGTCAGCCCTTCGACCTGTTTGGACTTCTCGCCAACTATCCGGTCAGCCCGTCGACCTAGCTGGACTTCTCGCCAAGCGTCCGGTCAGCCCATCGACCCTCTTGGACTTCTCGCCAGTAATCCGGTCAGCCCGTCGACCTAGCTAGACATCTGGTCAGCCCGTCGACCTGTCTGGACTTTTCCTGCACACTCGATCAGAGTGTTAGACAACAACAAGCTAACTTAACCTGATTTGTCATTCATCAAAACCTGGGTTAAATCGTTAGTGCAAATTGCACCAACAATCTCCTCATTTTTGATGGAATGACAACCTGGTTAAGTTAGTGTAAACATATGCATAAAACAACATGTATTTAATGTGGTTTTTAAGTTAGTTTGTATTTTCAGTTTGGTTCAGCTAACTTATTTTTAAGTTAGTTTGTATTTTCAGTTTTTTCAGCTAACTTAACCACCTTACTATTAGTTAGAGCCCTAGAGCCAATCATTTGATGATTGTATGCACTCATGTATATCATATTCTTGTTTATTAATAAAGGCATTTGTTTGATTATTATACTTATTTATATTAGTGCCAAATAGACTAAGTATAATAGCGTCCTTGAGTAGAAGGTTCATACCTATATCAATCGATTAGTTGAATCGATAGTGAGATGATATAGGGAACACTACTCTAAATCATTCCTAGTCGAGTATTAGCATTTAGGGACAATGTTAATACAATAAGACTAGCATGTAGGTCAGCTCGATGACTTGATCTCACAAGTCATGGATATAGAGATATCAAGCTGACACATGGGTATGCATTAGAGAATGTATACTGAATGACCCGCCATGAGAAAGTATCATGGATCGTTATATGAGTGTCATATACTTTCTCATGTGGCTATTAGTATGACTATTAGTCCTTAGACCTGAAGTCACCATGGATCCCTACATAAGGAGTTATGTACTTTAGTTTCGTCAAACGTCACCCGTAACTGGGTGGGCTATAAAGACGATTACTGGGTATATAACGAATTATGTAGAGGGATGTGAGTGATGTAGATGGGATCTATCCCTCCCATATGACGGGAGCGACATCGGTATTCTTGATAGAGTGAGACCACTAAGTGCATGGCCATGCCCAAATGAGTCAACATTAGATGTTGAGCTCATTTGATCGAGTGAGTCTACTTGGAGTTCAAGATTTAGATTGATTAGAGGATGACACGGTCTATGCCTCACATTGATCAATCTAGATGTCTAGGATAGAAGGACACTTGTCATTATTTTGTGAGTAGTCATAATTGGTAGTCACGAGGTGATGTCGGATCTCGACATTCTTGTAACTTGGGTAGTAATGATGTGTTGCTAGATACCGCTCATTACTTATGCTCCTAAATGGGTTTAGGGCATTGCCAACGTTACAAGAACCTATAGGGTCACACACTTAGGACAATTAGGTGGAGATTAGGTTCATATGATGAACCAAGAGGATTAGATTCATTTGATGAATCAAATTGGATTAAGAGTAATCCTAATTGGGCTAACTTGAGTTCGACTCAAGTTGATTCATGTGTTAAATGAGTCTAATTTAGATTTTGACTCATTGAATCAATTTAATTTAATGAATTAGATTCATTATATTAAGTTGGCTCGAATCAAATGGTTGGATTAGATCCACCATGGTAGAGATTGAGTCAAGTTTGACTTGACTTGAGAAGGAAGACCAAAGGTCAATTTTGACTTGACCTTTTGCCACCTCATTGGTGAGTTGGCATTAGGTGGACCAATAATGATGTTCCACATCATCATGGGTGCCACCTCATGGAAGTGACAAAGCCACTCTCTTAATGGTTTCATATTAATTGCAATTAATGCAATTAATGTGAATTTTGAAATGTGGCCGGCCACTTTATTTTGTGTGAAGAAATTCATTTTTCATTCACTTGTGTGCCTCTTCCTCCTTCTCCCTCTCAAGCTCTCCCTCTCCCTCTCCTCCCTTGGCCGAACCACATAGGTGCTAGCACACCTTGGTTTTGGTCATCTCCATCTAGTGTGTCCGTGTGGATACTTCTAGAGGACCGGCGCTTGACGGTCTTGAGATCCGGCATCATTTGGACGAGCGGGAACCCGAAGGGCATCGCATCAAAGGTATAAATGGTTTATCCTTATGTAGATCTACTGTAGATTAAAGTTTTCAAACTCGTACTCGTATTTTCGTTCGGTTTTACCTTGCATGAGATCCGTGGCTTGGGCGATTCGGGGTTTCCGCGACGCGAAAAGCGATTTTCGCGGCCCGAAAAACCCAACACTTACCCTCCCCCTTTGACATCCATAAAAAATAAGCATAGATTAACTAAGCATAGACTTTAGAAAGAAAGAACAAAATGTCAAGATAATCTGGGGGAGTTTAAACTGTTTAAAGCATTAGCTTTTGGATTTTAGCTAAGTTTAGAAAAAATCTCACACATAAGTGTATAAATTCTAAATTTCAAGATCAAATTTTAAATTTTTCAACACAAGTTTCAATTTTGAAATGCTTTTCAAATAAGTTTTCAAAAATTCCAAAACTGAGCTTGAAAAAGATTATATTTCAAAACTGATTGAAATTTATTTTTCAACACTAAGTTTGTAAAAGATTTAATTTGTAAACTTTTTGAAAAATCTCATTTCCACAATTTTCAACAACAAAGCAATTTTCATCAAAAAAAATCTCATTTTTAATTTTCATAACTCAGTTAAATTCAAAATTAATTTTCAAAAAAAAATGAAACCCAAAACAACTTGATTGTATAAGAGTTAGTTTGCAAACATAGTTTTAAAGTATTTAAAGTAGACAAAGGATTTTTCAAAATAATTTTCTAAAATTCTTTTTCAGAAAAAAATTTGCATATTTTTAATCAAGTTGAGTCAAAAATAATTTTTAAAGTTTAATTTGAAAAACTGAAGTCGTTTATTTCTCCCCCTGAACCTGACATTAAATCAAATGTCTAACCAGTTTGTTACTGACTGACTTATCAAAAGATAGCAGCTTTCACTTGGTTAGTCAAGTTAAGGTCAACCTTAACTTGATTAATATATATTTTATATTTAACGCCCAGACTTATGTCGATGCACTGAAATAAGCATCTTAAGTCTTAGGCAAGTGGCCTATGCATCTCACCCCTTTCTATGTTCGTCAAACACAAGCAAGGTAAGCCTAGGGTTTTGGTAAGATGCTCAAAACTAGTCCTATGGGTACATGTTCTCTAAGGATTTTAAACTAGTCTAAGGCTAAAAATTTATTTAAAAAATCTAAAAATAGGAAAGTTTTGAAAATAAAATATGTTTTAACCTATAATTTGAGAATAACCATTTTTGAAAATATTTTTGAAATTTGAAACTGCTAGTCTATTAGACACATTCCTAGTTTTCTACGTAAATGGCTAAATTCATTTTCAAGGAGTGGTTTAGTGAATATGTCAGCTAAGTTTGACTTGGACTCAACGTATTTGAGCTCAATGTCACCCTTAGTAACATGATCCCTGATAAAGTGGTGCCTGATTTCAATGTGTTTGGTTCTTGAATGATGCACTGGATTTTTTGTTAAATTTATTGAGCTAATATTGTCAATTAAAACTTTTACATTTGTGATTTTTAAGTTGAAATCTTTTAAGGTGTGCATCATCAATAATAATTGGGCTACACATTCTCCTATGGCTATGTATTCTGACTCAGTTGTAGATAGTGCAACACAATGTTGCTTTCTACTAAACTAGCTAATAAGTGATGGGCCTAGTAGTTGACATCCACCACTTGTGCTTTTGCGGTCTAATTTGCATCCAACATAATCTGAATCAGAATATCCTATTAATTCAAAGTCACTGGTCCTAGGATACCAAATTCCTACGTTTGTTGTTCCCTTAAGATATCTAAAAATCCTTTTGACTTGAGTCAAATGGGATTCTTTAGCACAGGTTTGGTATCTTGCACACATACTAACTGCAAATAAGATATCAGGTCGGCTTGCAGTTAAGTAGAGTAGACTGCCTATTGCACTTCTATAATACTTTAGATCTACTGGTTTTCCATTTGGGTCATTGTCTAAGATTGTGTTTACTGCCATGGGTGTTTTTATTTCTTTTGTATTTTCCATTCCGAATTTTTTAAGTAATTCTTTAGTGTATTTGTGTTGATAAATGTAATTTCCTTCATTTGTTTGTTTAATTTGTAATCCTAGAAAATATGTCAATTTTCCTACTAAACTCATTTCAAATTCTTGTTCCATTAGGTTGATAAATTCTTTTAAAAAGTCTGAGTTAGTTGAACCAAATATTATATCATCTACATATATTTGTGCTATAAATATGTCATTTTTTAGTGATTTAACAAACAAGGTTGGGTCAATTTGACCTTGGTTGAATCCTTTGGATGTTAAATAAGATGTCAGCCTTTCATACCATGCCCTAGGTGCTTGTTTAAGTCCATATAATGCTTTCTTTAATTTAAAAACAAAATCAGGATGTTCTAGATTTTCAAATCCAGGAGGCTGACCTACATAAACTTCTTCTTTTATTAGTCCATTGAGAAAGGCTGATTTAACATCCATTTGATATAGTTTGAATCCCTTATGGGCTGCATAACTTAGTAACATCCTAATGGATTCTAATCTGGCTACTGGGGCATAGGTTTCATCGTAGTCAAGTCCTTCAACTTGACTGAACGCTTTGGCAACTAGCCTAGCTTTATTCCTAGTAATTTCCCCAGATTCACTTAATTTGTTTCTAAATACCCATTTTATTTCTATTATTTTCTTATCTTTGGGTGGTGGTACTAGATCCCAAACTTCATTATGCTCAAATTGAGCTAGTTCCTCTTGCATAGCGATGATCCAATCTGGATCAAGTAGGGATTCAGCTACAGTTTTGGGTTCAATTTTTGAAATCAGGGAAATTTGACTTAGGTTCCTAAAGGATGATCTGGTCTGAACCTTTAGGTCTGGGTCACCAATTATTTGATCAATTGGATGGTTAGGATTGATTCTTATAGTTCTAGGAGGTTGATTTGCTTGAGTGTGTTCATCTTCTTCATGATCTAGGGATTGATTGGTTTCTTCAGAATTATTATTTTCAACAGGTTGAAGTTGAGTTTGTTCTTGGGTTTCTTCAAATTTTACATTTGTGGTTTCCTCGATTTTTAGCGTAATTTTATTATATATTCTGTAACCCCTACTGTTTAGAGAATATCCTACAAAAATTCCCTTTTCTACTTTAGATGTAAATTTTCCTAAGTGTTCTCTAGTATTTAAGATGTAGGCTGGACACCCAAATACTTTAAAATATTTTATGTTGGGTTGTTTGTTATAAAATATTTCAAAGAAAGTTTTATTATGTCTTTTATTTAATGTTGTTCTATTTTGCACATAGCAAGCTGTACTTACAGCTTCTGCCCAAAAATATTTAGGTAGGTTATATTCATTTAACATAGTTCTAGAGGCTTCTAGTAAAGTTCTATTTTTTCTTTCTACAATTCCATTTTGTTGGGGGGTTTTAGGACATGAAACTTCGTGATGGTAGCCATTCTCAAGACAGAACTTGTTGAAATTATGATTTTTAAATTCTCCCCCGTTGTCACTCCTAATTCTTTTAATTTTAATGTCTTTTTCGTTTTCAATTTGTTTGCAAAAGTTTGCAAAGATTTCAAAAGTTTCGTCTTTATGTTTTAAGAATTTAACTCAAGTAAACATAGAATAGTCATCTATTATTACTAAGCAGTATAAGTTTCCATTTATGGATTTGACCCCATGGGAGTCAAAAAGCTCTAAATGTAGAAGTTCTAATATCGAGTAGGTTTGTGGTTGATTGGTTAGTTTGTGAGTGGATTTTGCTTGTTTACCTTGTTGACAAGCATTACATATGGTAGAATCTAGGTTAGGTAATTTCGGTAAGCCTCTCACTAGTCTATTTAATTTACTTATATTTCTAAAGTTGGTGTGAGACATTCTCCTATGCCATAACCAAGTCTCTTCTTTTTGTGTTAAATAACACTTAATTGAAGAGGTGGTTAAGTTGATAGCATAGATGTTGTCTTTTCTAAAACCTTTTAGACTTATAGTAGGGTTATCTAGATGTTTGATTAAACACTCTGTGGATAGAAATTTAACTTGATACCTAGTATCACACAATTGACTTATACTCAGGAGATTGTATTTAAAATTCTCGACAAGTAGAACATTTGTAATTATGAAATCTATTTTTAATTCAATATTACCTATTCCGATTACCTTGAGTTTGCCGTTGTTTCCAAAGGCAACTGTTCCTAAGCATTTGTAAGTGAGTTGAGTGAACTTGGTGTGATCTCTAGTCATGTATTTGGAGCAACCACTGTCCAAAATCCACTTGGTTTCCTACAATGAGTAGGAATTAAAGTTAATTTAAAAATAATTGTTAAAGTTAATTTAATAGTTTTTGAGGTTAATTTGGTTTTAAAGTAAATTAATCGTAATTCATTTTAGTTATTTAATTCGAAATTTGGTCAGTTCAATATTTAACTTAACTGATTCAGTTCGAAATTTAATTTGATTAATTTAATTTGAAATTTGATTTAATTAACTTAAT